>NW_027181992.1:14941730-15371730 GCF_029961685.1 Aristolochia californica | reverse complement strand
GCATTAGATCTATCAACCAATTGAATCACAACACCAGTTTTATTCAAAGGTCCAAGTCTCAAAGAAGCATATATAGAATATGGCATGACATTAATCGAAGCTCCTAAAGCTATCATGGCCTTCTCAAATCTGGTGTTACCTAATGTACAAGAGATAGTAAAAATACCTGGATCTTTGCACTTCGCAAGGATTTTTTCTTGAATAACTGTAGAAACATTCTCCCTTACTATCACCTTCTCACATCCTTTAAGTTTATGTTTTCTCTTAATTTTGCATAGTTCTTTCAGGAATTTTGCATAACTAGGCACTTGTTTAATAGTATCTAAAAATGGAATATTTACCTCACATCTACGGAAAGTCTCATATAAATCTTTATTTTGCCCATATTTTCTAAAATTTGCTAAAACCTAAGGAAAAGGAGGAACTGGTTTATAATCAGAAAGAGGTGGAAACTTACGCTTAGGTATGTCATCATCATTGGGAATGTTCCTGTCTACAACAACGTTTTACTCCTTTTCTTGCTTCGAAGATGTAGGGGTTGCCTTTACCGGAATCTCAACCTCTTTACCACTTCTCAAAAAGATTGCACTTACATTTTCTCTTGGATTTACTACCGTTTGAGAGGGTAATTTCATCTAACTTTGTGCCTCTAGCCGACTAATTGCGGTTGCCATCCGACCCATTTGATTGTCCAAACTTTGAATATTGGCCCTTGTCTCCTATTGAAATTGCAAATTATTAGTGACAAGAGATTTAACAATATCTTCTAAAGATATACCAGAATTGGAAGTTGGGCCGGGTTGTTGTCCAAGGGGACATGGCTGCCTATATTGCTGGTAACTTGGGTGATTTTGAATCATGGGCTGATTAACTTGTGGATTCCCATAGCTAAGGTGGGGATGATCCCTCCATCCCATGTTATACTTGTTTGAATAGGTATCATACTTCCTTTGCTGTTGTCTAGGAAAACCATCCGCCACATTCACTTGCTCAGTGGGCTCCTCTTGAAGAGTTGGACACATATCGGTTGGATGCTCTACTACTGAACAAATCCCACAAGTCTTTACTGTTTACGTATTACCTACAACCATTTGACGAATAAGAGAAGTTAGACTTGCAATTTGTTGTTCAAGGTAGGAAATATTTACCTCATTAACATTCTTAGATGGAAGGTCAAGCCTAGTGCCAAATTGTAGAGAATTGGCCGCCATATTTGAAATCAAGTTTCTTGCGGCCTCGAGAGTTTTATCCACCAAAGCTCCTCCACTAGCAACATCAATCATTTTCCTATCAGTGGGTGGAAGGCCCTCATACAAATACTGGATAAGAAGTTGCTCGCTAATCTGATGATGGGGACAACTTGCACATAATTTCTTGGAACGTTCCTAATATTCGTGTAGGTACTCTCCGTTATGCTGCCTTACACCACAAATTTCTTTTAGAATGTTGGCCGCCCTTGATGCTGGAAAATATTTCTCCAAAACAATCTCTTCATCTCATCCCATGTGGTAATACTCTCGGAGGGTAGATAATAGAGCTAATCCTTAGCCGAATCCTTTAAAGAAAACGAAAAGGCTCATAATTTAATTTGATCTTCAGTCACCCCTGAGGGTTTCATACTTGTGCATACCACATGACACTCCTTTAGATGCTTATGAGGATCTTCACCTGCAAGACCATGAAAAGTGGGCAAGAGATGTATTAGTCCAGATTTTAATTCATATGTACTAGTAGCATCTAAAGTGGGGAACGTTATGCATAAGGATTGTTGATTAAAATTAGGGGTTGCAAGCTCTTTCAAAGTTCGATTTCCAGACATGAATTTCTCCTCCTCTAAATCAAGTTTGCGATCAAATGGGGAATCACGAGCTAGATCATTCTCTTCAGAATTCCTCTGAGCTTCTCTCCTTAACCTGTGCAAAGTTCTCTCTATTTTTGGATCGCATTGCAAATCACCTTGATTAGAAGATCAATATACAGTCATAAACAACCAAGGGAACTCTAATAAAACATGAAAAAAAATCAAGAAAAATCTAGAATAACAAAAAAAAATAAAAATTCTAAAAATCCTAGAAAACAGTGGAATTTGGCATCAGACTCAGAATTCTTCCAAATTCGTAACAAGGAAAAACAAACGATTTTTTTTCAAAATTTTCAAGAACAAAATAATGATCACAAGAAGCACCAAAATCAACTAGATTCACTCCCTAGCAATGGCGCCAAAATTTGGTGTGCTGTCGCAGGCAACCTAAAATAAAACCTATACTCCTAAAAATATATGTAGTAGTGCAAATAAGGATTGATCCTACGAAGAGTGATTAGTCTACTTTTATGCTCTATGAACAAGGATGGGGAGGGGGGGGGGGGGGGGGGGGGGGGGTTGACTATAACAAAAACACTTTAAAAAAATAACTTAGAAACAATTCAAATTAAAAGAATCGAAATCAATCAAAAGAACAAACCTTGGTCTAAGTCAACATCCACCATCGGAATTTCACAACTGATCATCGATGAAAGCATATATCAATTCACACTTGAATATTCACCGTTGGAACTATTATCCTATCTCTCCTTTCATAGTTAATTAGAAAACAAGCGATCCAATTAACCCTAACTACAGAACAACCCAAGACAAGCGCTAAAGGTTTAATCTAGCAGCAACCTTAAGACTTAGAGAGATCAATGAACCGAAACAACACAAGCACAAGTGGCTGCATTTAATTTAGTCCAGCATTCTTCTCATGATCTAATAATTCTTGACACAACAAATCATCAAATCTCGATTGCTTCACAGGTTAGAGAGATCATATAAGTATAGATTTTACATCTAACCTAGCAGTAGATTGCAATGAGTAATAAACTAGTAGCCCTCCTAGGGATTAAATGAGATAATCATGAAGAAGATTTTAGAAGAACATCAGATACTCAAAACATAAATTGAACGATGAAAATAAATCCAATCTCACAGTTGTATTGATACCGAGGCTTCAGTTTCCTTTGACCAAGTCTGAAAGTTTAGCCACGCAGGGCCATGAAGAAATCTTAAGAAAAAACTAGAGAAAAGTGAGAGGAAAATTTGGAGAAGAGAAAATGAGGTTAGGGGCGCCGAACTCCATTTCTCCTTTTATTCCCCATCTTTCTCCCGGTTTAGGGTTTTTTTTTTCGTGTATCCGGTCTAGGTCACAGTGCACGTGCCACGAATTCAAGCCCGGTTTCGACCTAGATCAAACTGTATTTCCCACAATTCTTAACATAAAATTTGTAGAAAGTTTTCTTGGAATTCCATATCATCTTGAATCATCTCCATCAGAGCTCGGATGAGAGAGTTATGCCCAGATTACGAAGCAATGTCGAAACTGTCCAGAATCGCCCAATTAACTTTGTTTTGCATTTAACGCTTCCATTCCCTTCCTAAATCAAAATATAAGAATAATGAGTATATTTAGGCACCAAATAATTATAAAAGCCAAGCATTAAGGGATAAAAATATGACATTTTGTATTCTCATTAGTTATCTTTGTTTTGTAATCTTAATTGTATCTGTTTAGAATAGTGACACTTAAATAATATAAAAATAGTGCCAAATAGGACCGAAACTCGGTACTTAGTGTTATTTGTCTATGCTCCGAGGTAGAAAATGAAACGGAGTTGTGCTCTACCCTGTTGAAGTATCCATGGAGCCGCATCGGTTGACATGTAAGGCTTGGGGATTTCTGAAAACTGCAAGGTCGTATGATGATTCAGCCCACGTGGTGTTAAGTCGGTTAGAATAGGGTCAAACCCTGGATAATCCTAAATAGCAGCTGAAGTCATGTTGGCCCTACTAGAGAATTTTTAGATCTCTATGATAAACAGTCTACTGTCATAGATTACGTTAGTGTGATTATGGTGTGTTAGTAAAGGAGAGTAAAAAATGGTATCAGAGCCTAAAATTAGCTTTGGTTCTTTCTGCTGAGCTTTACATACTCCCAAAATAATTACGAGCCAAAACCGATCACATCCCAAATAACATTTATAAATCACAAATATATCAAAGACCATAATCGTTCAGTCATAAGAAACTTAACAGACCTTCGTATGACACAATGCTAATAACTGGACAAACTCATGTTTGTCCAATAATAGGTTATCCACATGGATGACGTGACAAACATAATCCAATATTAAATAATATAATGGATTTAGTAGGTGATATTTATCACAGTTTCTTTATGAAAAGTTGTTGTGAGAAATACACTGTAGAATACGTTGCCTTCCTATGCCTAAGAATTGAAAACGACGTAAATGAACAAGTAGACTTGCTCATGAGAGGAATAAAAGCCCATCTTGAGATATTAAAATGGGAATATACTCAACCTAAAGTAAATCTCCTTACTGATCTACAAAGTTTTGTAGATTATGAAATTGAACACTCTAGGATATTTGAACCTATCCGAGAGATGAAACCAAATTGGTTAATAACAAACCAAGTAGAAAAGAATTACAAGAAGTTATTTGTAAAATAGCTTCAGTAAAAAATCAACAAAGTGTAGATAAATATCATCTAATACGAGACATATGCGCTTTAACTTAAAACAATGAACTAAGAGAACTTGTTATTCAACATACCTCGCCGCTCATAACTTTATATCAATTGGAACGTCTTCTCTAGATTTTGTTCCAAAAATTAGAAGAGACAACTTCTAAACTAAAATTCATAATGTCTGAACAATTAGGAATAGAATGTACTTCTCTTCAAAATAGTGTTCATGTACATCATGAAACACAAGGTGAATCCAAAGAACATCCTAACCTTATGCAGGATGGACAACAGTGGATGATCATTATCCCAAGGATAACTGAAGTCTACAATAAAGACTGGATTGAGTTCCAGAAAATATCCTTCGTCTTCCAGAAGGTACTATCTGTAGAAATAAAAGTGTTATTATCCCTAGCCATGGATCTAGTAACTCGGCGAGTCAAATAAGGATCCAGAACTGTTAGAGGGTTTCTTAACACGTTTTTGTGAAAAGAAACTCTCTTTTACTTCCCTCACATCTTATAATTGAAAGGAGTTTCCTTTTCTCAATTATAGATGCACCAATTCAATCAAGAGACTGTTTAAGGATCCAATTATGAAACCCCACTTTATACCTCACGTTAATGAGTAGGGTTTTTGAAATTCATGCAACTATCAATGTTGTATGTAAAGAAGGCAGTCTATAGCTCTTCTAAACTCAGAAAAGATAGATAAAAATATCCCTTGAAGACCTCATTCATTCAGCAACTCGAAAACTCCTTTCTTGATGCTAAGGCTCACGCAAAACCTCCTTTTCTCACCGCTGGTTCGTGCAAGAGATGGATAACTATTGCAGCTTGGAAGAGAAGTCTGATTCCTCTTCCTTTTCCTTACAAGATCTCCTCAAAGACTCCCCAATGGATGCAGCAAACCACCAAGGCTAGTTCATGCCAAGAACCCTAGAATAGGGAACCTAGCAAGAACCTAATTACTCTATTTTACTCTAAATCCGAACTTACCTTATTTCTCATTCCTTACCCTTTAAATAGGGTTATTCACGCCAAGATAGGTTAGGGTTAGGTTTATAAATCCCAACTATACCCCTACCTTCAAGTCTTATTACATAATCAATCAAATTCGAAATTAAAAGCAACATAAGTAATAAAAGTAAAATTAGGTGACTTGGTGAGTCATTGTCTCCTCCTCTAAGTGACTCGGTGTGCTATTGAGTCCATAACATTTGCCTCCCCTTGGAGAAAGAGCTTGTCCTCAAGCTCGTAAGTTGGATAAACTTGTTTGAAGGTTTCTAACCGCTCCCATGTCGTTGCCTCAGGGTCTGTTGCGGTCCACTGCACGAGGATGTCCCACTGGTCATTCATCACACACACCCGTAACACTGCGTAGGGTGTCAGAATGACATGACCATTGTCCACTGGTGGAAGGAACGGTGGAGAAGAAGGGGCTCACCTCTTGTGAGGTTTCAATAGTGAGACATGAAACACATCATGCAGCTTCGCTGTGTCCGGCAATTTTAGTTGATACGCCACTTGCCCAACGCGTCGAATAATGGCAAAGGGCCCAAAGTACTTGGGGGATAGCTTATGGCACTGGCCCGGTGAGAGAGTGCTGTCGGTACTTTTGGAGACGTAGCCACACATAGTCCCCAACCACGTATGAGAGATCCCGGTGGCCCTTGCTGTAAGCTGTAGTCATCCGATCCTGAGCCTTTTGTAGCCAGTCTATACACCTGATCTCGATCCATGAGTGCCTCATCAATGGCATCCATGCGGGTGGTGCCTCTGCTATAAGAGAGAAGCCTTGGGGGGTCCCTCCCATAAAGAACCCAGAAAGAAGAGGACTGCAAGGCTGAGTGGAATGAAGTGTTATAACTGTATTCTGCCCAGGGTAGCTATTGAACCCACTATTTTGGTCGATCTCCCACTAAACACTGGAGATACATCTCGATAGTCCGATTAACCACCTCGGTTTGGCCATTCGTCTGAGGGTGATATTCGGAGGAAAATTTCAATTGCGTTCCACTCAATCAAGACAGTTCCCTCCAGAAAGTACTCGTAAAAACCACGTCCCGGTCACTCACAATAGATTCAAGAATGCCATGTAAGCGTACAATATGCTCCAAGAAGGTCTGAGCCATGCGAGCTGCCGTGTAGGGGTGAGCCATCGGGATAAAATGACTATACTTGGAGAAATGATCAACCACCACAAACAAAACAGACTTCCTGATTGAGAGGGGAAGACCCTCCATGAAGTCCATTGAAATATCTGCCCATACCTGAGTAGGGAGAGCAAGAGGCTGGAGAAGACTTGCAGGACTCAAATGATCTGATTTGTTCCTTTGACATACCTGACAATCAGAGACATATGTAGTAATGGAGGACTTCATAGTCGGCCAATAGAAATCCACTCGAATACGCCACAACATCTTCTATAACCCCTCATGGGTAGAACCTTGATAAGCTGAGAGAATGGCTGGAATCAACTCGGAAGGTAAATCCGCTGCTTATAGCAAATTAGTGAATCCTGAATGGACCACTTAGAATCCATCTCCCCATTGAAAATTTTGCGGTGCAGCTCCTGTAGTGCTGGAAGTGTGGCATGCGCATCACGGACCATGTCTAGAATGAGAAAACGCGGTTGGTTGATGGCATAGACGAGTTGCTGATGTTCAAAATGTTTGGACAAAGGCATCCGCCGCCTTGTTTAATCTTCCCGCACGATACTCCACTGAAAAATCAAAGCCCATCAACTTACTGATCCAATGCTGTTGCGGTGATGTCGTGAGACGCTGCTCAAGTAAGAACTTGAGACTATAATGATCAGTGCGGATGAGAAAAGTACGTCCCCATATATACGGCCGCCAGTGTTGGACCGCCTTGGCCAACCCGATCAGCTCGCGTTCATGTGCAGCCAATTTTTGATAACGAGAGGCCAACTGTCGACTGAAATAAGAACTGGGGTGGGAGTTCTAATGCAACACGACCCTATGCCCCCACTAGAAGCATCACATTCTATCACAAACAAGTCATCAAAATTTGGAAGTTGTAACACCAGTGTAGATGCAAGATCATTCTTGAGTGCGTCAAATGCCATGGAAGCCTCCTTGTTCCACTGAAAGGAATTTTTTTTAAGGAGGTTTGTCAAAGGTGTTGCCAATGGACCAAAACTCCGAATAAATTTCTGGTAATAGCCTACCAAACCCAAGAATCCACGTATTGCTGAAGAAGACTGAGGTTTTGGCCACTCACTAATGGTCTGAATCTTCTCAGGATCAACCGTGACCCCCTCATTGGAAATAATGTGGCCCAGGTAAGCAACATGAGATGCCCCAAAGGAGCATTTGGACTTCTTCAAATATAATTGGTGTGCTCGCAATAAATCAAATGCAATTCTCAAATGTGCTAAGTGGTCATCTCGAGATTTTCTATATATGAGTATATAATAAAAAAAAATAAGTACGAATTTTCGAAGGTAAGAGCTAAATACCTCATTCATCAACGCCTAAAAAGTAGAAGGAACATTTGATAGCCCAAAAGGCATGACCACAAATTCAAAGTGGCCGTGATGTGTTTGGAACACCGTCTTTTCAATATATGCTGGATGCATGTGAATCTGATGATACCCAGACCGTAAGTCTAATTTTGTGAAGACCCACGATCCATGTAGCTCATGGAGGAGCTCCTCCACCACCGGAATGGGAAATTTGTCTTTCACTGTCAGCGCGTTCAACTCATGATAATCAACACAAAAGCGCCAAGTCCCATCATGTTTCTTCACGAGCAGAACTGGTGAAGAGAAGGGGGACCTATTGCTGCAAATAAGGCCTGTTGTAGCATCGCCTGACACTGTCTTTCAATCTCATCTTTTTGTAGGCAAGGATATCGATACGGACGAACAACTACCACATCTGACCCTAGTTTAAAACATATACAGTGATCACACTATCTGAGCGGGGGGAGCCCTGTAGGCTCATAGAAAAGGTAAGAGAACTCATCAATAAGACCATCAATACTGCCTGCTAAATTATTCGGGGCAGTCAGCGAATGAATGTGCTGCTGTGTTTCTGTCTGACTTCCTTGTAGGAGCACTTGGCTACCACGTAGGACAAAACTCATTGTCAATGCAGAAAAGTCCCACAAAATGGGTCCCAATGTTTGTAACCATTTGATTCCCAACACCATATCAAAACCAGCCAAAGGAATAACAAAAAACTCAGCATGAAACAAAGTAGTGCCAATAGTAAAATTTACCACCTTGCTGATTCCGTAGCTAGGAACTTTCTCCCCATTGGCCACTGAGACTGTGGTTGTCGGATGGGGAAGAATTTGTAACTGCAGGTGCTGGGCCACCATCAAACTAAGAAAATTGTGGGTGCTCCCTGAGTCCACTAGGCCCACGAGTTCCCAATCGAAGATCTGAGCTCTAAATTGCATGGTTTTGGGCGACTTTTGCTTAGTAATTGCATGCAAGGAAATTTCCGGTGGTACTTCCTCTATAATATCCTCTATCACCTCGATATCATCATCTTCAACCGTATCAATTAAAAAAAATCTTTTGCACTGATGACCAACCCGATATGGTTCATCACAGTTGTAACACAGATTTTTGGACCGCCTCTCCATCATCTCAACACTTGTCAATTTTTTTATGTACTGAGGTAGATGACTGCTCGATTTCGTATCCCCTAGTAAAGTGGTGCTTGGAGTATGTCTGGGAGGAGGTGTTGTGGTCCGAACCCCCTAAGGATAATTGCGTTTGCTCGGTCAGGTGGAGGAAGTGCTCCTCTCCCCTAACCATGTGGGTCGTTTGTGTAGGGCCTTCTGCCGCAGTTCTAAAGCACGGGCTACATTCATCACGTGTGATAATGTAATCGGTGCATAGAGCTCCACCTCAAGCTTTAAAGCCTCCGTCAGGCCTACTGTAAATAACGCCACTTGCTGGTCGACCCGTACCATACCGTGTGCTCATGCTAAATTTTCCTGGAACAATTTTTGCTATTGCTCCACGGAACCGATTTGTCGTAACAAAACCAAATCAACCAAGGGATTGCTGTACGCTGGAGGACCAAAACGAAGAGAGCATAAATTCTTAAATTCTTCCCACTCCACAACAGGTCTATCCACCTCAACTTGCTGATACTAGAGTTGTGCTTCTCCCAGTAAGTGGAAAACAGCCATCCCCACTTTATCATACGCTGGTACTCGTTGATGGGCAAAAAAAAAATCGTAGCGATATAGCCATACCAAAGGGTCTTCTGACCCATTATAAGTGGCAAATTCGAGTTTAGTGTATCTAGGTACTGTGCCTCCTCCCTAGTGGAAGGGTCCCCTCAGGATGAAGGGTCCTTGCTGGTCAGGTACAGTGCCTCCCCCCTGGTCGAAGGGTCCCCCTGAGATGAAGGGTCCTTGCTGGCTAGAGAAACTCGTGAGCCTCGTAAACTCTTCTCCCCCTCTATTATATGAATGGTACCCTCCTCTTTGCTCTGGAGTTGTGTTCCTTCCAGTAGTCAGACCAGTCTCCATGCTGTCCATTCTTCCATTCAAGGTCTCCATACCAATATCAACCTTAGAGAACCTCTCCTCTAATTCAACAAATCTTTTCTCATTATCTGCATTGCCTTTGAGGATAGCTTCAAGCAATTCATGGCTGCTGATATCTGCCGGGTTACCCTGCTCTGATACCAAGTTGTTATGGTCCCTAGCCATGGATCTAGTAACTCGGCGAGTCAAATAAGGATCCAGCACTGTTAGAGGGTCTCTTAACACGTTTTTGTGAAAAGAAATTTACTTCCCTCACACGTTATAATTGAAAAGGAGTTTCCTTTTCTCAATTATAGATGCACCAATTCAATCAAGAGATTGTTTAAGGATCCAATTATGAAAACCCACTTTATACCTCACGTTAATGAGTAGGGTTTCTGAAATTCATGCAACTACCAATGTTGTATGTAAAGAAGGCAGTCTATGGCTCTTCTAAACTCAGAAAAGATAGATAAAAATACCTCTTGAAGACCTCCTTCAATCAGCAACTCAAAAACCCCTTTCTTGATGCTAAGGCTCACACAAATCCTCCTTCCCTCACTGCTGGTTCGTGCAAGAGATGGGTAACTATTGCAGCTTGGAAGAGAAGGTTGATTCCTCTTCCTTTTCCTTCTAAGATCTCCTCAAAGACTCCCCAATGGATGCAACAAACCACCAAGGCTAGTTCACGCCAAGAACCCTAGGATAGGGAACCTAGCAAGAACCTAATTACTCTATTTTACTCTAAATCCGAACTTACCTTATTTCTCATTCCTTACCCTTTAAATGGGGTCATTCAGGCCAAGATAGGTTAGGGTTAGGTTTATAAATCCCAACTATACCCCTACCTTCAAGTCTTATTACATAATCAATCAAATTCAAAATTAAAAGCAACATAAGTAATAAAAGTAAAATTAGGTGACTTGGTGAGTCATTGTCTCCTCCTTTAAGTGACTCGGTGTGCTATTGAGTCCATAACAACAAGATACCGATTCAGGCACTTTCTGCAACAGAATACTAAGCGAGTCAGATTTAGCTAAGCTCAAAGATTCAAAGATGTCCATTATGGATTAGTTCGTATAGGATTAGACCCTCTAATACAAATCAACCAAAATTTACCCTTCATAGCATCTATCGTAGATAACTCAGTGAAGAATAATTTTGAAAAATCCTTACTCGGAGGAGTTAGAGATAACTTAGGTTTAGGCCCAGTTTCTTACACAATCTGTCCCAACCTACAAATAGATTTAGATGACAAGCATATCCAAGATACCTTGTCCCTAAAAATCTACACAGATAACTGGTTGAAAAATAGTCTTCAACCAGAAGATGATACAATCCCATCCGAAGTAATGTATCATTATTGGTTGATGAGACATAATGATTGAGCTTACAAAATGAGATGTAAGATCAGACGAGTTAAAAAAAAGCTAAATGTCATAGCTTTATAAAAATGAACGAGTGTTTCTATTTAGTAGATATGGAAACTCCATTACCATTAGGCTTTCCTGACATTACCAGATGGCTTAAAAAACTAGTATATATTTCACCATGCATAAAACTAGAAGGAAAGATCCAGAACTATCAAGTTTTAGGATCGTTTCCAAAGCATCATCATCCACTGATGATGAAGTTTACGCAGAATGCAATACTTTCGGTCGACAGCCGATTTATGATGTTCAAGAGGAAAAACCATCCTCTAGTAAACAAAAAAGCAACAAGATAGTGAACCCGAAGCATGGGACTCTGACGAATTTGCTATAGAAAATACAAAGAAAAAAGACTACTCTGCTAATGACACAAGGCAGATGATCTTGGTAAAATATTTAGAATGATTCGAGGTAGCAACACCAGCCATCATGAAGCAGAAATTTCAAGGGTACGGGATACCTATATGGAAGACAACTTTCAAGACCACACAACAGATAACTCTTGTGAAAGAGAAAGTTACTCCCACGCTAAAATATCTTTGGGAGGACAAAGGTATTCGACAAAATAGACTAATGTTGATCCATCACATGCTACTAAAGGACACCAATCTATAGATAGCATAAACCCATTTGGATTTTATCTCAACTTGGATTTCCCCAAGGATGGAGAAAAAATCCTTAAAGAATGGGAAAGAAGTATGAGCAATGCTGCCAATATGCACAAATCTTAGGATAAAGATTCAACATTTAACTTCTTGACCCATGCCTTATAGGGTAATATAGCTCATTTGTGGGACAACCTTCCCGAAGGCCAAAAAACCACTACATCAACATCTATAGCCTCGATACTGAAAGGATTAGTGGCTAAGATATCAAAAGAATTTCTTGGAATGCACCCCACCCTAGAAGCTCACAATGAGACTACTAAACAAAGAAAACGTTTAGAAACTCTTAAAAAATTAAGCAAGTTACAAATCTGTAACATCTGTTTTTATGATAAGTACTATTGTGAATTTGCAAGTTACTTCTATAAGTTAAAAAAAGATGATCAGAAACCTTATTTGCCCATCTTTTATTCAAAGTTGCCAGAATCTTTTGCAACAGTTACTGAAAAAGGCTACATTACAAAATATTGGCAAAACAACCCAGAGTTTCCAACCCTTACCATGGATGTTTTCCTACATATGGATACTCTAGGAAGAAGACACATGTATGTAGAAGACTGGTGTGGACTCGATAGTGGAACAAGTAATCCAGAGGCGACGTGGACGAGTCGGGGGCTCAGGTGAGAAGTGAAGTGCATTAGGCAGTTTATGTTCTTTTAAGTTATTAATGTCATGTAGAAATGCTGAGGGCTGTATTTTAATAAACCACAACACTATAGCTGAAGCCTTTGCTTTATTAGGCTATCGAGAGGAATGGAAGATTAAGAAAGAAATTACAAGGGATTTGTGTTCTCCTTCAACTAACCTGGGTCGACGTTCCCCTGGAACCAAAGGTGCAGACTCCCTTTGACGAGTCTGATTCATCTTCTCCGCCATCGATTTCCCCTTTTCTCATTCGTCCATCTCACTATCATCCTTAATTAGTCACCATAGGTCGTCCGGGCAGAACCAGGAGACCAGATTCGGATTTAGAAATACAAGAAACCCTCTCCCACCAAAGAATTACTCAGTCCATGGTCTGAAACCACAACATCATGGTATCAGAGCAGGAGTTATGTCGCGAGTTCGAATCCCCGTGGCATGCGTCCTGAGCGGTGAGAATCTTGAGCGGAGGGGACGACCTAGCAGAAACTAGAGTGGGCCGTCACTAGAGTGGGTCGTCACTAGAGTGTGGCTGCCTCTAGAGTGTGGCCGCCGTGGTCGTCGATTCGTGAAGGTGGGTGTGATGTTATGGTTCTGGGTTAAGTACCTATGGCTTCCGCTCCTACCAGGCCGATCTTCTAGGTAGTATTGGCTAGGTACCTAACAAAGACATGTTAGCAAACCTCGGTGAAGCACAATGACTCCAAAAGAAAAGTAGTAAGGCAAATAAACAAACATTATGTTGTTCCAACTAGAAAAAAAATGTAGGAGCTTATGATTGTAAAATCTACAACCAGAAGCAAAAAAAAATATCCTAAGAAATTTCATAAGAAAGAATTTAGGATACAAAAAAGTTCCCAAAAGAATTATACTCCTAGAAGAAGATACTTCCGAAAAAGAACAAATTTTGGCCCCTCCACATCCAATAAAGGGTCAAATGCATATTTCCCAAAAAGAAAACCTCCGAGCAAATGCAAATGTTGGATATGTAAAAAAGAAGGACATTTAACCTGCGACTGTCCTAATGATAAGAAAAAATGGCAATATAATACCTATATGGTATTAGTTGAAGAAAAAGGTCTGGAAATCATTCATCATAATGAAATCCACTCAGACGATGAAGTATATGAACTTCATCTTGAGATAGATTCTTACACTTCGGAAAACTCAGAAAACATGTTAGACTCATCAGGAACATTTTTCGAATGAGTATCCGCATAAATGCAGAGCATGTAGCCTTTGGAAATGCATATATCATAGTCATGCTTAAGAGTCTGGGATATATAAAATTCCATATACACGCTCTTGTAGATACTGGAAGTTCTTATTTTCTTGCTCGACAAAATTTATTTCGAACCAACTTATGGAAAACACTTGAAGTACCACTTCAAGTAACCGTTGGCTCAGGAGAGAACATTTCCCTTCCTACAGTAGCCAAAATTGTTCATCTTCACAATGGAGGTGAAAATTTTATAATCCTGATGGAAGATAAGGCCCAAGCCCGCACGACCAGGAAAGGCCCACATATCCAAGCGTGTTAGAAGATGGGCCCAAGCCCAAAAGACCAAGGAAGGACAATGCATCCAAGAGATGTAGAAGATGGACTCAAGGCCCACAGATCAAAGAGAAGGCGCATAAGCCTTCATACAATGATGGCAGGATGGTAAATAAAGAGTCATCTAATTGAGATGTCATAGATGTAATTAAGTTAAAGTTCCAAGGTTAAAACCCTAAACCCTTAACCCTAAGTTTAGAGGTATTATTGTAATACAGTAGTTTCACAAATCTATAAAAAGAGCTTCAAGGGAAGGGTTAGGAAATCAAGTCCATAACCCTTCTTCCTCCTGTTTTCTCCCAATGGGTCTCTCTCCCTTTTTCTCCATGAGCAAAACTCATAGAGTCCTGAAAATCAACATGGTATCAGTGCTTTGATATTCAGAACTCGTAGTATGGTTTTTCACAAATCCAAAAATCCCTTATTTTATTTTCTCGTATAGATGCTTTGCTTTTCCATAGTTTTTTGGAACTTTTTTTTTTTTTTGTTGCTTGTTTTCCCCTTAGCCCAGTTATTCCCAACATTTGATTGACCAAACACAAAGATTTCAGGCTGGAAGATCTATCCAAACGGGCCCGATTGCACAGAGCTCGTCTCCTGCTATTGGTAGCAGAGAAGGTAGCAAAGAAGGGAAAGGCGAGGAGAATTATGGTTTTCTGCTACTCGTTGGTACGACCAAAATGAAAATATTTTTGCTGCTACTATGTATGACCACCCAGGAATAGCTCTTATTGATTTTTTAAGAATTCTCTACCCGTTAGCGAAAGAGTGAGTACCTCGTCTCTCGGCTTACAATAGATGAGAAAATCTCCCACCGAGTGGCTAAATTCTCTACAGAGACCTTGGGGCCAAAGGACTTGGCGAATTTCTATGTTTGTTTTCGGAAGGTCCCGAATGTTGCCGTCCGAAGTATCTGGTGCTCTGTTATCCCATTGCCATTGTCGGAGAAGACAACTAGGCCTTTCATACCGAGCTGGGCGGAATTATCTCTTCACCATCTTCTTGTTGTTTCTGGAAGACAACTCGGTTCTCCGTTGTGCTTAGAAATCACCAGAACCACTGAGTATTTCGTTTCTAGATGAAGGTTGTGTTAGACTTGATGTCTAATAATAATAAAATAAACATCATACAAAAAGATATTAAATCCTTCATAATTCCATTATCACGAAAGCCATACATATATGATAGAATTGAAATAAGAAGAATAAAGAGAGCATACCTTTCATCTTGAAGAATATAAATAGAACTTGAAGTTCACAAGATAACCTTTGATAATTTGTTTACAAGTGATAAACTTGCTCCCGTTCAGCTAAACTGGATGTGCAACTAGCCTTAACCTCACTTGTAAGACTATGGAGGAATTTATAGATTTCCAAAGGGTGTGGCACTAATGAGTATTCATAAGGATACATCCCATTAGGAGAGATACATTCTCTAAGGAGAGATACATCCCCTATGGAGAGATATATCTCCTTATGCCCAAGGGATGTGTCCAGTCAATGCACCCAATGAATCTACCTCTACAGGGGATGTGCTGGCAATTATTCCCTGTACTGAACAATCAATGACAAAACATCTACAAGTTGGCCCCATGCCTCTAATATCATGGTAATTTTATTTTATAAAGAATATATTTGAAACCATAATTCCAAAAAACTCCCACTTGGTCCCAAATCCATTTCAAATTCTGCTTTTCGTAAAAACATGAAAAATCAATCTTGGCACATAAAACCATACCAGGACCATAGGCATTACCTTAAACATTTTAATATACATGTGTAGTTAACCAGGGCCTACACAATATATATCTTAGATATCCAAGGCTGGGGAATAAACCAAATCCTTGTCAAATTTGCCAGTTTAGCAGTCTCCATTCATAGCATACTCGGACCTGAACTCAGGGTAAAACTCTATAGTATTAGCCACTAAGGTAACTATGCCTAATCAGTACCATAGGCCTGAATAAATTTAGACATCCAACCCTACCTCCTATTGAGACCCTTTTGTATATACATAGAAGTATATACCTAATAGAAATGTTGGACATCAAGGCATCTCACCATCCATAGCATACTCAGTACCTAATTTAGACATCCCGTTCAACCAGACTGGGTGTGCAAATAGCCTTAGCCTCACTTGTAAGACCATAGAGGAATTTATAGATTTCCAAAGACTGTGGTACTAATGAGTATTCATAAGGATACATCCCCTTAGGAGAGATACATCCTCTAAGGAGGGATACATCCCCTAAAGAGAGATACATCTCCTTATGCCCAAGGGATTTGTCCACTCAATGCACCCAATGAATCTACCTCTACAGGGGGATGTGCTGGCCATTATTCCCTGTATTGAACATTCAATGACAAAACATCTAGAAGTGGGCCCCACGCCTCTAATATCATGGTAATTTTATTTTATAAATAATATATTTGAAACCATAATTTCAACAGGTTGTTTCCAACGAGTCCATTATAGCGTCGGCATCGGGGAACAAGATGTACTGCTGCTGGGTTTTTCGTCATTCTCTATTCGGCGCACCATGAGGAAGACGATCATTGTTGCCAAATTATTTTTTTCCTAAGTTTGGAAAACGCCAGAATTATTTCCGTTTCAGGAGGTTGAAGACGTTTGATCTTTCATGTTGTTTGGAAGCCAACATCGCAAGGAGGAAGATGGCCGCTCTGTTCGGATGTTGCCCGGTTGGCCGTCATCCCTGTTCGGAATGCTCCTCTGCAAATTCTCCGAGAGATATCCTCTGCTGTCGAAAAATTTCCTCGGGTTTTCCGCTCTGTTCGGAAGGGGAGGGGGGGAGAAGATGAGTTGCCAAATTAGATGTTTCCTAAGTTTGGAAACATCAATTAATCAGCCGTCCCACGCCTATTCTGTCGCAACCTGAACCAGGCGAGTTAACCCAGTAGCTTTCCAACTGAGTGTGGCTTCTGTTCCTGTCTAGTCAACCTAGACCAACTCGGGTCTGGGTCAACCTGACTCGGGCCACTTATTTTTTGCCTTGGTATATGTGCCCATGTTTTATATATATTTCGGCGCGACTTGGTAAAAATTTTATATGGCTAGATTATTATTTTTTGAAGAATTTATAGATTATTCATTGGTTAGTATATTATTTGGTACTGATTTGTGCATTGGATTATTTCATGGAGGATTATTTTGGTTTGTGTTAAATGGGCCCAAGCCCATTTCAGCCGCTGCTATTGTGTCTCTTTTGATCAAACATTATTATTGAAGAAGATGTAGCCTCATACCATTATTTATTTGTCCCCATAAAAAACATAAAAAATATTTGTGGTTGAGAGTCCATGATGGAGGAGCTTAATACCCCATCAAAAATATCAAAATTATTTGTGGTTGGGAGTTCATGACGGATGAACTTAATACCCCGTCAAAAATATCAAAAATATTTGTGGTTGGGAGTCCATCACGGAGGAACTTAATACCCCGTAGAAAATATCAAAATTATTTGTGGTTGGGAGTCCATGATAGAGGAACTTAATACCCCGTCCAAAATATAAAAAAATATTTGTAGTTGGGAGTCCATGACGGAGGAACTTAATACCCTGTCAAAAAATCAAAATTATTTATGGTTTGGAGTCCATGATGGAGGAACTTAATACCCTGTCAAAAAATCAAAATTATTTATGGTTGGGAGTCCATGACGGAGGAACTTAATACCCCATAAAAAATATCAAAATTATTTGTGGTTGAGAGTCCATGACGGAGGAACTTAATACCCCATAAAAAATATCAAAATTATTTGTGGTTGGGAGTCCATAACGGAGGAACTTAATACCCCATCAAAAATATAAAAATATTAACTATTGGGAGTCCATGACGGTGGAACTTTTATTACATTTATGTTACTTCCCCCCATTTATGACTCTACCACTTGAGAGTCATTGTCCTATGGAGGGACATGGTGGTGGAGGTGGACACTTCTGAGCAATGTCGATAGACACACTACCTACAAAAGACGGAGTGTGCCCTACATCCAGCATGAGTTAGACTAGAGTATGGAGCAATGTCTTAATGGCTAGGAATAATTTACTCTGACTGATATTACGCTGACTGATATTATGCTAGCTGGGCCTCATGAATGAGAGCACCAATGTGAGGGGGAGTGTTGGAAGATGAAGGCATATCGGAAGATGTGCCATTTTATACAAAAAAGATTTTATACATCAATTACAGCAAGCTGGGAGTTCATGTTGTTCTCTCACCCCCAACTTGAGGGGGAGTGTTGGAAGATAGGGCGCAAGCCCACATGACTAAGGAAAGCTCATATATCCAAGTGTGTTAGAAGATGGGCCCAAGCACGTAAGACCAAAGAAGGGTCATGCATCCAAGAGATATAGAAGACGAGCTAAAGGCCTACATATCAAAGATAAGGGCCATAGGCCCACATACAATGATGGCAGGATGGTAAATAAAGGGTCATCTCATAGAGATAATATTAATGTAATTAAGCTACCAGGGTTAAAACCCTAAACCCTAAGTTTAGGGATATTATTGTAATACAATACTTTCATAAATCTATAAATAGAACTTAAGGAGGGAGAGTTAGGAAATCAAGTCCATAACCCTTCTTCCTCCAGTTTTCTCCCAATGGGTCTCTTTACCTTTTTCTCCATGAGCTAAATTCATGGAGTCCTAAAAATCTATAGATCCCAAAACTAATAAGTTTAGGACCAAATATAAACTCAAGACCCGACCTTGTCCTAGGAAATGAATAGTTAATGTTGATTTTTAGGACTCCATGAATTTAACTCATGGAGAAAAATGGAGAGAAACCCATTGGGAGAAAACAGGAGGAAGAAGGGTTACGAAGGTGATTCTTAACCCTCCCCCTGAAGATCTATTTATAGATAATTAAGCTACTATATACAATAATACCCCAGAACTTAGGGTTTAGAGTTTATGGTTTTAACCCTGGAACTTTAACTTAATTACATCAATGCCATCTCTATGAAATGACCCTTTATTTATCATCTTGTCGTCTTGTATGTGGGCCTATGGGCCTTCTCTTTGATCTGTGGGCCTTGAGCCCATCTTCTTTATCTCTTGGTTGCATGGGTCTTCCTTAGTTTTATGGGCTTGGGCCCATCTTCTAATACATTTGAATATGTGAGCCTTCCTTGGTCGTGTGGGCTTGGGCCCTATCTTCCAACACTCCCCCTCAAGTTGGGGGTGAGAGAACCTGCAAATGATGTATAAAATGTCACAGCTTCCAATATGCCTTCATCTTCCAACACTCCTCCTCACACTGGTGCTCTCGTTCATGACGCCCTGCTGGCATAATATCAGTGAGAGTAAATCATTCCTAGCCGCTAATTGCTTTGAAGTGTTCACCTCAACCACCGTGTCCCTCCATGGGATAAGGTGATGATATTAAAGGGGGGGGAGGGGGTTATGACATAAATATAATAATAAGTTCCTCTGTTATGGACTTCCAACCACAAAAATTTGATGGGGATGAAGTTCCTCTGTCATGGACTCCAAACCACGAATAAATTTGATATTTTTGACGGGGATGAAGTTCCTCCGTCATGGACTCCCAACCACAATAAAATTTGATATTTTTTACGGGGATGAAGTTCCTTCGCCATGGATTCCCAGCCACAAAAAATTGATATTTTTGACGAGGATGAAGTTCCTCCATCATGGACTCCCAACCACAAATAATTTTGATATTTTTGACAGGAACATAAATAAATAATGGTATGAGGCTATCTCTTCTTCAATAATATTGTCTCATCAAAAGAGACACAATAGCGTCAATTGAAATGAGCTTGGCTTGGGCCCATTTAACATGAACCAAAATAATCTTTGTAAAATGACCCATGAAGTAATCTAATGCACATATCTGTTCTAAATAATGTACTGACCAAGGAATAATTTGTCAATTCTTCAAAAATAATAATCCAGCCAGATAAAAAAATTTACCTGTGTCGCATTGAAAAAACCTTGGGCATGTATACCGAGGTAGAAAATAAGTGGCCTGAGTCAGGTGTCAACCCAGACTGAGTTGGTCTGGGTTGAATTGGTCGGGCTAGTGCAGAAAGAGTACCTCGGGTTACTGGTACGTTGCCTCGCTGTTCCGAGTTGGCAGAACAGGAGCGGGCCAGGGCGCTGATTTAGGAAACTTGAATGAAACTTGAATAAGGCAACAGTGCCTTCTTCCCCGCGCCAAGAGTTCGGAAAAACCGGAGACGACAAATATGTTTCATCGCGGGAATCAAACAGTTTACGGAAATAACCAGAGAAGGACTTTCCGAAATAGATATTTCCAGTAGAGAACGGGCTTGCTGGAACATAATATGCAGCAACAATGAAGGAAACTTTCCTTTGTTAATGGAGCAGCAGAAACGTCACCGTGGCCGTCGGCTCAGGCAAATAAGATCCTTTCTCGGTTGGTTTATTTCCGTAACAGAAATGCCAATAAAAATCTTCCAGAACTGATGCAGAGTAGCTGAGCCTTCGGTCTCTATAAACGGAAACCAAGCTGGCGATCATCTTTTTCGCTTCCGAACAGAGCGGGACAGCAGAAAATCCATGGAGAGCTTATTCGGATGGCACCTTTTCAAACAGAAACGCAGGAAGCTCGAGAAGCTCGGGAAGCTCGGCAGTCGTCTCCCACCTCTAAAATGGAGAACGAAAAGATATCTTGGATTGTAAACCTCAACAGAGCAACGCTCGGCGACTTAATCGACTTAATCGTCGTGAGAAGGTGTCGTCTTCAGCCCCATTTTTGAGCCCGCATGCCGCTCAGCCGGTGTTCGACCCGCTGCAAATATGGACTCACTGACGGGAAGCAATGTCGGGGAAGCAATGGACACGGTGGTGGAGTCGAAGCCGGAGTCGGATTCCAACTCTGCTCGAAAACAAACGAAGCGGGTGCTGGGCCGTCTCAATAATTCCCCTCTTTGGCCCACAACATCACGCCATGTTAACCTTTAGTTTTTTTGAAAAAAAATATGGGTGAAAACGAGCAACAAATCTAAAAACTAATATTCAACAACTATGTGAAAGAAGATGAATAAAACTTGAAAAAACCATAGCCAGGGTCATGAAAATCAAAGCTTTGATACCATGTTGATTTTCAGGACTCCATGAATTTAGCTTATGGAGAAAAAGGGAAAGAAACCCGTTGGGAGAAAACAGGAGGAAGAAGGGTTAAGGACTTGATTCTTAACCCTCCCCTTGAAGCTCTATTTATAGCTTTATAAAACTATTATATTACAATAATACCCCTGAACTTAGGGTTTAGAGTTTATGATTTTAACCCTGAAACTTTAACTTAATTACATCAATGCTATCTCTATGAGATGACCCTTTATTTGCCATCTTGTCATCATGTATGTGGTACTATTGGCCTTCTCTTTGATCGTGGGCCTTGAGCCCGTCTTCTATATCTTTTGGTTGCATGGGTCTTCCTTTGTCTTATGGGCTTGGACCCATTTTCTAATATACTTGGATATATTAACCTTCCTTGGTTGTGTGGGCTTGGGTCCTATCTTCTAACAGTTAATGTTCCACACCCCTATGGAACAAACTCCAAACTACTACAAACTTCGTTATCGTACTACACACATAATAGACAATTCTGCCGTATATGTCTACGCAATGAAACCTATTAATGTTTTTGCCATTTTAGGCAATGGAGAAGTCCTCCATCAAGTCTTCAAAAAACGCAGCCAGCGTGGTGAGGTTCCCCCCTGGAATCTCTTCTCCTCTCTGAAAGAGGAGAACTCACTGAGAATTGTGCCTGCTATGGGCTAAATAGTGAGGACTCACAACTCAAGGTTAAAGAACTAATCAAAGAGTTAAAAGAACTCAAGAAAAGGTGTGATTCACCAAGCTCTTCGGGGACTTCTACTGGATCCCCCTTGCTGGAAAAGGAATCAACAATGTTAGCAGAAATGCAAATGGACCACTGTAGTGTTCAGTTGAATACAGGTCGAATCGCGATTTGTACCGATTATGCTCAGCATAAAAAGGAATTCATATCTGAGTCTTCTAGTAAGACAGAGGAATTAGGGACTTCTCACTACCAGTCTCAAATTGGAAAGGAAGCTATAACGACTCCAGAACCTATTGAGATGGATAAGCCAAAGAAAGATATTTCTTTCAAGACAAGGTTAGTTACCCCTTCTGAGTTCACTAGGTTGAAAAACCTGAGTAAACCAGATAAAACGGAGTTTAATGACTTCAATTTTCTCAAGAATTCAAACCACTCAAACTCCAAGACATTATGTCTGAAGAACCTTCACTACGTCCTCAAAAGGCGACCAGTGATAGTTTAAAAGAGTCTATTTGCCATAAGACTCAGTTGCAGAATTGGAATGAAAAAATTGGCACAGGGATTCATACTCCCTTCATGACCACAGACTCTAGCGAACGTTGGAACCGATTGGTGATACATCCAGAATTGGATAGTAAATATGTCTGTATGTTATACAAATATGGACTAATTGGACAAATCTTTATAGAAACAACAGATTTATTTGTACTTGCAAGATTGCCAAAAGAAATAACCGAGGCATGCAAGAGTTTCTACTCTGCTACCAAGGCTAAAGCTATAAGGTTGAGATTTGTCTATTCCATAGCAGAAATTGTTGAAATAACAAGGTCATACCGAGTATTTCGGTCATAACACTTGAAATTCTTGACAAAGAGGAAAGCTACCAGATTTCGATCCAAAGCTTAAACCAAAATCACGACCATGTCCTGAAGAAGCCTAGAAAAACAGAAGGACAATGGGAATCTGTTATGCACGCAATAACATTATTAAGTTTCAAAAAGCCTCAACCACTGACTATTGTATCAAAAAGTTTCAAAGAATCTCCAACAAATGTTCAAAAATCTCTGGAAGAAACGCTTGGGAAAATAAGTGGAAAAATCCCTGCAAGTAAAAATATAAAAGAAAGTTTTTGTGGCGTGGCCCAACTCACTTCGACAAACTGCAAAAGTGTCAACTGTGCACAAAGAAGCCATCAGAAGACAACATGTTAGAGTGAAGATATTCAATCCAAGGATGTTAGCAACTATGTTAGCAAAAGGTGTCAAAATCGTAGTCAACAGAATGGCGACGATAAAGATTCTCTTACGTCATCAAAATTATGTCAGAAATTGAAAAGACTCATCTACCCCCTCTTTCGGTGCCAAAAGCCGATAAAGCAAGGGTAAGGATGGAAGAAAACAAATACGAAAGTTACTCTTCATCTTTTAACAAGAACCATTAGTTCAAGGGCAGAAGAGGAAAAAATTTCCAACTTTTAGCTATAAAGTCGAAGCCCAAATGAAGTTCGAGGCATTCAAAAAATCACTTAGAGTTTTTAGAACAAAGAAGGCGATTTTTGGTAGGCATCCTCCGACAGAATTTCTAAAGCATGGTATGTGCAAAACAACCGTAATGGTTGAGTAGTAAATAGTGAGCCGATCGGTAACATAGTCGATAACTTCAGGAGTCATGTACTTAGTTTTATACTTTGTTTTGAACAATATTTAATTTCCCCATGTTTGTATTATTTAAATCTCTACAATATTTGTTTATGTTGAATTCCACATATAAATATATTTAATCTCCACAATGTATTGTTTAGGTTATCTTTGTTTTGTAATTTTAACAATAACTATTTAGAATATTGTCACTTAAATATTATCGAAATAGTACCAAATAGGACCGAAGCTATGTAGAAAACAAAACAAAGTTGTGCTCTACCCTATTGAAGCAGCCATGGAGCTGCATCGATTGACATGTACGACTTGGGGACCTCTAAAAACGGCGAGGGTGCATGACGATTTAGCCCACGTGCTGTTAAGCCTGCAGGAATAGGGTCAAACCCCAGATAATACTAAATAGTAGCAGAAGTCATGTTGGGCCATACTAGAGATTGTTTAGGTCTCTATGATAAACAGTCTACTGTCATAGATTACGATAATGTGATTGTTAAGCACCTAGCCAATACTACCCAAAAGAACGGCCTGTTAGGAGCGGAAGGCATACATACTTAGCCCAGGACCATTACAATACACCCACCCTCACAAGCCGACGACCACGGCAGCCGGGATTAACACACGCAGCCGCCGGCTGGAATTCACACAAGCAGCCACCAGCCGGGATTAATCACACGCAGCTATCGGGATGCCCGAGATTAACACACACAGACGCCCCACGCAGGAGTCGAACTCGGGATGTAGCACCAGCTCTGATACCAAATGTTAAACACCTAGCCAATACTACAAAAAATATCGGCCTGTTAGGAGCGGAAGACAAAGGTACTTAGCCCATAACCATAACAATACACCCACCTTCACGAGCCGACGACCCAGCGGCCCACTCACGCGACTGCCCACTCTAGTTTATGCTAGGTCGCCCCCTCCACGCAGGACTCTCGCCGCTCAAGACTCTCGTCGGGATTCGAACTCGCGACGTAGTGACTGCTCTGATACCAAATGTTAAGCACCTAACCAATAATACCCAAAAGACCGACCTGTTAGGAGTGGAAGGCATAGGTAGTTAGCCCAGGACCATAACAGTGATTATGGTGTGTTAGTAAAGGAGAGTAAAAAACTGGTATCAATCAAGAGCAAGGATGTGATATTCAATGAAGGTGCCTTGTATAAAGACAAGTTGAGAACATAGTTTGAGAGCACAAGTGATGAATCCAAGAGTCAGAAGTGATGCAGTTGTGAGGTCTTCCTGTTATTGATATGGAGAATATTGTCCAGGAAGACAAGGAAAACATACCCCTAGAAGTAAATCAGAACATTCCTATGAGTAAACTCAGAAGATCTGCCAAAACTAGCAGACCACCACAGAGGTACTCCCCTGCACTGAATTATATTTTATTGACTGATAAAGGTGAACCATAAAGTTATGAGGAAGTTGTGCTAGTTGATGAATCAATCAAGTGGGAGTTGGCCATGCGGGATGAGATGGATTCACTGTTATCTAATCAGACATGGCATTTAACCTAGTTACCAAAAGAGAAGAAGACCTGATAGAATAAATAAGTGTACTGAATAAAAGACGAACATGATGACAACAAGCGGTACAAGGCAAGACTGGTTATAACAGGCTTTCAACAAAAGAAGGCATTGACTACACTAAAATTTTCTCTCCAGTAGTGAAATTGACTACTATTAGAAAAATGTTTGGACTAGTGGCAAATGAAGACTAGCACTTAGAGCAGTTGGATGCAAATACAACCTTTTTTCGTGGTCATTTGGAGGAAGAAATTTACATGATTCAGCCATAGGGTTTTTAAGCACATGGAAAGGACAAAATAGTGTGCAAATTTGAAAAGAACTTTTATGGTCTTAAACAAGCTCGAAGAATAAGAAGTTTGATACCTTTATGAGTAGTAATGGTTTCTTGAGGTGCCAGGCAGATCATTGTTGTTGTTGGAAGATGCCCAAGCCCACACAACCAAGGAAGGCCCACATATCCATGTGTGTTGGAAGATGGGCCCAGGTCCATAAGGAAAGGAAGGCCCACACATCCAAGAGAAGTAGAAGATGGGTTCAAGGCCCATAGACCAAGGAGAAGGCCCACAAGCCCATACAATGATGGCAAGATGGTAAATAAATAGTCATCTCACCGACATGGCATTGATGTAATTAGGTTAAAATTCTAGGGGCATTATTGTAATATTTTAGGATCATTAATCTATAAATTGAGCTTTAGGAGGAGAGTTATGACAACAAGTCCATAACCTCTTCTTCCACGTGTTTTCTCCCAATGAGTCCCTCTTTTTTTTTTCCATAAGCTAAATCCATGGAGTCCTGAAAATTAATAGATGTTCTGTGAAGAAGCTTGATGACTCCTATATCATTCTACTACTATATGTTGATGACATGTTGATAGTAGGTGCTTGCAAACAAGAAATAAATAAGTTGAAAAGGGAGTTATCCAAGAAGTTTACGATGAAGAATTTGGGTTCTGTAAAACAAATCATTGGGATAGGATGCCTAGAGATACTAATTTCTAGAAACTATCACAAGAAGAATATGTGAAGGTGTTGAGCAGATTCAACAAGAATGATGCAAAACTAGTGAGTACTCCTTTGACTAGTCAATTTAGGCTATCTAGGGAGTAGTCACCTTCTACAAAGCAGGAGCGATCTCACATAGTCAATGTGCCTTATGCTTTTGCTATTGGCAGTCTCATGTATGCCATGGTGTGCACTAGACCAGACATAGCTCATGAAGTGGGAGTTGTGATCAGATATATGAGCAATCCAGGTAAACAACATTTAGAAGTAGTGAAGTGGATTCTTAGGTATTTTAGAGACAATGCAGACTCTACCTTTTATTTCAGAAAGTCGGACTTGAGATTTCAGGGTTATGTAGATGCTGACATGGTTGGAGACATTGATGGCAGAAAGACTACCATTGGATATGTATACACATTGGGCGGTACAACAGATAATTGGGTCTCTACGTTGCAGAAGATAGTTGCTCTTTCCACTACTAAAGTAGAATATGTTGTTGTGACCAAAACCAACAAAGAGATGGTATGGTTGTAGTCTTTTTGGGAAGAATTAGGTCTCAAGCATGGGAAGAATGTATTGTACTGTGACAGTCAAAGTGCTATTAATTTAGAAAAGAACATTATTTATCATGCTATAACCATATAGGTGCATTATCACTTCATTAGGTTGGCTCTTGAAGATGGAGTATTAGCACTTGAGAAGATTCAAGGGAGTCAGAATTTGACTGATATGTTGACAAAGACTGTTACGATTGAGAAACTGAAGTTGTGTGTAAGTTTAGTTGGACCTCTCTCTGAGGATTGAGAAGTTATTATCGTTGTAGAGGAGATATTGATGGTGGATTACTCTCCAAGTGGGAGATTGTAAAGTTGTGGAGCCTAATCAATGCCCTACGCTGAGTAGGTACGTGGATCGACCTTCATGGTAAGGTCATCGTGGGGGTTGGAAAAGGGTGGAAAGCCCCCCTCCAAGGGGTGTGAGGGTGGAGCCCCTACCAGATCCAAAATTTATTGACTGTTGTTTCATTTTGGACAGTTTGGGAATTTCACTTTTGTAAAGCGATTGCACTAATTTTCTTTTTATAATTGGAGGGGTGCCAATATTAGGGTTTTATCATCATCCAAGGAGCATCTTGAGTTTCTATCTGAGAGGATGGAGAAAACACTTATAAGTGTATGCGATTTCTCTTGTAAACTATTTCATCTTCATAGTGGATTACTACAACGGCGAAAGACAGAATGTAGTCTCACCTTGAGGTGAACCTGTATAAATCTTGTTAATTTTTTAGTGTTTGCTTTTCTTTTCTTCCGCATTTATTATTATTGCTCTCGTTGGTTTGGAATTATGGTGTCTAATTCCTAACACTTCAATCCCTAAGAAGTAATTGAGAATTCCGAGGTCCTTGGTTTGGAACTCCTTGTTTAGGTCCTGCTTAACATGCTAAATGCCGCTAAGATCACTGCTTGTAATAACAATGTCATCCACATACACAACCATAAGGATGTTTCCCTCGGTGGTGTATTGGTGAACTATGAGTGGTCACTTTCACACATCTTGAACCTAAGTGTTATAAGCACAATGGTAAATTTACCAGACCAAGCTCGATGAGACTATTTCAACCCATAAATTACCTTATTCAATCGACATACTTGCTCCTCCTCAAACACATAAGTTGGTGGTTGGATGATGTAGACTTCTTCAGATAGAGTCCCATTTAAGAAAACATTCTTGACATCTAACTGATGGAGCTCCCATTTATAAATTGACGCAAGGGAAATGAGCACCCAAACAAAGTTCATTTTTACAACGGGGGAGAGGTTTTCATCATAATATATGCTATAAAATTGTGTATAATTTTTAGCAACCAATCGAGCTTCGTATCCAACAAAAAAATCATCTAAATTATAATTGAGTGAGAATACCCTATGCACCCAACTGTCTTCTTTCCATGTGAAAGAGGAACCAAATGTTACGGTCTTGGGTCATGGATCGAGTAACACGGCGTGGGAATTGTGAATCCAGCACTGGTACTGAGTTGCTGGATTCGGTAAGGAGGGTTAAAGATACCTTCTTTGGGTAATCTTCCACCAGTGATCAGTCTCCCTTTTTATGAACTCATTCTAGTGCTAAAGTTATAGCTAGAATGAAATTAATTCAGGTGGAGAGATAAGGGAGGAATACCTGTTCTTGCTCATGTAAATCAGGGTTTCAACCCTGATTTGATGCAGCTCATTCTAGGACTTGAAGTCCTAGCTTAGGGGGACAGCCTTGGCTCACATTGATGGCTTCCCTTGCTCCGTTTCCGTGATGAATTTCCAGCAAGAAGAGTGGTTCTAATCCTTCACGTGAAAGAACTAGAATTCTTCTTTCTTTGTTGCTTGTTAAGAGGGAATTGAACCAAGCTTGTTGTTGATGCTGATGATGAGGGAAGACCCTCTCTTTGGGCTCGAAAAAGGGGCAGGAAGCTCCTCTTCTTAGTATAGATGATCAGGGATGAATTTGGGTGAAGATGGATGGCAATGGAGGGTGAAGGATAGGTTGGATTTTTGGAGTAAACCCTAAACTCGAGATCAAGAGGTGATCTCAACCTGTTTAGACTAGGTTATTTTAAAATTTCAAAGCTTACCTATTTCATTCATACCATTCCATTAAATAGGTCACGTCATGGAGTTTTAGGGTTAGGGTTACAATAATTCCCCAAAATGCCCTTACATATAAAGTAATTAGAAATAACTCCTACTTAAAACAATATAAGAAAGAAATCCTACTGAAAGAAATATAAGAAATAAATCCTATTGAGTGAGTTGTTGTTGTCTTCTTCATTGTGTGACTCGGTGTTTTATTGAGTCCACAACATTTGCCCCCCCATGGAGAAAGAGTTTGTCCTCAAGCTCAAAAGCTGGGTAGACTTCTTTGAAGATGTCCACACGTTCCCATGTTGAAGCGTTGGGGTCAGTGTCCGTCCACTGAATGAGAATCTCCCAATGGTCATTGGTCAGTCGTGCGCGTAACACTGCAGCTGGCTTAAGAATAACCTCACCATTATCAACCAGTGGTAGGAATGGAGTGGATGTAGGCTGTGCTCCAGAATGCGGCTTCAAAAGAGAGACATGAAACACATCATGAATTTTGGCCGTGTCTGGTAATTTGAGCTGATAGGCGACTGGTCCCATGCGTCGAAGAATGGGAAACGGCCCAAAAAATCTAGGTGAGAGCTTATGACGTGGAGGTCCCGCAAGAGATTGCTGACGGTACGACTAGAGCCATAGCCACACATACTCCCCAACCTCAAAAGAGACCTCATGGTGGCCTTTGTCGTAGACATCCTTCATCCGAGCTTGGGCGCATCGTAGTTGTTCTGTGATATTCTATAGCAGCAGATCCCGGTCTCTGAGTGCCTGATCAATCGTGTCCATGCAAGTGGTGGATCCCGACCATATATAACTCGGAAAGGAGTGGATTGCAAGGTAGAGTGGAACGAAGTGTTGTAATAGTATTCGGCCCACTGTAGCCATTGAACCCATTGCCGCAGACGATCCCCCAACAAGCACCATAGATACATCTCGATGGTGCTATTCACCACCTCAGTCTGCCTTTCTATCTGTGGATGATAGGCGGAGCAGAACTTCAATTTCAGCTCACTCAAGAGAAACAGTTCCCGCCAAAAGGTGTTTGTGAAAACTGCATCTCTGTTAAACACAATGGATTCTAGAATGTCATGTAAGCGGACTATCTGCTCCAGGAAAGTCTGAGCAACCCATGTTGCTGTATACGGATGAGCCAGCGGTATAAAATGTCGGTACTTGGAGAATCTATCAACCACCACGAAAAGTACGGATTTGCCAGAGGACAGGGGTAGGTCTTCCACAAAATCCATTGAAATGTCGGCCCAAACCTGCGTAGGAAGGGCTAGAGGCTAGAGAAGACTGGCTGGACTCAAGTGCTCGACTTTGTTGAGCTGGCATACCTAACAATCGCCCACATAAGTCGCAATAGAGGGCTTCATGGCTTGACAGTAAAAATCATCTCGAATTCTGTGCAAGGTCTTCTGGATCCCTTCATGTGTACTATCATGGTAGGCCGAGAGAATAGCTGGAATCAACTCGGACTCAGGTGGAAGGAAAATCCGTTGTTTGTAATAAATAAGTGAATCCTGGATGGACCACTTCGAATTCATTGTCCCTTCTGAAATCTTCTGATGCAGTTCCTGCAGTGTAGGGTTAGTGGCATGTGCGTCTCTCACCAAGTCTAGAATGAGAAATCTCGGCTGGCTGATCGAATAGACCGACTGCTGATCTTCAAAACATTGTGATGAGACATCTACCGCTTTATTTAATCTCCCCATACGATACTCCATTGAGAAGTCAAACCCAACAACTTACTGATCCAGTGCTACTGTGGCGACTTCGTCAAATGTTGTTCTAGTAGGAATTTAAGGTTGTAGTGATCCGTGCGTATGAGAAAAGCCGGACTCAAGAGATAAGGCCTCCAATGTTGAACCGCTTTGGCCAACCCAATCAATTCGCGCTCATAGGCTGCCAGCTTGTGATGACGGACTGCCAACTGTCTGCTAAAATATGCAATAGGATGGCCCAACTGCTGTAAAACACCCCCAATGCCTACGCCCGAAGTGTCGCACTCTACCACGAACAATTTGTCAAAGTTGGGAAGTTGTAATACTGGCGTGGATGCGAGGGCAGCTTTGAGTGCCACAAACGACATGGCAGCCTCCTCATTCCAAATAAAGGAATTTTTCTTGAGTAGACTTGTCAATGGTGCTGCCACTAGCCCATAGTTCTGAATAAATTTGCAGTAGTAGCCCTCAAGACTCAAAAAACCCCATAATGCAGAACACGACTATGGCTGCGGCCACTCGTGAACGGCTCGGATCTTCTCAGGATCCACTGCAACCCCCTCATGTGAGATAATGTGTCCCAGATACCCCACCTATGAAGCCGCAAAAGAACACTTGGAATGTTTCAAATTGAGTTGATGTGCTCGTAACAAGTAAAAAACAATCATCAAGTGTGCCAAGTGCTCCTCAATCGACTAGCTATATATCAAAATATCATAAAAAAAATACAAGAACAAATTTCCGAAGATAGGGGCTAAATACCTCGTTCATCAAAGCTTGTAAAGTGGAGGGTGCATTGGATAACCTGAACAACATGACGACGAACTCAAAGTGACCATGGTGCGTGCGGAATGCCATCTTCTCGATATCAGAGGGGTGCATTCGGACGCGATGGTATCCCGAACGGAGGTCGAGTTTAGTGAATAACGACGACCCATGTAACTCATCCAGGAGCTCATCCACTACCGCAATCGGGAACTTGTCTTTTATTTTCTGCACGTTCAACTCCCGATAATCCACACAAAACCTCCATGTCCCATCATGTTTCTTCACAAGTAAGATGGGTGAAGAGAACGGGGAGCGGCTGGGACGAATAAGACCTTGTTTCAACATCTCATGGCACTGACGCTCTATCTCGTCCTTTTGAAGGTGTGGGTAACGGTATGATCGCACGACCACTACCGCAGATCTTGGTTTCAGACAGATCCTGTGGTCCCGAAGGCTCCTGGAAGAGGTTAGAGAACTCCTCAACCAGACCATCACTAGTACTATCAGGCTGATCCTATGTCTGCAAAGTGTGCATGCAATGGGCCCTGTCCACTTGACAGCCTTGTAAGAGCACCCGATTTTCGGCCAAATCAAAGCGCATGGTTAAAGCCAAAAAGTCACACAGAATGGGCCCCAACGTTTGTAACCATTTAATGCCTAATACCATATCAAATCCCGCCAGGGGAATAACAAAAAAATCAGTATTAAACGAAGTAAAGCCAATGGAAAAAGTTACCGCCTTACTAATCCCATAGCTAGGGACATTCTCGCCATTGGCCGCTGAGACGGTGGCTGTCGGATGAGTGTGTATCTGGAGTTGGAGATGTTGTGCGGCTGTCAAACTCAGAAAATTGTGTGTACTCCCCGAGTCGACTAGTCCCACCAGTTCTCGGTCGATGACATGAGCTCGGACTTGCATTGTAGTAGGCGATTTCTGCCCATTAATAGCATGCCAGGATATCTCTGGTGATTCCTCCTCGATAATATCCTCTGGCTCCTTTGGATCCTCTGAATCCTCCACCTCCAGCCAAAACAATTGTTTACATTGTTGTCCGACCCAATACTGCTCATCGCAGTAATAACATAAAATTTTGGATCGCCTTTCTGCCATCTCCGTACTCATCAATTTTTTTATAAAGCTCGGTAGGGAATTACCAGGGCGGGAATCGGCTACCCGAGTCGTAGTCAGAGTGTGTTTGGAAGGTGCTATTGTAGATGCTCTCTAAGATGAATTATAGCGATGCCCTTGCCACGTGGAGGCAATGTTCCTCTCACTCGACCAACCCGGCTTACGTTGCTGTAATTGTTGTCATTGTTCCATTGCTCGGGCCATATTCATGGCATGAGCTAAATCCGTGGGCATAAGGAGTTCTACCTCTAGCCGTAAATACTCATTGAAACCTGCTGTGAATAAGGAGACTTGCTGGTCAACCAATACCCTCTCACAAGCATGAGCCAACTTTTCCTGGAACAGTTTTTTATATTGTTCCGCCGAACCCGTTTGTCTCAATAGGACTAACTCTCCCAGGGGTTGTTGTTGGCGGGAGGCCCAAATCTAACTGTGCATAGATTTTTAAATTCTCCCCAAGTCATTCCCATAACATGGCTTCATCTGTCATATGGGAAGAGGCTAGTTGCACCTTATCCGATTCAGTAGTCCCTTGGTTCAAAAAAATTCACATTTATGCAACCAAATTAAGGGATCCACAGAACCATTGAAAGATGGAAACTCTAACTTGGTGTACCTTGGGAACTTGCCTCCATGCTGAGGTCCTTGGACAGCAATGTGCCTAGGCCACTGCTCCCCTCTTCTGTGATATGGTTGAGCAACCTCTCTCACCTCTGGACTCTGATGTCTCTCTGTCCTCAACTCCTGTAGCATGCTGATGACTCGGCTCATCTCTTCTTCCAAACCACAAACCTTCCCTAACACTGGTTGTGCTATTTCAAGGCTATCTTCTATCTTTTGTATCCTGATTTGGATTTCTTCATTGCTGATATTATCCCCCACGTTACCCTGCTCTGATTCCATGTTGTTATGGTCCTGAATCATGGATCGAGTAACACGGCGTGGGAATTGTGAATTCAGCACTGGTAACTAGTTGTTGGACTCGGTAAGGAGGGTTAAAGATCCCTTCTTTGGGTAATCTTCCACCAGTGATCAGTCTCCCTTTTTATGAACTCATTCTAGTGCTAAAGTTATAGCTAGAATGGAATTAATTCAGGTGGAGAGATAAGGGAGGAATACTTGTTCTTGCTCATGTAAATCAGGGTTTCAACCCTGATTTGATGCAGCTCGTTCTAGGACTTGAAGGCCTAGCTTAGGGGGAGAGCCTTGGCTCACGTTGATGGCTTCCCTTGCTCTGTTTTCGTGATGAATTTTCATCAAGAAGAGTGGTTCTAATCCTTCACGTGAAAGAACCAGAATTCTTCTGTCTTTGCTGCTCGTCAAGAGGGAATTGAACCAAGCTTGTTGTTGACGGTGATGAGGAGGAAAGACCCTCTCTTTGGGCTCGTAAAAGGGGCAGGAAGCTCCTCTTCTTAGTATAGATGATCAGGGGTGAATTTGGGTGAAGATGGATGGCAATGGAGGGTGAAGGATAGGTTGGATTTTTGGAGTAAACCCTAAACTCGAGATCAAGAGGTGATCTCAACCTGTTTAGACTAGGTTATTTTAAAATCTCAAAGCTTACCTATTTCATTCATACCTTTCCCTTAAATAGGTCACGTCATGGAATTTTAGGGTTAGGGTTACAATAATTCCCCATAATGCCCTTACATATAAAGTAATTAGAAATAACTCCTACTTAAAACAATATAAGAAATAAATCCTACTGAAAGAAATATAAGAAATAAATCCTATTGAGTGAGTTGTTGTTGTCTCCTTCGTTGTGTGACTCGGTGTGCTATTGAGTCCACAACACCAAATTCCAAGTGGAGTTATTGTACATAACCTGCATTTCTTCATCTATGGCATATTTCCACCTTGAATCTTGTCTTCTTCATAACAGGTACGAATAAGGGAAGAGGATATTGCAAACAAAAAAGAAACACAACTTGAAAACAAACATTAATGGAAGCATAATGAGAGATATGGTGTGAAGTGGATGGAGATGTAACAATATTGGAGTGGTGCTTTTTGTAAAGAGGAATACACCATATGTCATAAGTGTTGGAAGATGAGCCCAAGCCCATACGACCAAGGAAGGCCAACATATCCAAGTGTGTTGGAAGATGGGTCCAAGCCTATAAGACCAAGGAAGGCCCACATATCCAAGTGTGTTGGAAGATGGGCCCAAGCCCATAAGATATGGACCCACCATGATCACACGAGCCAGTGGGACCCACCATGGTCATGTGAGGTGGCATTATGAGTCTTACACAAGAAGAAGTCTTACAAAGCTACAATTATTATGGAAGGAGGTTTAACAGAAGAGTTTCAATTTAAAGGTGTTTTAGTCATATTAGTCTTCTATTTATATTAGGTTATTTAATTATGCTAGGACTTATCTTCAAGTGTTAGAGTTTGGGTGTAATTGGAACAAAGGTAGTTTAATTGTAATTGGACTCTACTACCTTCCTCTATTATAAATAGAGGTTCATGTACTCTGTTATGAACTCGATAGCGAGCCGTGTAACTTAGCGGCACTATGGCTGAGTTACTGAGTACAGAGTCCCTTAGGTTATATTGTTGTTTTTTACATCAGTCAAGAGTAAATATGCCTCCAGGTAATTCTATTAATTTGGCCCTAAATTGCTTCAAACATATGTAGGAGGGAAGATTGAATATGAAGAGGCAAGTATTATTTTGGCCAAAAATAGAATCCCGAGTTCTCCTTGATGAGGTCAAGGTGTGAGTTCCCCATTGAGTTCTAGTTATTCCTCTGATCTCTTCTTCTTTACTCCTTTCCCTTCCATTTTACACAGTCCAATCCAGAACAGCAATGTGGATCCATTCACTGGTTTCAGGTGTTGTTGTTCGGTTTTAGTCAAGAAAGAGCAGGGAAATTATAGTCCATTCCAGCGAGCAGAGAAGATACGGTTGTTCGTTTTGAACCAGCCGACCAATGAGGTGCTGCCTAGTTCGCCCCGAGAACAATAGGGCACTGATATTCAGATCTCGCCAAGCCCACCAGTCCACTGCTGTCCTGTAATCGAGCGTAACATTGGTCGTTACCTAATTCCCATTGAGAGGAGCAGGGTGCTGCTGTCCAGATCTTGTCAAGTGCAGAAATCTATGGCTGACCCCCTATTAAATGAGCACACTAGTGGGTTGATACCCACTCCCAGCTGACAACAGCAGAGTGTTGTTGTTCAGACCGGCTCAAGTACCTCAAGCAACGTTCTGTCCAGAACCAGCCCAGAACAGATATGGAAGACCTACTCTCTCAGCACTGGATTTATATGTCCCATGCTGTGTTACACGATCTATGACTAGGCACCCTAACATCTTGGTATTAGAGCAGGGAACATGGGGGACCCATCCCAAAGTGAAAAGTTGAGAAACCTAGCCAGAGAATTGAGGGAAGAAAATGCAGCTTGAATGGTAGAAATGATGGAACAGATCACAAGCAGAGTCTCTGAGATTGTGGCTGGATTAAACTGAGCCCTAGACACCACATGAAGGATGGAAGAGCCCTCTTACAGTAGAGGGGGAGAACAACATTCTTGGCACAATGGTCTACTGGCACAAGGTGGAGGGTCAGTACCCAGGTACACCAAACTTGATTTCCCCACCTACACCGAGTCCTTTGACCCCTTAATCTGGCAACACAAAAGTGAAATTTTTTTTGCCCACCAAGGCACATTAGACATGGACAAGGTGAGGTTAGCTGCTTTCCACTTGCTGGATGAAGCTCAACTCTGGTTCTATCAAGTGGAGTTGGACCGCCTGGTTGTCGATTGGGAAGAGTTTAAAGAGCTATGCATGATATGGTTCAGAATTCCAGCTTACAGGAACCCCTTGGGGGACTTGGTCTTGTTAAGACAGGTCGGTTTGGTAGAAGCATACCAACCTCAATTTCAGGAAAAATTAGCTCGAGCTAGCCACCTAGTTCGAAGAGACCAACATGTAAATCTGTTCACAGTAGGGCTTAATTATTTGTTGAACCTGGAGGTGGAGCTCCATGCGCCTAATGATTTGGGGCGAGCTATGAATTTGGTTCGGGCAATGGAAGCAAGACAACACACTCATAATAGGGGGAGTGGCTGGCAAGGGGGGAAGAATTATTCGCCTTCGGTGGTAGGGCCACCAGTGCCACCACCCAAAACTACTACTGGCCATACTATGGCATCAACCACTAGAACCAACAACTCACCATCCCCATATATTAGAAAATTAACCGGGATGGAAATGGCTGACCGAAGAGCTAAGAACCTCTGCTATAATTGTGACAAAATTTATCGGGCTGGCCACCAATGTAAAAGATTGTTTTGGTTGGAGTTGGAAGCATGGGCAGAGGAAGAAAAACCAACCGAGGATACTCCAAAGGATGTTGAACCAGAAATTTCCTTACATGCCATTATTGGACAGAAGTCGGCCAAAACCATGCAAGTGCGAGCCAAGGTTATTGACCAATCACTAGTGGGGTTAGTGGACTCGGGCAGCACACACAACTTCCTCAGTGTGACAGCGGCAAAACACCTCCGACTTGGGATCCAACCTCACCCAATTGCCACGGTTTCAGTCGCCAATGGTGAGAAGGTTCTGAGCTACGGGGTCAGCAAGGACGTACAATTTTCCATTGGTAACACTCACTTTACCACTGAAAATTTTCTAATTTCTCTAGCCGGATTTGATATAGTGCTCGGGGTTAAGTGGTTGCAAACATTGGGCCCAATTTTGTGGGACTTCTCGGCATTAACAATGAACTTTGTGTTAGAAGGCAAACCAGTGCAGTTAAGGGGTAGTCAAGCTTCAGCCACCCCCCATGTCCACCTATTACACGAGCAACAACCACCGGCCAGCAACATGGACAAGTTACTAGAGGAGTTCACCGACTTGTTTTGGGAGCCGTCTGGCCTCCCCCCATTGAGGCACTATGACCACCAAATTTGTTTAAAATCCGGATCACATGTAGTGGTGGTTAGACCCTACAAGTATCCACACCTCCAGAAAGATGAAATTGAACAACAGTGCAAGACCATGTTGGAACATGGCCTTATCCGTAGCAGCCATTCCTCATTTTGTTCGCTGGTTATACTAGTTAAGAAGCATGATGGCACATGGCGGTTCTGTGTGGACTACAGGGAGCTCAATGCAAAAACCATCAAAGACAAGTTTTCCATACTAGTGGTGGATGAGCTATTGGACGAATTGCATGGGTCAACAATTTTTACCAAGCTAGATTTGAGATCGGGCTATCACCAAATCAGAATGCATCTGCCAGATATCTAGAAAACTCATTCCGTACTCACCATGGACACTTCAAATTCGTGGTGATGCTTTTCAGGTTATCCAACACACCGTCCACCTTACGGGCTTTGATGAATGAGGTATTTCGTGATTATCTCATAAAATTTGTGTTGATTTTCTTCGATGATATTCTTATTTACAGAAAATCAGGAGCACAACATTTCGAAGACTTATGACTTGTTTTCCAACTCCTCCAAGCACATCATCTCTTCATGAAACGCTCCAAATGTTCATTTGGGAAGGCCCAAGTCACCTATATTGGCCACATTATCACATAAGAGGGCGTCACAGTGGACCCATAAAAAATTATAGAAATCACCAACTGGCCTCAACCGCACAACATTTCATCCTTAAGAGGATTTTTAGGGCTAGCGGGCTATTATCAGAAATTTATAAAAAATTATGGTCCACTAGCTAGTCCATTGACCAATATTCTCAAGTGCAATGCCTTTGTTTGGGAGGATTCATCAACAAAATCTTTCATGGCACTCAAGTAGGCTTTAGTTTCCGCTCCAGTCCTGCAATTACCTGATTTTGAGGACCTATTTTTGGTGGAGTGTGACGCTTCAGGGGGCGGTACTACAACAAACACAACACCCCATTGCATATTTTATCTGGCAACTAGCAGCACCTCACCATAAATTACCCGCTTATGTGTGCAAGCTGATTGGGTTGGCCAAGGCGGTTCAACATTGGCGGCCCTACTTGTGGGGACACACTTTCCTCATCTGCACTGGCCACTATAGCCTAAAATTTCTGCTAGCACAACGCATCTCAACGTCTTCACAACAACACTGGATCAGCAAATTATTGGGGTTTGACTTCACAGTGGAACACAAGTCGGGCAAATTGAACAAGTTGGCTGATGCCTTATCCTGTCTATCCGGTTAGCTAGCCAAGGTCTCTCTTGCTCAATTCCATTAAAGAGGACCAACGGGCTAACCCAGTTCTCCGAGGGCTATCTCAAAAGATCATTGCGAGAACCATGGACTCTAGGTGGGCTAATCTGTAACAACACAATTTTGTATGACAATCGCATATATTTACCACACTCCTCTCCATTGGTTGCCATAATTTTATCTACCTACCATGATAGCACTCATGAGGCGTTAAAAAGACGTTGCATCAGATCAGGGCCAATTTTTACTGGCAAGGCATGAAGTCCGTAATTGCTGAGTACGTTGCCTCGTGTCATACCTGTCAACGCAACAAGGGTGAACATTTATCACCAGCTAGTGTCCTTCAACCACTCACCCTTCCCACACAAGTTTTGGCTGATCTTTTCATGGACTTCATTGATGACCTTCCCAAAGCTTCTGGCAAATCCATCCTTTTGGTGGTGGTTGACAGATTCTCAAAGTATGCTCACTTTATATCTTTGGCTCTTTCATATATGGCTTCACGCATCGATCAATTGTTTTTCGATAATATTGTTCATTTGCATGGCATTCCGAAGTCCAAAGTGAGCAATCGTGATGCCGTCTTAACCAACCACTTTTGGAGAGAGCTTTTCAGATTATGTGGTACCAAACTGAAGTCTTCCTCTTCTTATCAACCGTAATCTGATGGGTAGACTGACGTTGTTAACCGCACGGTGGAAATGTACTTATGGTGCTTCATAGGCGACTGCCCGCAACGATGGCTGGAATGGCTCCCTTGGGCCTAATATTGTAACAATACATCCTTCCATACCGCCTTGCAAGCCACGTTATTCAATGTCCTCTATTGCAGGGATCTGTCAAAGTTGATGTCCTATATGGCCGGTTCCACCCGAGTTGACACCCTTGACCAGGCACTGCTGGACCATGATCGGGTACTTCAAGCAGCCACCCAACATCTCCAGAACGCTCAGGCCAGGATGAAAGCCTATTACGACAAGGGCCACAAAGATGTGACATACAACCCCGGTGATTATTTGTGGCTTCGCCTCCAACCCTACCATCAACAGTTTCTGGCTGGCCCCCGCCACAAGCTATTTCCCAAATTCTTTGGTCCCTTTTTGGTCTCCAACATATTGGGCAAGTGGCGTACCAACTGTAGCTTCCACCAGACGCTCAATTGCACTACGTCTTGCATGTGTCCCTCCTCAAACCCTTTAGGGGTCCAACACCACCTCCGCATCCGTTCTTACTGCCAATAAAGAAGGGGCATGTTATTTTCCCTCCAGCCACAACCTTGCAAGTCCGCCAACTTCATAACAAGTGGGAGGTTATCTTCCAGTGGGCTGACACAGATGCAGCGGTGGCCACATGGGAAGATGTGGAGACATTTCTTTGGGCCTATCCTACCTTCGAGCTTGAGGACAAACTTTTTCTCTAGGGGGAGAGTGATGTTATGAACTCGATAGCGAGCCATGTAACTCAGCAGCACCATGGCTGAGTCACTGAGTACCGAGTCCCTTAGTTTATATTTCTCTTTTTATATCAGTCAGGAGTAAATATGCCTCAGGGGCATTCTTGTAATTTTTGCCCTAAACTATGGTTGGCATCAAGCATATGTAGGAGGGAAGATGGAATATGAAGAGGCAAGTATTATTTTGGCCAAAAAAATGATCCCGAGTTCTCCTTGAAGACCTCAAGGTTGGAGTTCCTCATTGAGCTCTAGTTATCCCTCTGATCTCTTCTTCTTCACCACTTTCCCTTCCATTTTATAGAGTCCAACCCAGAACAGCAGCAAGGACCCATTCATTGGTTTCAGGTGCTGTTGTTCAGTTTGTAGTTGAGTAGAGCAGGGGATTACTGTTCTATTCCGATGATCATAGTGGTGCGTTGTTGTTCGATTTTAGTCAAGAAAGAGTAGGGAGATTACAGTCCCTTCCAGCGAGTAGAGCAGGCGCGGTTGTTCATTTTGAACCAGCCGACCAGTGAGGTGCCGTTCTGTTCCCACCGAGAATAGTAGGGTATTGCTGTTCAGATCTCGCCAAGCCCACCAGTCCACTGCTGCCCTATAATGGAGTGTAACATTGGTGGCTACCCAATTCCCATCGAGAGCAACAGGGTGCTGCAGTCCAGATCTAAGCGAGCGCAGCAGCCTACGGCTGCCCCCTGTTAAATGAGCACACCAATGGGTCGATACCCACTCCCAACCGAGAACAGCAAAGTGCTGCTGTTCAGACCGGGTCAAGTACCTCAGGGAGGGTTCTGTCTAGAACCAACCCAGAACAGACATGGAAGACCTAGTCTCTCAGAGCTGGATCTATTCGTCCCACGCCGTGTTAATGAAGTATTTCTCTTTTTCATAAATTCAACATGTTATCTGAGCAGGTTCTATGAGTTGACTCTTGACAGAGGTAATGTGATCTTTTTTGATTTATTATCTCTAGTAGTTTAGGTTCGTATTTATCTTTTTTTAGTCCCTATACCCGCTATTTTATTTATGTTTTCATCTCTATAATGATCTTTTCATATTTCAAATTATACATTGAGTGAAATATATTTGAGTCTAATTTCCAAAGAAAATGATATTTTCCAATTAGAGTTATCTACAAAGATAAATTGATATTTGAAGCAGTGAAGGTCAGATTGTAAAAGAAGTTTGAGCAGCAGCAGAAAGCTTCAACTTCCAAGCTATTTTATGCTATCAAGAATGAGACTTCATATGGAGAATTATATATCACAAGAAAGATCTATAAGTCTATTTTATTATCTGTTCAACCAATCCTCGATCTGATTTTTTTTTATATGGATATATTGATCTTAGAAAAGTCAATAGTCATACTAGAAAAAGGGAAAGGAGTACGTAGTTCGGTAGAGACCAAAATCAATCAGATTATATATCTAAATATAAGTATATTTTATGAAGATAATTTATACTTGGATGAAATTTATTTAAGTCTAGTTTCACAAGGAGAAAATTTTATGTCAATCTGATCTATATTTAAGGATATATTCGCATTGGAAGAATCAAAGGTCATACTGGTATCCTATTGCATTGAAAATTTTGATTGTTTTGCCTCACTTTTTGAGTTGATGTTATTGATCAACTATATTAGGAAAATATCTCACTTACCCCTTTTTTGGTTACTACATCTATATTATTTGGTTCAAGCTGGGAACACTACCATTAGCACCCAGTTTGAGGGGGAGTAGTAGATGAAGTACAACAAAGAGGTATTTTATTCCATATGTTGTGGGAAGTTTTATGTGACAAAAATATTCAAGAAAGGGGGAGCACAAATGACAAACCTTTGGCATCTAAGAATAAATTTTTTTGTAGCAAATAAAATTGAAGATAAAGAATCCTAACTCCCAGTAATGATTGTGGTAATTATTGGTGATACCCGACTTTGCTCGACTTGGTTCTATTTCTCTTACTGGATTATTATTTTGAGGTATTTTCAATATATTCCCTGGTCAACGTATTGCATCAGATTAATTTATGGGTCCTTTTTACAAGGATTTTTATTATTTTGGTTTGCGTTATATGGGCCCATGCCCATTGCACTTGTAGCTATTATATCTTTGGATGAGACATTATTATTGAATAAGTAGTGCGCTCGGCATTCTATCTCCCTATTTACCCATTACCTATTAGTTATTTGACAACCTTACTCCTACCATCTTTTATTTGACTCTCACATACATCTTTGGGCCAACCTTTTGCTTGTTGCTTCGGTTGGGAGTTTAAGTCCACCATGGTTGGGTGTTTTAAGTCCATTGAGACTTTATATATATATATATATATAACCATGGGTGTTTTATCGCCGTCTTGTGAATGACATGCATTCATCACCCATTTCTACCTATGAGAGTTGGTGCCCGGGTTGGGACATCTTGATGGAGGAGCCTTATTATTACATATATGTTACCCCCCTTAATTAACATTTATTACTCCTACCACTTGAGAGTCGTTGTCTTATTGTTATGGTCCCTAGTCATGGATCAAATAACTCATCATGGGATTTTAGAATCCAGCACTGTAATAGAGCAGCTGCTCTCGGTAAGGATGGAGAAGGGTTCTCCTTTCTTTGGCTGTGCTCGGATAGGAGGAAAGCAGCCTCCTTTGTGGGACTAGGCTGCTGTTCTCGGTAAGGGCAGAGGGCCCTTGCTGCTGCTGCTTGGACAAGAGGGGAAAGGTTCACCTTTTGCTCACGGAAGAGAGGGTTTGGAACCCTCTTTGCTGTTGCTCGGGTTAGGGGCTGCAAAACCTCTAACTTGGACAGCCCTTGGACCAGAGGTTAGGGATTCCTAACCTTGTTTCTTGCTGGCCTTGAGGCTGAGAGACTCTGAATTGTGGCTACTCGTGATGTGATGATGGAGAGCCTCAAACCTGGCTCAGAAAGGGTTGGAGAGACCCTCTATTGATGCTGTGAATAGATGGGAGGGTGAACCCTATAATTGAACTTGGAAAAGGGGCAGAAACTCCCTGTTCTCTTCGGCATGGATCAAGGTAAACAAAAATTAAAATAAGGGAGAAGGAAATTCAGATTCAAGAGGGAACCTAAACCTAGAGCTCATCAACGAGACCTCCAAACCCTAGAGCTCATCAAGGAGAACTCCAAACCCTATTTAACCTAATTCAAGACTTGCCTTTTTTCTCATTCCTTTGCCATCTAAGTAGGGTTGACGCCGACCACAGTTTTAGGGTTAATTATTACAATTTTTCCCTAATAGCAATTTAACTTAAATAATGCATAAAACGAATATAAAACAATACGGAAAGAAAGCTATTAACTCTATGACTCAATGCACTTCCGTTGTATGACTCTGTTAGCTATTGAGTCCTCAACATCTGCCTCCCCTTGGAGAAAGAGCTTGTCCTCAAGCTCGTAAGATGAGTTGACCTGTTTGAAGGTGTCCAATTGTTCCCATGTCACTGCGTCTAGTTTAGTAGCTGTCCACTGGACTAGAATCTACCACTAGTCATGAACCAAATGGGCTCGTAACACTACGGCTGGTGTAAGGATGACGTGTCCTTTGTCCATCGGAGGAAGGAACAGAGTGGTTGTAGGAGGTGATTCCACATATGGTTTTAGGAGGGATACATGAAACACATCATGCAGCTTGGCCATGGCTGGAAGTTGTAGTTGATAGGCCACTGGTCCCACGTGTCGAATAATGGAGAAAGGTCCAAAGTACTTGGGTGAGAGCTTAAGGCGTGGCGGTCCGGCAATGGACTTTTGTAAGTACGGTTGGAGTCGTTACCAAACATAGTCCCCTATCTCGTACAAGACATCTCGGGGTCCCTTGTCGTAGAAATCTTTCATGCAAACCTGAGTGTGTTGGAGGCGATATGTAATATTCTGTAATACCTGGTCACAATCTATGAGTGCATGATCATTGGCGTCCACGTGGGTGGACCCTGGAGTATAAGAGAGGAGCCGAGGGGGATCCTTACCAAAGAGAACCCTGAAAGGAGTGGATTGTAAGGCTGAGTGGAATGAATTGTTGTAACAATATTCAGCCCACGATAGCCATTGAACCCAGTGTTTCGGATGATCGCCCACAAGGCACCGTAGATACATTTCGACGGTGTGGTTAACCACCTCGGTTTGGCCATCTGTCTGGGGATGATATGAGGAGGAAAATTTCAACTTCGTGCCACTCAGAAAAAAAGTTTATGCCAGAAAGTGCTGGTAAATACCGTGTCCCAATCACTGACAATAGATTCTGGTATGTCATGCAAGCGAACAATATGCTCAAGGAAGGTCTGTGCCACTCGTGATACTATATATCAATGAGCCATAGGAATAAAATGTGCATACTTGGAGAACCGATCCACCTCCACAGATACTACTGATTTGTCGGCTGACTGGGGAAGACCCTCGACAAAGTCCATTGAAATATCGGCCAAGACTTGTATAGGGAGTTCGAGAGGTTGAAGAAGACCTGCTGGACTTAATTGGTCAGCTTTGTAGCATTGACATACCTGGCATGCTGAGACATATGTGGCTATGGTGGTCTTCATGGCTTTCCAATAAAAAATTGCTCGAACGCACTGCAAAGTTTTTTGGATGCCTTCATGTGTGATGTCATGTAAGGCAGAGAGGATGGCTGGAATCAACTCGGAAGTATGTGGTAGATAAATCCACCGTTTGTAGCAAATGATGTCATGTAAGGCAGAGAGGATGGCTGGAATCAACTCGGAAGTGTGTGGTAGATAAATCCACCGTTTGTAGCAAATAAGGGAATCTTGGAAGGACCACTTAGAATCCATTATCCCCTCTATAAATTTTCTGTGGAGCTCTTGTAGGACAAGAAGAGTGGCATGGGCCTCTCTCACCAAGTTTAAGATGAGGAAACGAGGCTGGCTGATCGCATATATGAGCTGTTGGTGTTCAAAATGCCATGACAAGGCATCCGCTGCCTTGTTTAATCTTCCTGAATGGTACTTGACTAAAAAATCAAATCTCATCAATTTACTGATCCAAGGCTGTTGTGGTGAAGTTGTGAGGCATTTTTTAAGTAAGAATTTAAAGTTTTAATGATCAGTATGGATGAGAAATTCACGACCCCATAAGTAAGGATGCCAGTGTTGGACCGCCTTGCCCAACACGATTAATTCCCTTTCATACACTACTAATTTGTGATGTTGTGCTTCCAACTGCCTACTGAAATATGCAATGGGGTGTGACTGTTGTTGTAAGATGGCCCCAATGCCCACACCAGATGCATCATACTCAACTAAAAATAAGTCCTCAAAATTGGGAAGTTGTAAGATGAGTGTGGAGGCGAGAGCTACTTTGAGGGCCTCAAAGGACTGTGTGGCCTCATCATTCTAACTTGAGGAGACTGGTCAATGGTGCTGCCAAGGGTCCATAATTCTGAATGAACTTGTGGTAGCATTTGGCTAGGCCCAAAAATCTTCTCAAAGCTAAGCGAGACTGAGAAGTGGCCAATCATGAATTACTTGAATCTTCTCGAGATCAACAGTGACCCCCGCATGTGATATAATATGGCAGAGATAGGTGACATGTGACTCTGCAAAAGAGCATTTAGATTTATTCAAATAGAGCTGGTGGGCTCGTATCAATTCAAAAACTATCCATAAATGAGCTATATGCTCTTCCCCGAACTTGTTGTACATGAGCTTATCATAAAAAAAAACAAGAACAAATTTCCGAAGATAGTTGCTAAATACCTCATTCCTTAGTGCTTGAAAGTGGATGGTGCATTTGATAACTCAAATGGCATGACCACAAACTCAAAATGGTTGTGTTGTGTGCGGAAGACCGTCTTCTCAATGTCGGAGGGGTGCATACGAAGTTGATGATATCTTGAGTGTAATTCTAGTTTAGTGAAGACCCACAAACCATGTAATTCATCCAGGAGCTCCTCCACTACCGGGATACGGAACTTATCCTTCACGGTCTAGGCATTTTAACTCCCTATAATCGATACAAAATATCCATGTGCTATCATGTTTCTTCACGAGCTAGACGGGTGAAGAGAATCGGGAGTGGCTGCTGCGAATAAGGCCCTGTTGTAACATGGCTTGGCATTGTCACTCGATTTCATCCTTCTGGAGGTGGGGATACTAGTACGGCTGAACTACCACCACGTAAGAACCTGGTTTTAAACGTATCCTATGGTCACAGTGTCTCAAGGGAGGCAATCCGGAAGGCTCTTGGAAAAGGTCGGAGAACTTGTCGAGAAATTTTTCGATGGTGTTGTCCGGTTGGTCTTGTGTGTGAATGGTATGAAGGTGGTGGGGTTTGTCCACCTGACTGCCCTATAATAGCACTTTGAATCCGCTCAATACAAAGCTCATAGTTAAAGCAAAGAAATCCCACTATATTGTTCCCAATGTTTATAACCATTTGATGCTTAACACCATATCAAATCCTGCCAAAGGTATGATAAAAAATTCTGACTGAAATAAAGTTGTACCAATTGAAAAATTTGCTGTTTTGCTAATCCCGTAGCTCAGGACTTTCTCCCCATTGGCCATCAAAACCGTGGTTGTTGGGTGTGGATTGATATGTAACTGAAGATGTTGAGCAGCTGTCAAGCCAAGAAATACTTCCTAAATCCACTAGTCCCACAAGTTTCTGGTCGAGGACTCGAACTCTGACTTGCATAGTTTTGGCAGATTTCTGCCCAGTAATGGCAAGCAGAGAGATAGCTGGTGGTTCCTTCTCAATAAGATCATCATTATTTTTTGTATCCTTTGTTTCATCCACTTCAAGCCAGAACAACCGTTTACATTGGTGGCCTACCCTGTATGGTTCAACACAGTTGTAGCACAGGTTCTTGGACCTCTATTCCACCATCTCGAAACTGGTTAATTTTTTGATATACTGAGGTGGGGGTTACTAGAGCGTGTGTCGACTGCCTGAGTAGTATTCAAATTATTTATGGGCGGTGGTAATGCTGGATATGGCACCTGAGTAGAAGTATTTTGGTGCCCTTGCCAATTGGAGGAAGTGTTCCATTCCCCTTGCCAAACTGGCCTATGATGCTGAAGCCGCTGTTGTTGTTGCATTACTCGAGCTAAATTCATTGCTCGAGCCAAATCTGAAGGTGAATGAAGTTCCACCTCTAACCTCAGAGATTCAATGAGGCCTGCTGTAAATAAGTTGATCTGTTGGTCGACTCATATCAACTGGCCAGTGTGAGCCAATTTTTCTTGGAACTATTTTTGATACGGTTCAACAGACCCAATTTGTCTCAACAGGACCAAATCTCCCAAGGGGTTGCTGTGGATGAGAGGGCAAAATTGAATTATGCATAACTCTTTAAATTCATACCAATCCAGACTAATCTTTCTAGTTCCACCAAGTGAAACCATAGTTGAATCTAACATGTGGAAAGCGGAAAGTCCCACTTTGTCAAACTCAGCAGTCCCTTTATTTAAAAAAAAAATCTTACATCTATGCAACCAAATTAAGGGATTGACTGAACCAGTAAATGTAGGAAAATCCAATTTTGTGCACCTAGGTATTGTATCTCCACTCTACAGTGCTTGGACAGTGGTGCGACCAGGAAACTGCTCCTCCCTTCGACTGTCCGAATGATTCTCCCCTCTTCAGTCTGGGATAGAGTGTCTCTCTGCCATGAAATCTGACATCTTGCTAGTGAGTCGCTGGATTTGCAAGTTCATGCCAGGAATTTTTTCCAACTTTTCTCATGCTTCAGCATGTTCATCTTGCATCCCTTTGATCTTGCTTCTAAGTTCTTCATTACGGGATGTATCCCCTATGTTACCCTGCTCAGATACCAAGTTGGTATGGTCCCTAGTCATGGATCGAGTAACTCGACGTGGGATTGAGAATCCAGTACTATAATAGAGCAGCTGTTCTCGGTAAGGATGGAGAAGGGTTCTCCTTTCTTTGGCTGTGCTCGGATATGAGGAAAGCAACCTTCTTTGTGGGACTAGGCTGTTGTTCTCGGTAAGGGCAGAGGGCCCTTGCTGTTGCTGCTTGGATAGGAGGGGAAAGGTTCCCATTTTTCTCATGGAAAAGAGGGTTTGGAACCCTCTTTGCTGCTGCTCAGATTAGGGGCTGCAAAGCCTCTAACTTGAACAGCCCTTGGACCAGAGGTTAGGGGTTCCTAACCTTGTTTCTTGCTGGCCTTGAAGCTGAGAGCCTCTGAATTATGGCTGCTCATGATGTGATGATGGAGAGCCTCAAACCTGGCTCAGAAAGGGAGGGAGAGACCCCCTATGGCTGCTGAGAATGGATGGGAGGCTGAAGCCTCTGATGGAACTCGGAAAAGGGGCAGAAACTCCCCTCTTCTCTTCAGTATGGATCAAGGTAAACAGAAATTAAAATAAGGAAGAAAGAAATTCAGATTCAAGAAGGAAACTAGACCTAGAGCTCATCAAGGAGATATCCAAACCCTAGAGCTCATCAAGGAGAACTCCAAACCCTGTTTAACCTAATTCAAGACATGCTTTTTATTTCTCATTCCCTTGCCCCCTAAGTAGGGTTGATGCCAACCATAGTTTTAGGGTTAATTATTACAATTCAGCCCCTATGGAAATTTAACTTAAATAATGCATAAAACAAATTTAAAACAATATGGAAAGAAAGCTATTAACTTTATGACTCAGTGCGCCTCCGTTGTATGACTTTGTTAGCTATTGAGTCCTCAACACTTGTGGAGGGACACAATGATGGAGGAGGTTTACTACACTTTTGAGCACTGCGTATAGTCCCACTACCTAAGAAAGATAAGAGTGCCACTACCTAAGAATGATAGGAGTGTGACCTACATCCAGCATGGGTTATGACAGGAGTATGGAGCAATACCATTGTTGGAAGATAAGCTCAAGCCCACACGACCAAGGAAGGCCCACAAGATGGGTCGTAGCCCATAAGAAGTAGAACCCACAATGATTACCATGAGCAGGCATCCTTATCACATCAGTTGGAAGATCAAGAAGGACTCACAAAAGTATCTTTATCTTAGGGTCAAGACCAAGAAGAGTTGTAGTTTGAGTTATGTTTGTCTTTTATCAATATTGAGTTATTTAATTATGCTAGGACTTATCTTTAAGTGTTAGAGTTTGGGTGTAATTGGGACAAGGGTAGTTTTATTGTAATTGGACTCTACTGCCTTCCTCTATTATAAATAGAGGTTCATGTACTCTTATTACAACAAGTTATTGATGTCAATGAAGTATTTCACTTTTCCATAAATTCAACATGGTATCAGAGAAGGTTCTGTGAGTTGACTTGGTCAACTCACGGAGGTAATGTGATCCTTTTCTCTAAACCCTAAACCCTAGGTCTAGGTTCGTAGTTATTTTTTTCAATCCCTATACCTATAGATTGCTTTGCATTTTTTTACCTCTATAAGTATTTTTTAAAATTTCAAATTATATATTGACGAAATTATATTTGAGTCTACTTTCTAAAAAAAATGATTTGTTCCAATCGGAGTTATCCACAAAGAGATATCGATATTTGAATGAGTGAAGGTCAGATTGCAAAAAGATTCGAGCAGCAGCAACAATCTTTAGATTCCGAGGTATTTTTTGCTATTAAGAACTAGATTTTATATGGAGAAATTTATATCAAAAGAAATATCTTTAAGTCTATTTTTTTACTTATTCAACTAATTTTTTATCTGAGTTATATACAAAGAGAAATCGATTTTTGAAACAACAAAGGTCAGATTGAAAAAGAGGTTCAAGCCACAGTACAAAGCTTCAAATTCCAAGGTATTTTATGCTATCAAGAAAGAGACTTTATATGGAGAATTATATATAAAAATAAAGATACATAAGTCTATTTTCTTACCTATTCAACAAATCCTTGGTATGATATTTTTATTAGGAGATATTGATCTTTGAAGAGTCAATGATCATTCTTGAAAAAAATAGGAGAAACAGTATTTAGTTCGGCCAGATGACAGAGACCGAAATATATCAAATTATTTATCTTCTTAAAATTATATTTTATGAATTAAAGTTATACTTGGATGAAATATATTTAAGTCTAGTTTCAGACGAAGAAAATTTTATGTCAATCTGATCTATATTGAAAGATATATTCGAATTGGAAGAATCAAAGGTCATGTTGGTATTCTATTGTATTGAAATATCCGAATTTAAGCCAATTGTTTTGTGTCGCTTTTTGAGTAGATATATCAGGGAAATATCTCATTTCTCCATGGTTTGAGGGTTTATTTATACATCTCTGTTATTTGGGCCTATTGCTACATCTATGATATTTGGTTCAAGCTGGGATCACTGCCATTACCTCCCAACTTGAGGGGGAGAAGTAGAATAAGTACAAGAAAGAGGTATCTTATTTTATATGTTGTGAATAAGTTTATGTGACCAAAATATTCAAGAAAGAGGGAGCACAAAAGATGAAGTTTGTGCATCTAAGAAGAAATTTTTATATCGGATTATTTCATGGGTTCTTTTAAAAGTTTATTATTTGATTCGTGTTATATGTGTTGGAAGATGGTTGTGTTATATATAGTTGCTGTTATTATGTCTCTTTGGGGACATTATTTCTTGGGTTCTCTTTCATGTTATATATCATATTGGGAAACCATGACGGAGAAACTTATTATTACATCTATGTTATCCCCCCTCACCCCATGTAATGGCTTTTATGTCTCCTACCGCTTGAGAGTCGTTGTCCAGTGGAGGGACACGGTGGTGGATACTTCAGAGCAATGCCGATAGACACACTACCGATAGAAGAGGGAGTGTGCTCTACATCCAACTTTAGGATTGGAGTATGAAGCAATGACTTACCAGCTAGGAGTGATTTTTACTCTCACTTATATAATGCCACAAGGCCTCATGGAAGGACGCAACAGCGTGAGGGGGAATGTTGGAAGATGTGCCATTTTATACAAAAATATTCTATAAATCCTTTGCAGCAAGTTGGGAGTTCGTGTTGTTCTCTCACCGCCAACTTGAGGGGGAGTTTTGGAAGATAAGCTCAAGCCCACACGACCAAGGAAGGCCCACATATCTAAGATTATTATAAGATGGGTCACACGACCAAGGAAGGCCCACAAGATGGGCCCAAGCCCATAAGAAGTAGGACCCACAATGATTACCATGAGCTGGCATCCTTATTACATCAGTTGGAAGATCAAGAAGGACTCACAAAAGTATCTTTATCTTAGGTTCACGACCAAGAAGAGTTTTAGTTTGAGTTATGTTTGTCTTTTATCAATATTGAGTTATTTAATTATGCTAGGACTTATCTTTAATTTTTAGAGTTTGGGTGCAATTGGGACAAGGGTAGTTTTATTGTAATTGGACTCTACTACCTTCTTCTATTATAAATAGAGGTTATTGTACTCTGATTACAACAAGTTATTGATGTCAATGAAGTATTTCATTTTTCCATAAATTCAACAGCCATACAACTTGGAGTGATTTTACTCTCACTTATCTTATACCAGCATGAGGGGGAGTGTTGGAAGATATGGAGGACTGCCATTTTATACGAGAAGATCCTATACATCATTTGTAGCAAATTGGGAGTTCATGATGTTCTCTCACCCCCAGCTTGAGGGGGAGTATTGGAAGATGAGCCCAAGACCACATGACCAAGGAAGGCCCACATATCCAAGTGTGTTGGAAGATGAGCCCAATACCACATGACAAAGGAAGGCCCACATATCCAAGTGTGTTGGAAGATGAGCCCAGGTCTATAAGATATGGACCCACCATGACCACACGAGCTGGTGGGACCGACCATGATCACATGAGGTGGCATTATGAGTCTTACACAAGAAGAATTCTTATAGAGCCACAATTATTATGGAAGGAGGTCTCACATAAGAGTTTCAGTTTAAAGGTGTTTTACTCATCTTATCTTCTATTTATATTGGGTTATTTAATTATGCTAGGCCTTATCTTTAAGTGTTAGAGTTTGGGTGTAATTTTGAGATAGGTAGTTTAATTGTAATTGGACTCTACTACCTTCCTCTATTATAAATAAAGGTTCATGTACTCTGATTACAAATAAGTTAATGAAGTATTATCTTTTTCATAAATTCAACAATAAGGTAGGCCATAAACCAGTGGAGAGGAAGGAGGAGAATATACCTCAAGATCATTAGAAGACTCCACAAGTGACTGAGCCAAAAATAAAGGGAGATGGTCCTCTTTTGGCTGGTCCTCAATCCTAATATCATAATACTATGGATTAAGTGGATTGGGCATCCCTATTGATGGTGTAAAACCAGGAGGAGAGCTAGCTGAGAAATAAGGCTGATTCAAAAAAAAAGAAACATTGGCTGAGATAAATGTTTTCTTAAAGGATGGAGAGTAACACACAACCCTTTTGGGTTTTTAAATACCCCAAGAAAATGCACTTTATAGCCCCATGAAGAAATTTACTTCGGTGAGAACTTAAGTGATGAACAAAAGAGGTGCGCCCAAATACCTTAGGTGCCATAGGGAAAACATGCGAATCGGGAAACAATTTCAAGAAGAGAGTGACACCTTATAGCACACTCGATGGCGTACGAGCAATAAAAACAAAGCAGTGAGGACTTCCTAGGGCCAATAAAACTGAGTAACATTCTTAGACAACATAATAGTGCAGCCAACCTCTATAAGGTGTCGATGTTTTCTTTATGAGACACCTTGTTGTTGAGGTGTATAAACACACGAGGATTGGTGAATGATCCCTTTTTCCTTGGAAAATTTTGAAAGGTAGAGGAAAAATATTATTTTGTGTTATCAGACCGAAAGATTTTTACCCTGGTGTTGAATTGATTTTCCACCATAGCACAAAAAGAGGTGAAAATAGAAAATACTTCAACCCTATCCTTCATCAAATATAACCATGTAACTCTTGCGTAATCATCCAAAAATATAAAAAATCACTTGGATTGTGAAATATTTTGGACATTAACAGGTGCCCAAACATATGAATGAACTTAAACAAAAGGACTAGAAGCAATATTGTTTTGCCTAGGTTGAAAGACAAATCTATGGTGTTTCCCAAGCTCACAAAACTCACATGACAAATGTGAACAGAATGAAGGGAAGGAACTAAAATTTTTAAGTTTTTTGAGGGATGGCCTAGTCTCTTATGCCATTGAGAAGCCTCTTCTAATGTGGTTGTTGCTACTGTTGTTAGGATGGAAGGATCTATATAGTAAAGACCCCATCTCTCATGGCTACCACCAATCACCTGTCTCATCTTGATGTCCTAATATACACAATGAAAAGGACAAAAGGTAACAAAACAATTTAGTTTCTTGGTTACTTGACTCACTGCCATACAACTCAAAAGAAATTGAGGGACAAACAAAACATTAGAAAGTGAAAAAATAGTGAAATGGTGGATGTACCAGTACCTTGAATCCTTGTTTGGAATCCACTTGTAATAGATACAAATCATTTTGAAGTGCATGGTGTCACAGAAGACAAATTTTAAATTTTACCCTGAGGTGCTCAAAGGCTCTAGAGTTAATGATTCAAGGTGAATTGCTCGAACATGAGAGAAAGAAATATGTACCAGTATTATCAATTGTGGTGTAGTGTTTCTAGGAGGAGTGGTTATCATACTCTTGAATTTATGAAACAATTCATGTTTCTCTTCTGCTAGGGTCAATCTTCCTTTTGAGGGATCTAAAGATGGTTCACTAGTGGTGGAAGTTGATGCTTGATTAATTTGAAGTGAGGTGGTTTCCCATGTAGGTTCCAACAATTCTCAACTAGATGATTGTTGAGCCCACAAAAAGTAAACTTCCTTTGCTGACCACTAGGGTTATTTGAGCTGAAGGTAGGAACATTCCCACCTCTGCCTCTTCCTTTTCCAGATGTCTTCCCACATCTTCCTTTACCTCTACTGTAACCATTGTTCCCCCTCCATAGGGAGAACGTCATTGAATTTCCCACTTGGTCTGGCTGATTGTTGGACTCCTTAATTGGAATCCATAGCATGGTAGCACATACATCATTGAAGGAGGGTTTTGCTCGAAAGCTGATACTTGTGACTTGGCAACAACCAAGTAAGATGATAGATTTGCAAGACATATAGTAGGAACAAGGTCGTCTCTTTGCTTTTCCTGGTTAGAAATATCAAGAGCATATGTTTGTGCAACTTTCCATTCCTATAGTAACCCTATTAAATCTAGTAAAGTATTCATGAAGGTTATTGTTAATTTGTGGAGCCTAATTAACGCCCTACGCATTACGGATTGATGATATATTGATTGTTGCTTCATTAAGGGCAGTATGGGAATTTCACTTTTTTAATGCGGTTGTCCTAGCTTTCTCTTTAAATTTGGGGGCACCACTATTAGGGTTTTATGATCTTAATCAAAGGAGCATCTCAAGTTGCAGCCTGAGAGATTAGAGAGAGACACCTATAAGTGTACGATTTCTCTTATGTTGGAAGATGGCCCCAAACCCACATGACCAAGGAAGGCCTAGATATCCAAGTGTGTTGGAGGATGGGCCCAAACCCATAAGACCAAGGAGGGACGGCACATCCAAAAGTTGTGGAAGATGGGCTCAAGGCTCATAGACCAAGGAGAAGGCCCAAGCCCATACAATGATAGCATGATGAGTCCTACAAATTAAGAAGTTTTACTGAGCCAAAATTATTATGGATGTTGGACTCACATAAGAGTTTTAGTTTAAAGGTGTTTTAGTTATGTCAATCTTCTATTTATGTTGAGTTATTTAATTATACTAGGACTTATCTTTAAGTATTAGAGTTTGGGTGTAATTGGGACAAAGGTAGTTTAATTGTAATCAGATTCTACTACTTTTCTGTATTATAAATAGTACTCTGATTGCAACAAATCAATGAAGTATTTCTCTTTTCCATAAATTCAACATCTTGTAAACTATTTTATCTTCATAGTGGATTACTACAGCGGCGGAAGACAGGACGTAGTCTCACCTTGAGGTGAACCTATATAAATCTTATTGTGCTTTTCTGTGCTTGCTTTTCCCTTCTTTTGTGTTTGTTATTATTGCTCTCATTGGTTTGGAATTAAGGCGTCTAATTCCTAACAACTGGTATCAGAGCTTTGGTTCATGATTGAGAGCAATGGCTGGCGGAGAAGGATCGACACTTGGAATCAACAAGTTTGATGGTATGGATTTTGCATTCTAGAGGATACAGATCAAAGATTATTTATACAGGAAAAATGTTATGGTCCTCGGTTAAGTACCTATGCCTTCCGCTCCTAACAGACCGGTATTTTGGGTAGTATTGGCTAGGTGCTTAACATTTGGTATCAGAGCGGGGTCCCATGTCGCGAGTTCGAATCCCGGTGTGAGAAAACATAGTGGAGGGGGCAACCTAGAGGCCATATTAAAATTACTGGTAGGCGCACAGAACAGGTCCGGCTAGTGTTGCTAGAGTGGGCCGTCGCTAGTGGGCCGCCGTGGACGTCGGCTCATGGAGGTGGGATGTGATGTTATGGTCCTGGGTTAAGTACCTATGCCTTCCGCTCCTAACAGGTCAGTCTTTTGGGTAGTACTGGCCAGGTGCTTAACAAAAAAGCTGCATTCACCACTTCTAGATATGAATCCAAAAGGTATGAATGATGAGTGGAATCTCCTCAATAGATAGGTGTTGGGAGTAGTTTGATTAACACTATTGAAGAATGTTGCTCACAACATGGTGTCAGAGAAAACCATAGCGGAGATGATTGAGATTCTACTCGACATGTATGAGAAGCCTTCCACAAATAATAAGGTACATGTCATGAAAAGCCTCTTCAATTTAAAGATGACAAAACATACATCAGTGGCATCGCTTTTTAATGAGTTTAGCACGATTGTCAATCAATTGACCTCGGTTCAAATTAAATTTTTTGATGAGGTTCGTGCTTTATTTCTTTTGGTGTCTCTGCCAAATTGTTGGGAGCCTATAAGGGTTGCGGTTAGCAACTCTGTAGGCAACAAAAATTTGAATTTTAATGATGTTCACGATACCATTCTTACAGAGGAAGTTCGTAGAAATGACTCTAGAGAATCGTTGACATCTAATTTTGCCCTAAGTATTGATACTAAGGGCAGGAACTTCAAGAGGAGTTCCAACAAGGGCAATGGTAGAGGGAAGTCAAGGAATGAAAGAAGCAAGTCGAAATTCGGAAGGAATGTGGAGTGCTGGAATTGTGGCAAGTCTGGTCACATAAAGAAGAACTACAAAGCACCAAAGAAGGAAGAAAAGAAAGGCAATGACTAAAGAAGTTCAAGATGTTTTACTCTTCTTGGTTGATAGCCCTATTGATTCTTGGGTGTTAGATTCAGGGGTTTCTTTTCACATCACTGCGCTTCGTGAGATCATAGAGAATGATGTTACTGAAGATCATGGGAAGGTGTATCTTGTTGATGGAGAGACTTTGGATTTTGTCGGTATTGGTAATGTCAGTTTGTGGATGTCAAATGGGTCAGTGTGAAAAATTCATAAGGTGAGACATGTACCAAAATTGATGTGTAATCTAATCTCAGTAGGGCTGCTTAATGTTGAAGGGTATAATGTGACTTTTAATAGTGCTGCCTAGAAAGTCACTAAGGGAGCCATGGTTATTGCTCGAGGTGTTAAAACTGAAACTTTGTACATCACTTCCAGTTGTAGAGACACGGTTGCATTAGTTTATGCTATTACTAATTCTGATTTGTGGCATTATAGGTTTGGTCCCATGACTGAGAAGGAAATGAAAGTGCTTCAATGCAAAGGGAAGCTACCAGGGTTGAAAACTGTAAATAAAAGTTTGTGTGAAGGTTGTATCTTTGGCAAGCAGAAAAGGGTTTAGTTTTCAAAGGCTGGAAAGGAGCAAAAGACAGCAAAGTTGGAGTTGGTTAACACAGGTGTGTGGGGGCCTTCAACTGTTACCTCCCTTGGTGGTTCTAACTACTATGTGACATTTATTAATGATGCAAGCATAAAGGTATGGGCTTATTTCCTAAAAAGGAAATCTGATGTCTTTGATACTTTCAAGAGATGGAGAACAATGGTTGAGAATGAGACTGATTCAAAGGTGAAGTGTTTACAGTCAGATAATGGGGGAGAATATATAGATAATGATTACAAGTGATACTGTTCTGATAATAGAATCAAGATGAAAAAGACCATACCTGGAAGACCTCAATAGAATGGTGTGGCTGAGAGGATGAACAAAACTTTTAACGAGTGTTCTAGGAGAATGAGATTACATGCAGGATTGCCAAAGGTGTTCTAGTCTGAGACTATTAGCAACTCTACCTATTTGATTAATAGAGGTCCCTCAACACCATTGGATTGTAAAATACCAGAAGAGATCTAGAGCGGTAAAGAGGTAAACCTTTCTTTCTTAAAAGTGTTTGGTTGTGTTTCTTATATTCATATTGATTATGTTGCTAGAAGTAAACTCGATGCTAAATCTAAAACATGTTTCTTTATTGGCTATGGTGGTACCGAGTTTTGTTATCGCTTCTGGGATGACCAAAGTCGAAAGGTTATCAGGAGCAAGGACATGATCTTCAATGAAGGTGTCTTGTATGAAGGCAAGTTGAGAATAGATTCTAAGAGCACAAGCAATGAAGCTAAGAAGTCTGAAGTGATTTAGTTGAGAGATCTTCCAGTTATTGAGATGGAGAATATTGCTCAGAAAGATCCAGAAAATATACCCCCAAAAGTAAATCAGAACGTTCCTGTGACTGAAGTCAGGAGATTTAGAGGTACTCCTCTGCACTGAATTATATTCTTTTGATTGATAAAGGTTAACCAGAGAGTTATGAGGAAGTCCTGCAAGGTGATGAATCAACCAAGTGGGAGTTGGCCATGAAGGATGAGAGTATTATAAGATGAGCCACACGACCAAGGAAGGCCCATAAGATAGACCCAAGCACATAATAAGTAGGACCCACCATGATTACCACAAGCTGCCATCGTTATCACATAAGTTGGAAGATCAAGAAGGATTTACAAAGGCATCTTTATCTTATGGTCACATCCTAGAAGAGTTCTAGTTTGAGTTATGTTTGTCTTTTATCTATATTGAGTTATTTAATTATGCTAGGACTTATCTTTAAGTGTTAGAGTTTGGGTGTAATTGGGACAAAGGTAGTTTTATTGTAATTGGACTCTACTACCTTCCTCTATTATAAATAGAGATTAATGTGATCTAATTATATATAAGTTTATGAAGTCAATGAAGTATTTGTCTTTTCCATATATTCAACATGGTATCAGAGCAGGTTCTGTGAGTTGACGTGGTCAACCCACAGAGATAATGAGATCCTTTTCTTTAAACCCTAAACCCTAAGTCTAGGTTTGTAGTTATTTTTTTCAGTCCCTACACCCATAGTTTGCTTTGTGTTTTCACCTCTATAATGAGTTTTCAATATTGCAAATTATATATTGACGGAAAGATATTCGAGTCTACTTTCCAAGAAAAAATGATTTTATTCCAATTAGATTTATCTACAAAGATAAATTGATATTTGAAGCAGCAAAGGTCAGATTGCATAAGAGGTTCGAGCAACAACATAAAGCTACTTTTGAGGTATTTTATGCGATCAAGAATGAGATTTTATATTATATTATATTAAATATATATATATATATATATATATATATATATATTAAAAGAAATATCTATAAGTCTATTCTCTTACAAATTCAAACACTTTTCCATTGTATTTATCTACAAAGAGAAATCGATATTTGAAGCAAAGAAGGTCAGATTAAAAAAAAAGGATTGAGCAACAATAGAAAGCTTCAACTTTCGAGGTATTTTCATCTATCAAGAAAAAGGCTTTATATGGAGAAATATTTCAAAATAAATATCTTTAATTCTATTTTCTTACCTATTCAACCAATTCTCGATCTGATTTTTTTATAAGAAGATATTGATCTTGGAAGAGTCAATGGTCATGCTAGAAAAAAAGGCGAAATAGTGCTTATTTTGGCCAGATGATAGAGACCAAAATCTATCAGATTATTTATCTTATGATAATTATATTTTTTGAAAAGAAGTTATATTTGGATGAATGTTATTTAAGTCTAGTTTTATAAGGAGAAAATTTTAGGTCAATATGATCTATATTTAAAGATATATTTGCATTAGAAGAATCAAAGGTCATGCTGGTATTCTGTTGTATTGAAAAATCCTAATTTATGCCCTTCGTTTTGTGTCACTTTTTGAGTTTCTATATCAGCAAAATACATCACTTCTCCCTAGTTTAAGGTCTGATTATGTTATGTACCTAGCCAATACTACCCCAAAGACCGACATGTTAGGAGCGGAAGACATAGGTACATAACCCAGGACCATAACATCACACCCCTCCTTCATGGGCCGACGTCCACGATGGCTCACTTGCGACGGCCTACTCTACCAAGGTCGCCCCCTCCGCACGTGCAGTGGCCTACTCCATCAAGGTTGCCTCCTTCACATAGGTCGCCCCCTTCGCAGTCGCCCTGTTATAGACTCAATAGCATCACGAGTTACCAGCATGCATAGGAATTAATTAATGTGGTTTTCAATTTTCATGTAATTGATTTTGGTTTGGTTTGGTTTAGAATTTATTTGTCTTGAACCAGTGACCCAAGGGTCTGAATTGTACTTGCATCCTCAACCCTATTTAAGGGGACTGCTAGGTTAATGAAAGGTAGCAATTGAGTTATAATTTAGCCTAGAGTAAATTAGTTAACAGGTCGAAAGCTCCTTCAAGATCTCCCCCGTTTCCCCAAATTCCCTTTTCCAAAATTCCCTTTCCAAAATTCTTCTTCAGCACTCCATCAATCTACCTCAACGTCAAGCAAGCAATGGAGGGAAGAGAAGAGAGGACAGTGACAAGATCCATGGCTAGTGAGGATCCTAACAACATGGTATCAGACAAGTCCACCCTCGACGACTCCTCTTCTCCAGAGGACATACGTCAAGTGCTTTCAGACCTTCAACAAAGATCCACTCTTCAAGATACTGAAATTACTAACATCCATAATACATTGCACACACTGGAATCCTCTCTCCAAACCGTCATCCGCCAACTTGCTGCAATTCAATCGCCAATGCCACCACCAGCCACCAACTTTCAACCACAGGCAGCATATCACCCACACTTCACGCCACCACCACCCCACCATTGCGCCAACAACCTGTTTCCATGGCTACTCACGCACAGGGACCAACTACGGTTCCCAGGTACTTTAAACTCAATTTTCTTACATATGATGGATCTAAAGATCCTTTACTTTGGTTCATGAAATGTGAGCAATTTTTCTATCATCAAAAAATGGTGGATATGGACAAGGTTACATTGGCCGCCTACCACCTGCTCGATGAAGCGCTCATGTGGTTCCTGAAGCGCTCATGTGGTTCCATCACTACCAAAATGTCCATTCCACTCAGGATTGGCTGCATTTTAAACATGCTTTCCAGATGAGGTTTGGACCTCCAACTAGTAGAAACCCAATGGGGGAATTGATCAACTATAAACAGACTAGCACCTTAGAATTGTACCAGAAAATGTTTCAAGAAAGGTTGGCCCAGGCAAGTGAATTTGTTCCTTCTCACCTACATGTTCAGATTTTTAATGCAGGATTGACTGAGGCGATTAGATTGGAAGTAGAATTACTTGGTCCGACAGACTTGGACTCAGCCATGAATTATGCCAGAGCTGTGGAACAGAAACAAAGAGTTCTAAGGGAATCCTTAGGCCGAAAACCATTTTGGAACAACAGACTACCGGATACTGCACCTGCCCACGTTTTGGCTCCTCTGCCCCTAACCGTGCAGACCAATCCACAAGTGTGCCCCCCCCCCCCCCCCCCCCCCCCCCCCTCACCACAATCTTCCATGTAAATTCTTGACTAAAAAGGAAATGGAGGCTAGAAAGGTCAAGGGCCTATGTTTTAATTGTGATGAACAATTTCTTCAACGACATACCTGTAAACAATTATTCAGTATTGAACTTTGGGAAGAAGGTTCTGAAGAGCTTCCTGAAAATGAATTTGTTGAAGAGGAACAACAAGACCCAGAGCTCTCCCTCCATGCCATGCATGGCCTACGTAGTTCTAATACCATGCAGGTAAAGGCCAAGTTACACCACCTCCTGCTAGTTGCTTTAGTTGATTCTATCAGCACACATAATTTTATCAGTGAGCCCGCAATGAAACAATTGGGATTGGAAATTCAACATCAAAGGGGTCTCTCGATTGCAGTGGCCAATGGGGCTAAAATTTCCAGTGTGGGGTTATGTGCAAACACCCCTTTTACCATTGAGGGACATTCATTTTAGGCGGACTTACTGGTCATTCCTTTGGCAGGATTTGATTTGGTGCTCGGGGTAAAATGGCTTCAGTTATTAGGCCCTATATTGTGGGACTTTTAGACCCTAACTATGACATTTATAGCACAACAGGGCCAGATTACATTATAGGGTATTGTGGCACAGGTACCTAATGCACTTCACACTTTACAGCTTCAGAACACTGGTGATTGTAAGTTAGCTCCTTTACTTACAGCATTTGCGAATTTATTTAATGACCCTACTAGTCTACCACCAGTGCGTCACTGTGATCACCGCATTCGTTTGAAGTTGGGAACCGATCCAGTGGTGGTGCACCCTTATCGTTACCCACATATACAGAAAGATAAAATAGAAAGACAGTGCATGAATATGCTCACTCAGGGAGTGATCCAGCCCAGTAGGTCTCCCTTCTCATCACCATTTTACTGGTACGCAAAAAGGATAAATCATGGAGGTTTTGTGTCGACTACAGGCAACTCAATTTACAGACAATTAAAGACAAGTTCCCCATTCCAGTGGTGGACGAGTTGCTGGATGAGTTACATGGTGCTACGATTTTTACCAAGTTAGATTTGAAATAGGGCTATCATCAAATCAGAGTTCACCCGGCAGATGTGGAGAAGACTGCATTCCACACTCACCACAGTCATTTCGAGTTCCTCGTCATGTCCTTCAGTCTCTCCAATGCATCCTCCACCTTTCAGGCCCTCATGAATGAGGTATTTTCCTCATTTCTGCACAACTATGTGTTAGTATTTTTTTATGACATCCTGGTCTATAGCAAAAATTGGGACGAACATCTCTAACACCTCCATCAAGTATTTACCATTTTACGCTCCCATCATTTGGTTTTGAATAGATCCAAATGTTCTATGGGCACCTCAGAAGTGGGATATTTGGACACGTGCGGTGGCCTACTCCGTCAAGGTCGCCCCCTTCAGGATTCGAACGTACGACGAGGGAGCTAGATCTGATATCAAATGTTATGCACATAGCTAATACTACCCCAAAGACCGACCTGTTAGGAGCGGAAGACATAGGTACATAACCCGGGACCATAACAGATTACTACATCTATCTTATTTGGGCTTATTGTTGCATCTATGGTAGTTGGTTCAAGCTGGATCACTGCCATTACCTCCCAACTTGAGGGGAAGAAGTACAAGCAAGAGGGATTTTATTCCATATGTTGTGGATATGTTATGTGACCAAAATATTCAAGAAAGGAGGAGGACAAAAGATGCATCTTATGCATCTAAGAAAAAATATTGGATTATGATTATTTCATGGGTCCTTCTACAAGGTTTATTATTTTGGTTCGTGTTATATGTGTTGGAAGATGGTCTTGTTACATTACAGCTGTTGTTATTATGTCTCTTTGTATGAGACATTATTATTGAAGAAGAGGTGGCCTCAGTACCTTTTCTCATACCATAATTTATTTGACTCTAAAAAATATCACAGTTGGGACACCATGAGATTCGGTGCCCTGATTGGGTCACCATGATAAATTTAACTCTAAAAAATATCACGTTTAGGATACCATGAGAGCCTGTGTTTGGATTGGGACACCATTAAAAATATCACGGTTGGGACACCATGAGATTCGGTGCCCTGATTGGGACCCCATGATAAATTTCACTCTAAAAAATATCACGGTTAGGATACCATGAGAGTCGGTGTCCAGATTGGGATACCATTATAAATAAACCCACTACCCCCCCCCCTCCCCCCCCCCCCCCCCTTCCTGTAATGGCTTTTATTACTCTGACTACTTGAGAGTCATTGTCCTGTGGAGGGACACGGTGGTGGACACTTCAGAGCTATGTCGATAGACACACTACCTACAGAAGACAGAGTGTGCCCTACATCCAGCATTAGGACTGGAGTATGGAGCAATGTCTTACCGGCTAGGATTGATTTTTACTCTCACTGATATTATGCCAGCATGGCCTCATGGAAAACACGCAATAGGGTGAGGGGGAGTGTTGGAAGATGAAGGCATATTGAAAGATGTGCCATTTTATACAAAAATATTTTTTGCAACATTTTTAGCAAGTTGGGAGTTCATGTTGTTCTCTCACCCCAAATTTGAGGGGGAGTGTTGGAAGATAGGCGCAAGCCTACATGACCAAGGAAGACCCACATATCTATGAGTATTACAAGATGAGTCACACGACCAAAGAAGGCCCACATATCTAAGAGTATTATAAGATGAGCCACACGACTAAGGAAGGCCCACAAGATGAGCCCAAGCACATAAGTAGGACCCTCCATGATTAACACAAGCTGCCATCGTTATCACATAAGTTGGAAGATCAAGAAGGACTCACAAAAGCATCTTTATCTTATGGCCACATCCTAGAAGAATTCTAGTTTGAGTTATATTTGTCTTTTATCTATATTGAGTTATTTAATTATGGTACGACTTATCTTTAAGTGTTAGAGTTTGGGTGTAATTGGGATAAAGGTAGTTTTATTGTAATTGGACTCTAATACCTTCCTCTATTATAAATAAAAGTTAATGTACTTTGATTATATATAAGTTAATAAAATTACTGAAGTATTTCTCTTTTCCATAAATTCAACAAGATTCACTGTTATCCAATCAAACATTGTAGTTGAGAGAGTTACCAAAAGAGAAGAAGGCCTTGCAAAATAAATGGGTGTACAAAATGATAGATGAACATGATGGCAGCAAGCGGTACAAGGCAATATTGATGGTAAATGGCTTTCAACAAAAAGAAGGCATTGACTACACTGAGATTTTCTCTCCAATAGTGCAATTGACTACTATTAGAACAATGCTTGGACTGGTGGCAAATGAAGACTTGCACTTAGAGTAGTTGGATGTAAAGACAACCTTTCATCATGGTGATTTGGAGGAAGAAATTTACATGATGCAGCCATAGGGTTTCAAAGCACAAGGAAAGGAGAAAATGGTGTGCAAACTTCAAAAGAGCTTGTATGGTCTTAAACAAGCTCCAAGACAATGGTATATGAAGTTTGACACCTTTATGAGTATTAATGGTTTGTTGAGGTTTCAAGCAGATCACTGTTGTTATATGAAGAAGTTTGATAACTCCTACATTATTCTATTGCTTTATGTTGATGAAATGTTGATAGCAGGTGCTTGCAAACAAGAAATAGATAAGTTGAAAAGGGTGTTGTACAAGAAGTTTGCAATGAAGAATTTGGGTGCTGCAAAACAAATCCTTGGGATGAGGATTACTAGAGACATTGATGTCTTGAAACTGTCACAAGAAGAATATGTGAAGAAGGTGTTGAGTAGATTCAACATGAATGATGCAAAAACAGTGAGTACTCCTTTAGCTAGTCACTTTAGGCTATCTAAGGAGTAGTCACCTTCTATAGAGCAGGACCGAGCCAACATGGCCAATGTTCCTGATGCTTCTGCTATTGGTAGTCTCATGTATGTCATGGTGTGCACTAAACTAGACATAGCTCATGCGGTGGGAGTTGTGAGCAGATATATGAGTAATCCGAGTAAACAACATTGGGAAGCAATGAAGTGGATTTTTAGGTATTTGAGAGGCACTGCATACTCAACCTTTTGTTTCCGAAAGTAAGACTTGGGATTACAAGGTAATGTAGATGCTAACATGGCTAGAGACATTGATGGCAGGAAGAGTACCATTGGATATGTATACACATTGGGTGGTACAACAGTCAGTTGGGTCTCTAACTTGTAGAAGATAGTTGTTCTTTCTAGCACTGAGGTAGAATATGTCGTTGTGACCAAATCCAGCAAAAAGAAGGTATGGCTACAATCTTTTTGGGAAGAATTAGGTCTCAAGCATGGGAAGAATGTGTTGTATTGTGACAATCAAACTGCTATTCATTTAGCAAAGAATCTTGTTTATCATGCTAGAACAAAGCACATACAGGTGCATTATCACTTCAGCAGATCGGCTCTAGAGGATGGAGTCTTAGCACCTGAGAAGATTCAATGAAGTTAGAATCCGGCTGATATGTTTACGAAGACCATCACGATTGAGAAACTGAAGTTGTGTGCAACTTCAGTTGGACTTCTCTTGGAGGATTGAGAAGTTATTGCCGCTACAGAGGAGATATTGTTGATGGATTAGTCTCCAAGTGGGAGGTAGTTAAGTTGTGGAGCCTAATTAATGCCTTACCCTGAGTTGGTTGCGGATCCACGATATATTGACTGTTGTTTCATTAAGGGTAGTTTGGGAATTTTACTCTTGTAATGCGGTTGCCCTAGCATTCTCTTTAAATTGGGGGTCACCGCTTTTAGGGGTTTATGATCTTAATCTGAGGAGCATCTAGAGTTACAACCCGAGAGGGTAGAGAAAAAGACCTATAAGTATGCAATTTCTTTTGTAAACTATTTCATCTTCATAGTGGATTACTGCAACAACAGACGACAAGATGTAGTCTCTACTTGAGGCAAACCTATATAAATCTTGTTGTGTTTTTCCGTGCTTGCTTTTCCCTTCTTCCACATTTATTATTATTTCTCTCTTTAGTTTGGAATTAGGGCGTTTAATTCCAAACAGTCTTTAGTCTATGTGTTACACATCACCTAAAAAATATTATAAGTCCTTTGAAGACTATAGGGAGTAGTGTTGATTTCAAGACTCCATAATATTAATATCTTCAATGTTGAGGTGAGGAAGGAGAGAAGGGAGAAAAGGAGAAGAGGAGAAGAGGTTAAGATGAGAGGTCATGTCCAAGAGAGAGAGAGAGAAACAAGAGAAGAGGGGCATGTTGAAGAGAGAAAAAGGTTTATAGATTCCAAAAGTACCAATATTACAAGTATACCCTTCGCACTAGAAAGAGTGAATAAGAGACAAAAATAAAAAACTAATTATATCAATGACACTCCAACTTATTCATTTCTTCTAAAAAGTAGAATATTACTCAAAACATGTGTTCCATATTGATTTGGTTATCTTTAGATGTACCACATTGTTTGCTACATGTTCCTCCATGCTATTTATCAGCCAATTGATAACAAGAGTGTCTTTCGTCAACCACTTGTGATAAGAGGGGTCATATTTGCAATGGGGGCTGAGTCATATGTCCAACAAGGTCTCTAGTAATTAAGAACCATTTCACACATTGGGACCAAAAAAAATAATTACTCAACCCTTTTAGTGGAATTGTAGTAATTCACAAGGGATCTCCTTTGCATAAATCAGCATATGTAGAGGAGGAAGAAGAAGACATTGAAACTTGAGACATGATGTTATGAACACAATAATATTATTATTTTATTATTTTTATATAATTTACTTTATTTATTTCAGCTTAGGCCATAGGGGTATTTTTGGAATATTTTATTTATAGGGGTATTTTTGTAATATATTATATTAGGGTGAACCCTATTTAAGGGGTAAGAGTAATGAGAAAGACAAGCATTGATTTTAGGTTAATTTTAGGGTAAACAGGTTGGGAGTTCTCCTCAATGAGCTCTAGAGTTTTCAAGCTTCCCTTTGGCTTGATCTTCGTTTTCATCTCCATGTCTCCCTACGAATCCATGTGTCAGATCTCGGAACCGTAACAACTGGTATCAGAGTGGGAACACATTAATATCAGAGCAGAGTTCTCCGGCGAAAATCAGCAAAAGTGAATTACTGGAGTTGATCCTCAAATGTCAGGCAAAGAATTACAGAAAATTTGATGAGATGTTCGAGAGGTTCTCTAAATTTAATCTCAATATAGAGAGGTTGAATGGGAAGATGGACAACATAACAAGTCTAACAAGCGGAAGGAACACAACGCCAACACAAAGCGGAGGGGGAGATGAGTTTGCTGCGAGAGAGAAACTCGCTGCTCAAGTCGCTCGAGATGATTTCTCGAAAGGGCAGGAGACAGAAGAAATCAGAATGCCCTCTGTCTCTCCAGCGGTGACGAAATCCAAAATTGGGGACACAAATCAGAAATCAGACTCCAAACTTCCAAAATCTGACGATAGGGACTCGGGAAATCCAAAATCGGAGGGGTTTTATGCTAACACCTCGTTGGCATTGGACAAATTGGGTGAGACCTCAAATCCGAAATCACACCAACAAGGCTCACAGCAAGCAAAACACCTTGCCGAACAGGAGAAGGTAATATTTCCGGCGCTTCTTCCGACCGGGATGTGTTTCCGAGAGCACTCTGTCTCAAAAAATCTCCAAGCGGTGAAACCTTCAAGGGCTGCTGTTCGCCACCGGAGAAGGGGGAGACTCCGCTTGCTCCATCAGACAAATTTCCGCTCAACTTCACCCTCGGCAGTCCAGTGGGGAACCACCATGAACGTCTTTTGGGGTAAGCTTCGAACATGGCCTCAATCGATATGTATAAATTCTTTTTCCATGGGGTGAAGGGGCTACCAGGGGCTGAGCAACAACACCGTTGCTCGAAAATTGGGGACGACGGTTCTCTGTCCCGTGACGCAAAGAAACAGTACCCAATTGAAGGTATTCGGGCTTGGGTGTATGAATTTCGACATGTAATTTTTCTAGGGATGCCGGTATTCATAGAAATAATTTTATGGGGACTACTGGAAAAACAATTTGGAGGGTTATGTTTTGCTATTGATGAGCACACTCACTATGCGTGGGTTCGTTGCTCAATTGACACGCTGAGGCTGTTTAATTTTTCAATTGACGAGACCAGTGTGCATGTCCCATATATGTCTGTGCTTAATGGGATGCTCCTGCATGATAAGTACGTTAATTTTGAGAAGGCAGCTTTCGTTGAGAAAGTACAAACAGGAGGCGATCTGAATCTCATTGGGCAGTTTGGAGTTGGTTCCTACTCGGTATATTTGGTTGTTGATTATGTTGAAGTTCTCAGCAAACAAAACAATGACAAACAGTATGTCTGAGAGTCTACTGCTGATGGAGCCTTTGCAATCTTAGAGGACACATGGAATGAACCATTCGGTCGTGGTACCGCGATCAGGTTTCATCTCAGGGATGAAGCTGGTGAATATTTGGAAGATGACAAATTAAAAGAATTGGTGAAAAGATACTCTGCATTCATCAACTTCCCCATCTATCTCGGGGCAAGCCAGGAGGTTGAGTAAGAAGTTCCAGCAGATGATGATGAATCAAATGAAGATGAAGCAACTGCATATTCATCAGAGGAGGAAGAATAAAAGAGGAAGATGGTGAGAAAAAGCCACGACAAAAAAAGGGAACGAAACAACTTCTGACTAGGAAGTCATGAATGATGTGAAGGCCATATGGCTGCGCAATCCCAAAGAGGTTACTGATGAAGAGTCCAACAAATTTTACCATTCTCCTGCAAAGGATTTTGGTGATGATGCCAATGACTTGGAGTCCATAAAACTAGGCATAATCGAGGATGCAACTCACAGGAGAATGACACCAGGGCAGAAGGACATCTTTGACATTACTGGGACTAGCATGGAACAGTTGGAAAAATATCCATTCCTTGAGAGGTTCACCGACCCAGAGAGGAGGAAGCTGCTGGGTTTGCAGCCCTTGGGTCCTTTCCCCATTTTTTTTTTGTGCTGCTGCTGTGGCACTGCAGAAACCAATGTTGCCAGCAGTGCCACTGCTGCAACCAGTGCTGCTTATACAGAAAGTAGTCACAGTAGTGACGTATGGCGCACAAGTATCTATTGTTATGGGCACAACAGCTACTTCTCTGCTGGATGTAGCTATTTCTGGCCGGACAGGGACAGCAACAAAAATAATGTCGGTTCTTACTGCATGTACCATTAGTGGAGCTCTTGAGCCCACGATCATGCTGCTCTCTCATATTACTGCTGCTATTGCAGTGAAGACACTCCTCTCTCAAAGCACTTCCGAGCTTGAGGACAAGCTCGACTATGAGGCCCAAAATGTTATTGCTGGAAATGGCATGTCGGGGGGTGATCTTGGAAGATTTCCTGCACGGGAAAGGAAGGATAAAAGTCTGGAGGTTTCTTTTGCAAATGTTGCTGCCAGATAAATCAAGAATGTAAACGAGAATTATTTTTGGGCGTACAGTTCTTTTGGAAGTCACAGAGAGATGATCAGCGAGATGGTGAGGACAGATTCTTATAGGGCAGCTATTCTGAATAATCCTTCTCTCATGAGCCATGCAACAGTTCTGGATGTTGGTTGTGGTACTGGCATACTGAGTTTAGTTGCTGCTCAAGCAGGGGCCATTCTCCCTGATATGGCAATTATGTTTGCTGCTGGAGTTGGGAGAGGTGGAACTAGTGTTCCATTCTGGGAAAATGTCTATGGATTTGACATGTCTATCATTGGGAAGGAAGTTCTAGAAGATGCTACCCAGCTTCCTATTGTTGATGTAGTCGATAGTAGTGATATTGTAACAGGAACATCAGTTCTCAAGACCGTTGATCTGGTGACAATGGAGTCTAGTAATGTCGACTTCACCTCTAGCTTTGAATTGGAGCCGAAGATTGCTGGTTCAGGGGAGTGTTACGGAATTGTGCTATGGTTTGAGCCAGCTTTCACCAGCAGATTCGGTAAAACAATGCCAGTTGTCCTATCCACTTTCCCATACAAATCGAAGACACATTGGTCCATGACGATATTGACTTTCAGGGAGCCCATTGCCATCTCTTCTGCAAGGCTCGTTGCCGATACAGCATAGGGGATGAGGAGATCTAGACGGGAAATATCAAACTACAGGTGGGAGAACCGAAATTTTGACGAGAGTTGGTTATGTAAAAAAAAAATTGCTTCTCTGGTTGGATGCTCTAGTTTTGTAGCCCAGAGAGCTACCACAAATACCGCAGTTGACACTTGAGAATGGATGGAGATATCGGCATGGGCAAGTAGACCCTGTGAGCTTGAGGACAAGCTCGTTCTTCCAGGGGGTGTAATGTTATGAACACAATAACATTATTATTTTATTATTTTTATTTAATTTACTTTATTTATTTTAGTTTAGGCCACAAGGGGTATTTTTGGAATATTTTATTTATATGGGTATTTTTAGAATATTTTATTTATAGGGGTATTTTTGGAATATTTTATTTATAGGGCTATTTTTGGAATATTTTATTTATAGGGGTATTTTTTTAACATTTTATATTAAACCCTAATAGGGTGAACCATATTTAAGGGGTAAGAGTAATGAGAAAGACAAGCATCGAGTTTAGGTTAATTTTAGGGTAAACAGGTTGGGAGTTCTCCTCAACGAGCTCTAGGGTTTTCAAACTTTCCTTTGGCTTAATCTTTATCTTCCTCTCCATGTCTCCCTACAATTCCACCATGTCTTTCTACAATTCCCTATGGCCAAACCAGAACCGTAACAATGAATCCTTGTGTCAGATCCGGGACCATAACACATGATGACTTAAAAAAAAATGGAAAACAACACTCTTAAATGGCTTTAGAAAGAAGAAGACATGATTGAATTAAAGGAACAAATACTTGATGCAATAGAAATCAAAAACAACATTAACAACACATTGAATTCAGCAATCAAAGAAGAGAATAAACTCAGCCTATAGGCATGCGAGTATGGCTTCCCTTTTATTGGTTTTTTCTTATACTTCTAGAGTTTAAACCATAACTCTAATTATCCAACAATCATTGTTAATTATCCAAGAAAAAAATGAAGTAAAAACTGGTATGAAAGTTGTCCTAAATGCAATTGAACTATGGACTACTTTCCAAAACAACTCCTTAAACCCTAACTTAGGGTTTCAATGGATTAATTTATAAATTACATTTTCAACAAGATTGAACTAAGGAGAACTTTCAGAGGAATTTTTGAAATTTTATTGGAGAAATTTTGGCATAAAAATGAAGCAAACCATGAACTACATATGCGCATGCAAGTTTCAACCATTGAACTTGAAGAAAACGATTTTTTTTTTTTTTTTTTTTTTGAGAATTGACTAGGCTTGACCATGAAAGAATTTTTAACTTTCAAAGGAATGAATTTTATCCTTCATAATTTAAAACATAGAGTGAAACTTAGCTGATTAAAGAGAGATCATGCTGAATTGACTTCAACCTCTTCCTTTCTTCAAGTTGGCTGAACCTTGTCATACTTGAAGGATGATTTTCAGACTCCTTTTCTCTACAAATGCATGACTTGGTTAACTTTGATTAAACCCTAGAATTTCAGCTTTGATACCATGTTAAATTTTAGGGTTTAATCCATAGGAATTGGATTTGAGAAGAAGAAGAAAAATAAGAAAAAGGAAGAAGAAGGAAGAAAGAAGAGAAGAGAGCTTGTGGGAGGCACGAGTTGGAGTGAAGATTAGGGTTTAGAGAAGAGCTCAATGACCTTCCTACCCTCACTAGATTACTTATATATGTGGGCTTGAATGCCCTAGTGAATAAGCAAGTTAAAAAAAAATTCTCAACTTATAACTAATTACAACCTATGCCACTCACTCTCTTAATTACATGATATACCACTTGAATGTCTTCAATAGACTTGACTAAGGAATTTCAAACAAAAGATCTCAGACTTCTCAAACATTTCCTAGTTGTATAAGTTCTTCAATCCAACCATGGCATAATCCTATCACAAAAGAAGTATGTACTTGATCTTCTAAAGGAAAGTGAAATGCTCGGATATATGCTAGGTGATACACCAATGAAACCTAATGTTATGCTATGTGCTGAAAATGGCATTGATGTTGATGTTGGTCACTTCCAACACTTGGTTGAAAAACTTCTCTCTCATAGTCAAGTGACCAGATATATCCTATTCAATTAGTGTTATCAGCTAGTATATGCATCAACCACAACAATCTCATGGGTAGCATTGGAAAGAATTCTCTGGTATTTAAAGAAATATCTAGGTTAAGGATTATTGTACAAATGTCATAGGCAATACTGAGGGCCTTACTGATATTGAAGGCTTTCTTGATGCTGGCTGGGCAGGTTTTACTGATGATAGAAAGTCCACTTATGGTTATTATACAATAGTTGGGGGCAATTTAGTCACCTAGAGAAGCAAGAACAGACTGTTGTGGCTCGATTAAGGGGGGCAATTTAGTCACTTAGAGAAGCAAAAGGCAGAATGTTGTCATTTGAGAATTACAATTTTAAAATTCTTAAGGCATAGAAAATAAAATCTTGCTATCATGCAAAATTAAAGCATAAAACATTCACACACCATATTAGTTGACACCAAATATCTTGTTATCAATGTTCTCCTATTGGTATTCATGCTCAAGAGCTTGTGCTTCGGTAATTCCATTAATCAAGCTCTATTAGCTGGAATTTATATCAAAGATATTCTAGCTCTCTTTAAGTCACACTTAGCTCAAATACACGATTTACAAGATAATCTCCCCAAGAGATTGTCTAGATTCTAGCTCTAGCTAGGCCCTTTTTATTTGATTCAAATAGGTTCTAGATAAACCTATCTCAAAATAAAATACAAAAGAAAGGTGAAACTTGCACCCTTTATCAAATGGAGAGAAACCTTTTCCATAAGAGATCCAAACCTCCAGCTTTTGTAGCACAATGAGAGATGTTGGAGTTTGTGTAATGCATATAAAATACAAAGGATAAGAGAAAAGAAGAATGTATTTTCCAGAGTTTCTCACTCTTTCTTAAAAAAAAGCACTTTAGAGAGATTTGCAAAGGAATGAGAGTAAAACTTGTCGATATACCAATAAAGGCTCATTAACTTCTCAATAGGAGGGATATACCAATAAAAGCTCATTAACTTCTCAATAGAAGATTTTGTGGGGGAATTTATAAGATCCCTAAGACAAATTAGCCATTTTTGGCCTTTTTTTAAGTTGAGTTTACATTGATCGATCATTGTAAAGTGGATGATCAATAAAAAAATCAATTGTAATGACTATTTTTATATTAAAATGTGCCTTATTGATTGATGGTATGATCAATCAATATCTTCTCGTTGGGTCTGACATTTTAAGTTAATCGATCAAAGTACATGGTATGATCGATCAATCAGAATTTCCTCTTTTAATGCATTGAAAGTATGATCAATCAATGATCTTCCTATGATTGATCATGATTTATGTCCATGACTGACAAAGTTTGGTATGATTGACCAGTCTTAGAGATTGATTTGTCAATTAGCAAGAAATCGCTATGTCTAGGCCGTATTGTTTGATTTGTCCAAATGGGTTGATCGATCATGCTTTATAGCACATATTGGCCATGTTCTGTATGATTGATAATCAACCTTGGTTGGCAGATCATATTTTATATTTTTGGCTTGTGCACTTTTTGGTTGATCGATCATTGGCACATAGGGGTGGCATCGAACCGAGCCAGGTCGCGAACAGCTCAAACTCGGCTTGGTCCCGGCTCTGTTCAACTTGATAAATCCCGAACTCAAACCGAATTTGAGATTAGGCTCATTTAAGTAAACGAGCCAAGCTCGAGTGAACCGCGGTTTGGTTCAACGGCTTGTTACTTAAAGAGCAATTTTGGCAAACCTTTGTTCTCTTCAACTTTCTATCCTCAAGCTTCTATTTCAGAGAATCATCGAATCAAGGATTGGAGATTTGATAAAATCATAGGAAAATTGGAAGGAAGTCATTGATGGTGATACGAAGTTCCCTCAGCCGAATCTTTCCCAAGTCTAAATAGAGAAATAAGAGGTGTAGAATTTAGGATCCCATGAGAAGAACTTTAGATCAACGAGGAAGAAGAAGAAGAAGAGAAAAAGGAGAGGAGAAGAAGAAGAGAAAAAGGAGAGGAGAAGAAGAAGAATGTAGAAGGAGAGAGTTTGGATTAAGGAAAGAAGGGTTTGTGTCAAATGAGAAAGAGGAGGGCTGGATGGATTTGTGGAATGAGAGGAGAGGGCTTCAATGCTCTACCTCTTAGCCAATGCCTTTATTTATAGTTTTAAAATACCATTTATTTCATAGTGTTACAATACCCTTAGGGCTACAACTTGATAAAACAAAAGACATAAAAGGAATACATATTTACACCTCTATGCCATCTTTATGGAAAGTACCATATTTTACACATATGTCACTCCTTTGACGTGTGGGCTTCTTGTCTTGAGCTTGTGGGCTTGAGCCCATCTTCCAACACTCCCCTTCAAGCTGGAGGAGAAAAGACATCATAAATACCCAACTTGCCACATATAAAAGATATGATTTTACATGTAACGGGTTTAGTGAGAATATCAACTACTTGCTCTTGAGATGAAACATGTTTGAGGGAGATTATTCTTGCTTGAAACTTCTCCCGTATAAAGTGACAATCCACCTCAATATGTTTAGTTCTTTCATGGAAGACTGGATTTGAAGTCATATGAATGGTTGTTTGGTTATCACAATGTAGACCCATGGAACCTCTTTTATAAAATCCTAATTAGGTAAGAAAGGTCCTAATCCATAAGAGTTCACAAACTGTATGGGCCATACCTTTGTATTCTACTTCGGCGCTAGATCTTGCAACCACATTTTGCTTCTTACTTTTCCATGTAACCAAGTTTCCTCCAACAAGAGTATAATATCTCGATGTAGATTTTCTATCATCAAGTGATCCAACCCAATCTACATCTGAGATGCCTTCTATGTTGAAGTGCCCATGTTTTTTATACAACAATCATCTTCCCGGAGCTCCTTTTAGATATCATAATATTCTCTCTAAGGCCTGTCAATGGCTAATTTGTGGTTTGTGCATGAATTGACTCACCACACTTACAACATATGATATGTCCAGCCTAGTTACCGTGAGATAGAGCAGTTTTTCCACGAGTCTTTGATATTTGCCAATATCAATATCTTTTCCATTTGTGGCACACAATTTTACATTTGTATCCATAGGTTTGTCGACTTGTCAACAACCCTTCATTCCTATTTCTTCAAGGAGATCCAAAACATATTTCCGCTGACACAATATTATCCCATGCTAGGATTGAAGAACTTCTATGCCCAAAAAATATTTAAGCATACCCAGATCTTTAATCTTGAATTCCTGACATATCATATTCCTCACTTCTTGTATGCTCTAAGCATCATCACCGGTTAAGATAATATCATCAACATATACAACCATTAATATTTTCCCTTTGACAATATTTTTAAAATATACTGAATGATCAACCGAGCAACAATGAAAACCAAATCATAGAAGTGCTTGACTAAATTTATCAAACCAAGCCCGAGGGGACTGTTTAAGCCCATATAAAGATTTTTTTAACCGGCATACCGACTCCCCCTCAACCACATAACAGGTGGTTGAACCATATAAATTTCCTCACGTATATCACCATTTAAAAAGGTGTTTTTGACATCCAATTGATATATGGGCCATGATGAGTTAGCAACAATAGATAAGATGATACGTACCGAATTCAATATGATCAAGCCAGAATGAGAGTACTCATTTCTCATTGGATTCTTATGCATGAGCATCCATTCATGATAGTAGAAGAGGAGGGATTAAATATTGTAATGAATATGGCAAATGTGATTTATGAAAAATATCTCATAAGACCATTAATAAGGAGTGTATGGACGTGAACGAGGCTGGAAAAAAAATTGAAAACTTTGTTAAAAGAGATTAACAAGAATAGTCATGCCATAGATATTTGGAAGTCCTAGAATCAAAAGATTGAATACATGGTTATTATTGGGCATTTTATTAATAGTAATTGGAAGCTACAAAAATGAGTCTTGAGTTTTGTGTATGTTCCTCCTCTTCATCATGGTGTTGACATAGCATATGCTATTTATAAGTGTTTGAAAAATTGGGAAATAAAAAATAAAGTATTTAGTGTCTCAGTTGATAATGTTGCATATAATGATGTTTATCTAAAAGTTTTGAAAGATGATATTTCAAGAAATAGAAAATTAGTTTGCGTGGGAAGTTATTCATGTGCATTATTGTGCTCATATTCTGAACTTATTAGTCTAAGATGGTCTTGCTCAAATTAAGGATATCATTCAGAATGTGCATGAGAGTGTCAAATTCATAAATTTGTCTAAGGCTAGACTTTGCACTTGACATGAAATTGTGTAGCAACTAACACTAGGTACAAAACTTTTGGTTATTGGTTGTCTAACTCGTTGGAAGTCCACATGTGACATGTTGTCTTCTGCATTAAAATTCAAAGATGCATTCCCTAGATTTCAAGATAGAGAACCAACTAATGATTGTTTACCAAGTCTTGATGAATTGGAAAAAGGTTGAAATGGTGTGGGAGATTCTAGAAGTTTTTAATGTAGTTAATAATATAATTTCTAGGAGTGACTACCCTCCTTCTAATTTGTACCTTAGTGAGGTATATAGGGTAAGAGAAGTTTTGAATTTTCATTCTATAAATGAAAATAGTTTTTTTAGGACAATGGTTAGTAGAATTAAAGGGGAATTTGAGAAGTACTGGGGTGAGTGCAATTTGTTGATGGCTATTGCTTCAGTTTTGGATCCAATTATCAAATTAAGATTGATCGAAATGTGTTTTCCAGAGATATATTTTAAGGAGGAAGTTACAATGAATATAAAATTATTTCGATGAACCATATGTGAGATTTATAATGAATATGTATCTATATATAATGTGAAGATGAGTAATGAAGGGATTGCTTCAAGAACTAGTTATATGGGTTTTTTCACAAGTCGTAGGTCACATTCTTCATCAAGTTCAGGTTGGTCAAAGTTAAAGACTTATATTAAACTAGTGGAGATAGTGAATTCACCAAAGTCAAGATTGGAAAATTATCTTGAAGAAGGTGTGTATATTTTTGAGGAAATATCACAATATGATTTTGATGTTTTGGAATGGTGGACAATGAATAATTTAAAATTTCGGGTATTATCTAAGATGCCAGCATACATCCTTGTAATTCCCATATCAATTGTAGCTTCAAAGTTTACATTTAGTGTTGGTGGTAAAGTAATAGACCCATATCCTTCTTCCTTGGCACCAAATATAGTTCAAGCTTTGATTTTTGGTGGTGATTGGTTTTGGACTCTTCATAATGTCAAGAAAAATCAAAAGGTGAACTACTTTTGAATAATTATTTATTATGATATTTTTTAGTAAGTTTTTTATTTTTATTTATTAAATTTTTGTTTGATGATTACAACCTAAGAAGAAGACTATGGAGATAATGCTACCAGTTACTTGATTTTTCATCTTTTTCTCATCATGGTAATTTTAATATTTTTCACTACATTAAGTACCTAGAAGTGGAAGACCTTTTTTATCAAATAATAATAAGTTTCATTCTTTTGTTTTTGGTCATAGAAGGAGATTTTGCTCATGCGGGGACATAGTATATTGTTTTCTAGCACAAAGATTTATAAATTTATACTGGATTTATAGTTTTTATTTGGGTGATTTTAAATTGATATTGATATTTCATTTAATTTTTTTCTATTTGATTATTGAATAGAGTTTATGCATAACATTATGCAGTGTTTATGAATGATTTTATGCAAAGTGTATAGATAATTTTATGTAGGTATTATGTACATTGGTTATGCCCAATTTTATGTAAAATTTATGCATAATTTTATATATAGTTTATTTGACATGTATTTTATGAAAAGTTTTAAATGTTAGTTGGAGCTCAAACTTGGTTAAAATTATTGGGCTCAATCTCGATTAATATTTTAGGCTCGAGGTTGGGCTCAGCTCAAGCTTGAGTTCAAAATATTTAAATCAAGCCCAGCTCGAACATAGGCAGGTTCGAACTCTACTCGAATCGATGCCACCCCTATTGGTAGATGTCGATTGATCATTCCAGTGCTATTTCATCTATAGGATTTTAAAGCATGAGAAGGAATGATCTTAAGTGATTCTAACATGTACGAAATGTGTATATGAATTTTTGAAAACATGTTTGAATGCAAAATATGTCCCAAAACTCCAAGTTTGCATTGTACTTCAAATTTTGGAAGGAGTGGATGCTCTCTTTAAGACTAAGTTTTTGACATTTCTTAGTGATCCTAAAACTCTAGTCTTTAATAATCTTCATTTTCTAAGGGTATTTCTTCAAGAGTTCTTGACTTTTCATGAAGCTTAAGGTCTTGGAGAAGCTTGTATCGATTCAACAGTTTAAACTTTGAAATTGATGTCTCTTGAAGAAAAAGCATATGAAATACTATATTTAAAATTGTCAACTCTATTTAGTCTTGTTATCATTAAAGTCAATAAGGGAGTTAACACACAATCAACAATATCCCCCTTTTTTATGATGACAAAACCTAAATTTGAAAAATTCAAAATTACATCATCCCAGGGGTTGTAGCTAAGTCAAATATGCAAATGTAAGAAACATCTCCCCCTTAATCTATGCATGTCTCATTTTAGCTTGAAATTTTCAATTTGTAATTTTTATTGTGCCTTGTGGGTCTAATTCTTTTTTCTCCCCCTTTCTATCATGCTCAAAAAGATATTAAAGAAACACATGTGAGTAGCAAAAAGTGGCTCAAAGACCATTTCATATATGATTTGAAAATTTACTAAAAAGTGTATACAAATGCTTAAAAGTAATTACAAGTTTAGCATAAGCAAATGTTAATACATGGGAGTCAGCAACAATAAAGAGAGTTAGAAATCGACTAGGAAGGTGGAGTGGGACAGCTGATGAGAGTCTCGAGCATACTCTCAAGCCTCTATAGACTAGCTTAAATATCAATAGGCCCGGTCTTTAGTTTCTCTTGTGTAGCAAGGATGGCAACCTGTGTAGCTCGAACATCGTCTACCTTATCCTATAAATCTCTTAGTAAGCTCATGGAAGAGTAATCTTTTTCTATTGTCCGTCTCCTCTTTGCGAATGCAAACTAGTCAACTTGTGGTTCGGGGCTCATCTCATCCCCGGAGCCAACAACTTGAGGTGCTTCCTTGTGAATCTTTCATTCTACACCCATTGAATCGATACTTGGCCAAGCCAAAATTGCGAACTTTCATCTCACTAATAGACATTTTTCTCGTCATTTCTATGCTCTCCTCATCGGCGAGGTCAACTCAACAATGGTAAAGGATGGCTATCATCTCTTGAGCAAATGGGAAGCCATCCACTCATGCGCTGGTCATGATATCCATCATCCAGCTCACCATAAATTATCCAAAATTCAATCCCACTTTCTAAGTGATGTTAGCCATGGTCAAGCATGAGAATGTACCCTTCCTTAGGTTGAGGATGTGGGTGAAGATTTCTATGATGACCCGTTGTGCCATTGTGAGATACTTAATCTTTACTTCGTATGAGCTCTCGACTATCTACCAAAATACCAACTGAATGGTGTCTTGTATGTTATTGGGAGGTCGTCGTGAAGGTTGAATAGCCAATTTTCTTTGACGTACCTTGTCATCCCCGTGAAAGTATTCCCCAAAAAGTCATTCAACTATATGGTTTGAATGGTGTTGGAAGATAGGCCTAAGCCCACATGACCAAGGAAGGCCCACATATCTAAGAGTATTATAAGATGGGCCACACAACCAAAGAAGGCCCACATATCTAAGAGCATTATAAGATAGGCCACACGACCAAGGAAGGTCCACAAGATGGGCCCAAGCACAAAAGTAAGTAGGAGCCACCAAGCTGACATCCTTATCACATAAGTTGGAAGATCAAGGAATCACAAATGTGTCTTTATCTTATGGTCACATTCTAGAAGAGTTCTAGTTTGAGTTATGTTTTGTCTTTTATCTATATTGAGTTATTTAATTATGCTTGGACTTATCTTTAAGTATTAGAGTTTGGGTGTAATTGGGAGAAAGGTAGTTTTATTGTAATTGGACTCTACTACCTTCCTTTATTATAAATAGAGGTTCATGTACTCTGATTATAATAAGTTAATGAAGTCAATGAAGTATTTCTCTTTTACATATATTCATCATGGTATCAGAGCAGGTTCTATGAGTTGACTTGGTCAACCCACAAAGATAATGAGATCCTTTTCTCTAAACCATAAACCCTAAGTCTAAGTTCGTAGTTATTTTTTTTAGTCCCTATACCCATAGTTTTCTTTGAGGTTTTCACATTTATAATGAGCTTTTCATATTGAAAATTATATATTTACGAAAATATATTTGAGTATAATTTCCATATAAAATCTATTTTTTCCAATTGGAGTTATCTATAGAGAGATATCGATATTTGAATGAGTAAAGGTCAGAATGCAAAAAGGTTCAACCAGCAACAGCAAGCTACAGCTTCTGACATATTTTATGCAATCAAGAGCTAAAATTTATATGGAGAAATATATATCAAAATAAATATTTGTAAGTTGAAGAATCATTGGAAGAATCAAAGGTCAAGTTGGTATTCTGTTGTATTGAAAAATCCGAATTTATGCCCATTGTTTTGAGTCAGTTTTTGAGTTGATATATCTGGAAAATATCTCACTTCTCCCTGGTTTGAGGGATTATTTATACATCTCTATTATTTTGGCTTATTGCTACATCTATGATATTTGGTTCAAGCTAGGATCACTGCCATTACTTCCCAGCTTGAGGGGGAGAGGTAGAAGAAGTACAAGAAAGATGTATTTTATTTCATATGTTGTGGATAAGTTTATGTGACCAAAATATTCAAGAAAGGGGGAGCACAAAAGATGAAGCTTATGCATCTAAAAAAATTGTTTATATCGGATTATGATTATTTCATGGGTCGTTCTACAAGGTTTATTATTTTGGTTTGTGTTATATGTGTTGGAAGATGGTCATGTTACATTACAGTTGTTGCTAGCTATTATGTCTCTTTGGATGAGACATTATTATTGAAGAAGAGATCACCTCAGTACCTTTTCTCATACCATAATTTATTTGACTCTAAAAAATATCACAGTTGGGACATCATGAGATTCGGTGCCCGGATTGGGACACCATGATAAATTTAACTCTAAAAAATCACAGTTGGGATACCAAGAGAGTCGGTGTCCGGATTGGGACACAATTATTAATAATCCCACTACCCCCCCCCCCCCCCCCCCCCCCCCCCCCCCTATAATGGTTTTTATTACCCCACCCACTTGAGAGTCGTTGTCTTGTGGAGGGACACGGTGGTGGACACTTCAGAGCAATGCCTATAGACACACTACTTACAAAAGACGGAGTGTGCCCTACATCCAACATTAGGATTGGAGTATGGAGCAATGTTTTACTAGCTAGGAGTGATTTTTACTCTCACATATATTATGCCAGTAGGGCCTCATGGAAGGACGCAACAACGTGAGGGGGAGTGTTAGGAAGATGAAGGCATATTGGAAGATGTGCCATTTTATACAAAAAAAACTCTATACATCATTTGCAACAAGCTGAGAGTTCATGTTGTTCTCTCACCCCCAACTTGAGGGGGAGTGTTGGAAGATAGGCCCAAGCCCACACGACCAAGGAAGGCCCACAAGATGGGCCCAAGCACATAAGAAGTAAGACCCACCATGATTACCACAAGTTGGCATCCTTATCACATAAGTTGGAAGATCAAGGACTCACAAAGGTATCTTTATCTTATGGTCACATCCTAGAAGAGTTCTAGTTTGAGTTATGTTTGTCTTTTATCTATATTGAGTTATTTAATTATGCTAGGACTTATCTTTAAATGTTAGAGTTTGGGTGTAATTGGGACAAAGGTAGTTTTATTGTAATTGGACTCTACTATCTTCCTCTATTATAAATAGAGGTTCATGTACTCTAATTATAATAAATTAATGAAGTATTTATCTTTTCCATAAATTCAACAAATGGACATTACAGTCTGCTTCACATACGATTTAATCCATAAATTATTGGAGGATTTCTCCTCTACTTCCAAATTTGAGTAGAAGACCTTTACCGACAAGGGGTAAATGGCCTCCTCTTTCTCTACAATGCCCATGTAGGGGATGAACAAGTTCTCAAAATCCTCTATCTCCCTCCAAAAAAAATTCCAAGTCTACTCTTCCAAGCAAAATATTGAAAGTACTTACTTCTTTGTTGCTGAGTATGGAAATGCTCTCTCCAATTTGGCATTTCCTCACATGTATCTAGTTCCTTTGATGGAGTTTTCTTCTTTGCCATAACCTTGGTGCGAACCATCTTGAAATTTTTGGTTTTGGTGGAGGAGGTCAAGAAAAGAGGGTTTCTTCTCGGATTTAGAAGTGAAATACCCCTAAAATTTAAATGGGAATGAGGGTGAAGGCTTAGGAGTGTTGAAAATGGCTAGGTTTTGTTGGAAATGTTTTGGAATGAGAAATAAGGTGAATGATCATTTAAAATTCTTCAACTTCTCATTTTGCACCGTGAATAATCGATCGTTCTATCTTGATTGATCGATCAATCACTTAAGCTAATCAATCAATCAGTACATATTGATCAATCAATCACTTAAGTTAATTAATCAATCAGTACATATTGATCAATCAATCACTTAAGTTAATCAATCAATTAATATATACTGATCAATCAATCACTTAAGTTAATCAATCAATCAATATTTATTGATCGATCAATCACTTAAGTTAACCAATCAATCAGTATATATTGATCGATCAATGCCCTATGCAGAGTGATTGAAATGTGGTCTTTTAATTTTCACTTCACTCTTTCAGCACTACTAGTATGGGATGTGTCCTTTAAGTTCATGTTTATTAGCCTAAGTAGATCAAGGTGGGTTGCTCATACCTAGTTCTCCTTAAAGCTTCGAAAATTGATCAAATCCTAATGGCTCTGTGAAAATTTTGGCTAATTGATGTTCAGTGGGAATGAATTTAATTCTAATTATTTTAGTCTAAACCAACTCTCTTATGAACTGATGTCTTATTTCTATGTGTTTTGATTGAGAGTGGTGATCGGGTTCTTACTTAGACTTAGGGCTCTCATATTGTCACAATGGAAGCCATAATGATCCAGTTTTTGTTTCATTCAAATAAGTTGAGCACAACAACTTCCACATGCTATGTGTTCAACTTCCGTGATGGATAGTGCAATTGAGTGTTATTTCTTGGAAAACCAAGAGACAAGCATATCTCCAAGTAATTGGCAACCACCACTTGTAGTCTTTCCGTCAATTTTGCATCCTAAAAAATTAGTGTCAGAGTAACCTACTAGATCAATGGCTGATGAGTTTGAGTACCAAAGTTCTAACTTCGGTGTTCCAGGTAGATATCAAAAAATCCTTTTCATAGCCACTAAGTAAGATTCTCTAGGGTCGGATTGAAATCTAACACATTGGCATACCGAGAACATTATATCCGGTATATTGGCTGAAAGGTATAGTAGGGATCCTATAATGTTTCTACAGAGTTTTGATCAATGGCCCTACCTGAGTTGTCTGAGTCAAGTTTGAAGGACAAACTCATGGGTGTGCAAATTGACTTAAGATTTTCAATGTTTAATCTCATAGGAAATCCCTTAGTATATTTGAACTGATTTATGAATGTGCCATTTTAGGTTTGCATTACTTGAAGTCCAAGGAAGAGTCTGAGTTCACCCATTAAACTCATTTTAAACTCATTTGTCATTATATTAGAAAATTATTGACATTGAGAAGGGTTTGTAGAACCAAATATGATATCATCCACATTAATTTGAACGGTAATAAAAATTTGATCATAATTCTTTGTAGATAGAGTCTTATCTACGCTACCTCTCTTATAACCTTTTTTCTCTAAGAATTCTCTTAGTCTTTCATACCATGCTCTATGAGCTTGCTTTAACCCATATAATGCTTTATGTAATTTGTATACATGGTCAAACTTGCTTATGTCTTCAAAACCTTTGGATTGTTCAACATAAACTTCTTGAATATACTCATTTAGGGATGCACTCTTTATATCCATTTTGTAGAATTTGAACTTCATATGGCAAGCATAGGCTAAAAGGATTTGAATTGTCTCTAATTTTGTGATAGAGTACATAAGTTTCTTCGAAATCAATTCCTTCTTCTTCATTATACCCTTTGGCAACTAACCTAGCTTTGTTTCTCACTACTTGGTTTTCTTCATTGACTTTATTCCTAAAAATCTATTTAGTTCCTATGACTTGTTAATTTTGGGGTCTATGTACTAGAGTCCAAACTTTGTTTTTTTCAAATTGATTCAATTCTTCTTGTATTGCCATAATCCAAAAGTCATATTTTTCAATTTCGGCAAAGATTTTGGGCTCTATTTGGGAAACAAAGGCACTATTTGTTATTGTTTCATGAGTTGCTCTTCTATTTACAATTTTTATTTGAGGGTCATCAATGATTTTTTCTAGTTGTTTGATCAATCAGGGTCAATTGATCATCAACTAGAACATGGCCAAACAGTGTTATAAAGTATGATTGATCATTCCCAATGGACTTATCGATCAATGATGTCGAGATAATGTAAAATTATGTTGATTGATTGATCAACCTCTGGACATTGATCGATCATATAAAATTTTGCCAACCAGAGACATAAAGCATGATCAATCATAGTAAAGATATTGATCGATCATACTTGTTATGTATTGTCAGAAGGAATTCTGACTGATCGATCATTCCATGTACATTAATCGATCAACTTAAATTGTCAGACCCACAGGAGGATATTGATCGATCGATTATTCTATCACTCAATAAGTCATTTTCTGACAAAACTATAGTCATTACACACTATTGATCAATCAATAGTTTGCACTGATAGATCAGTGTACAGTAAAGTTTTTCAAACGGGCAAAAAATTACTAGTTTGTTTTGAGAAGTTAATGAGCTTTTATTGGCATACCCATTGCATTCAATCATCAAAAAGTGGAAATTCCTTTGAGAAAGAAAGAGTCTTCTTTGCAAAACCAACTCATCCTTTCTCAATCTTACTCCTTGCATTCATATAGTCAAGCTTTTGAATCATCACCATTGCGCATCAAAGGCTGGAGGCTTCAACATTTCAAGGAGAAGTTGGTTTCTCGTCAATTGTAAAGGGTGTAAGTTTTCAATTTCTTAATTTGTTCATCTAGAACCATTTCAAATCTAGATAGAAAGACTTACTAGATCTAGAATCTAGCTAATCTCAAGAGAGATTAATTTGTAATCATGTATTTGAGGATACAAGTGGCTTGAGAGAGAGCTGAAATCTCTTTAGTGTAAATTCCAAGCTAATAGAGCTTATATAAGTGGAATTTTCTAAGCACAGATTCTTGGGCGGTTGTGGATTTTATGATTCCATGGTGGAAAGCCTCGATCAAGGCGGTGGAGAAAGAGAGGAGGGAGAAGAAGTGAAGAAATGAAGAAGAAAGAAGAAGAAGAGGGGAACAAGAGAGGGACGAGTAGTTGAGAGAGAGAGAGAGAGAGAGAGAGAGATTGTGGGAAAGGAGAGAATAGGTTAGGGACGTGAGTGAGAAAAGGACAGGCTTGTTGCTCTACCCCATACCTTGAGGCTCTAATTTATTGTTGTCGGAGGATGTTTACAATGCCTACAATGCCCTTAGGGCTACATCCTTCAAGGAAGAAAATGTTGACTATAGGTTGATTCTCACATTGCTTTTGATGATAACAAACTTAATTGAGCTAATAACTTGCAAATCTAGTATTTCATATATTTAACCTTCAAGAGCATCTCAAGGACTAAAGCATCAAAGCCAAAAATGAAGACCTCAAGCACAAATTGAAGAACATCTCTTGAAGAATCACCTATAAGGAAGAAGTCAACGAGAAGACTTGAGTTTAAGCTTCAATAGACAAATAGTTAAACTCAAACAATTTATGTAAGAGAGTATTTTAACTCCTATTCCTTAAGTACTTATGACGATCAAAGCTTTAGGATATTAATTATATATATATGTTTAGAATCATCATACACGTCATTTAGAAACGTTTTAAAGCACTTGGAGACAAATTCTCATGCTTTATAAAGACATAATTTTATATGGCATTGGAATGATCGATCAATCATTAAAGATGATCAATCATCCAGAATTGTGCAGGCCAAAAATATAAAGCATGATCGATCAACCATAGTCGATTGATCGATCATCCAAGACATGGTTATTTCATGATATAATGCCAGATCGATCATCCAACAAAGATTGATCAATCATAGTTGTCCAGACAAACTTAATTAACATGGAATGATCGATCATCCCAACTGATTGATTGATCAGTTAGAACCTTGCCTGTAAATGACTTCAAACATTATCAATCAAACATGTCTACTTTCTAACTCACAAAATAATTTTGGCAATCAAAGTGTTCTACAAAGAGAAATTGATATTTGAAGCAACAAAAGATAGACAGGAGGAGAGGTTTGAGTAGTAGCAGGAATCTTAATTTTTCAAGGCATTTTATGCTATCAAGAATGAAACTTTATTTGGAGAATTATACATTAAAAAAAACTCTAAGTCTATTTTCTGACCCATTAAACCAATTTTCAATATGATTTTTCTAGAGGGAGATATCAACATTGGAAGAGTTAATAGTCATGTTGGCCAAAGAAGAAAGTGCACTCATTTAACTAGAGTGCACAGTCTGAAATATATTAGAATTTTCTCTTAAAATAAGTATATTTTATGAAGAAATATTATACTTTAATGAAAGATATCAAAGTCTAGTTTCAAAAGGATCAACTTTCATGTCAATCTGATGAATACAGATGGAGATATTCACATTGAAGTAGATTACGGTCATGCTACAGAACGAAGCAAATCAAGTGGTCATAACAAATTCAAGAATGAAGTTTTTTATATCAAATTGAATTTCAAATTAAAGTTCTTTGAGTCTAGTTTCTTGAAGAACCAATCATTTGTGATTTTGAGTTAAATTACTAGAGAAAACTGAGAAAACTAACTGGGCCATGCATCAATATCATCTTGGTACCGGTGAAGATAAGAAAGATGGGGCATATGTTGTCTCCAAGACATTTTACCAGCAGCAGTTAGCTAGTGAGGTCTCTAAAGGAAGTTGATCCCAACAGTCCCAAGTCTTGTTTAACTTGATTATGCACAGGTAGGAGCTAAAGTTTTAAAGAGGGATTTGGAGGAGTGGCAATAGGTGAGCCACTTTGATCCCATTAATATTGAACCTGATACGCCCCCCAAAATTTGAGTTGAGCCAGAGACCATCAAAGTTTCATTCGAAAGTTCTGTTTGGTAGTTATATGTTTTAACTGATCAACATTCAGTTTATGGATAACGATGCCAATGAACTTTGGTTTATCGTTGGAGGAGTTTGGATCAAAGGATAGCTTTCTAGTCTGGTCCAGCAAACTGGCTGACTAAAATGTGGAGACAACCGAGGGACTCATGATTCTTGACTCTTTTTTTAATGTGTTATAAGGACAAGCGGCTTCCCATCTTCCTATAGCGGCTTTTGGGGCATTTGCGAATTGCCGTTTTTTTAGTCAACCTTTGTGATTGGTAGTGCACGATTTTGATGTAACTTGCATCTCACTAAATCCAGTCTCCTATTTCTGTTTCTCAATTAGTAATGTTTGATAATCCTCTTTCCCGATACTGCACCAACCACTCGAACTAAAGAATCACAATTATCAATGTCTTGTTTCTCTGGTACTTCTACATTAGTTTCTGTCAGGACTTATGGCATATGGCTTGAGAAGCTAATTTACTTGAGCTGATTATCGAGGTATGGAACTCAACTGTGCAATGAAATTTACCATTTTCAACTCGTTTCTTGCTGGTACCACTCAACTTCTTCTCTGGTGATGCAACCCCAAACTTCATCTTATTAGGAAACCAATTCAAACAACTGATTGGTGCTTAAGCTAAAAAAGGAACCAAAAAAAAAAAAAATGGACAATGTAACTCATCATATTGCGGACTACCATAATAACTCCCACAAAAGGTTATAAGAAAAAGCCGGCAGGCTGACACCCAACAAAGCTTCTATTAGCTAACTTTACACTTACAGGGGTGTATAGCCAATAAAGAAATTTGCCATGAACCAAGAAATCTAGTTGATTTTGCTTTTCATCACAATGCCAAGAGCTGTTACAATTTTAACCCAGTTCCAAAAGCAGTGACTTTGGGGAAAAAATATATCAAACATGACAGATAATTCATTCAGGTTTTAATTGCCTGGGCAACAATATTCTCATGGCAAAATGCTTCACTTTCTCCATCCCGATGTAAATCTAAATATGCAATTCTGCTGAACCTTGGCCACACTTGATTACGCTTAATTGGCACCCGATGGCACATGAGTGGCATTACCAATCGCATCTCCACCAACTCTGCCAGTGAGTAAGCCAGTTCCCGTATTGTTGCCAAAAGCAGCGTTTTCCATGTTACAGCCACAGGATGAGGCTGCCGTCAAGTGTAAACATTTCTCTTGTTTCATTTTTTGTTTTTACAGCAGTGTGTTGGAACTGCTCCTTTCTGGAACCACTTCAACATGTACAGATGCCCGACCGGGTAGCTTTGTGAGTTCCAGGCTTCCTCGTAGAAGGGAGGCTCTTTGTGGGTTGAAGAGAAGTAGTTGTTGCATGTCCTTTGGAAGCACATTGAACACCACTTGTAGGTCACCTTTCAGTTTTTGGCATGCAGATACAGATTCAGGGTTCGCCCTTCCAGACTGTTGTGACTGAAATAGTGCTTAACATAAAGAAATACATGAGTTACAGACTTTTGAAACTTTTAGGTTTATGGTTGCTGATAAGTTCGACCTCAAATAATTAAGTTAAAGCAAGGAATGCAGATCCTAACATGCATTATTACAAGAAAAACGAAAAACTCAAGCAGTTTGAGTGTGTTGGTAAGGATGGCAGCAGGGTGGATTTTACTGGGAACCCATCCTGCTACGCTCCGTCTCACCCAGATCAGGAAAATGCAGGGATGGGGTATTTGACCCTGTGTGGCAGGAATGGGATGAAGTCCAAAACTCTATGCAGGTTCAGGGTGAGAATGTGTTTTTCCATCCCTATCCCACAAGGTTTTGGCATGTATACCCTTAATCTCTTTTTAGTCAGATATTGTTTAGTTTATCTGTATTATAAATTTTATATGGTTTTATTTGTAAACAACCATATGAGACAAGGTATGGACAAGATTGAAAATCAATCCCATTATATTGTGGTGTAGGGTTGTGTTGGATTGTAATGTGAGAAAAGGTTGAAAAGTCAACCTCGTCAAACAGCGGTGTAGGGATGGCGAGGAAAGGAGGGGTTGACTTTTCATGGTTGGAGATCAAAAAACCAACCCAGTCATAGGAAAGGGCGAGGATGTAGGTCGGGGTTGCAAGGCAGGGCTGGGTTTCTTAAAACTCGCCCTGTTGCCATTCCTATGTGTTCGATACTGTTTAAGAAATGTTCTTTCAGTGCAATGCTTTGGTCAACAAAGAAATAGTATGACACCACATGGGACTTTAGACACGCTCAAACAGTCAACTTGGGACCATTGGAACATGCATGAGCTACTGTATTCTCAATGATGTGACACCAAATTTTCTTTCAAAAAGTCAATAGTTAATCTTTTGTCAGCAGAAAATCCAAACAGAGATATGATAGATGACTTTAGGCAGGATCACTGATCGTATAACCCAGTTACATTATACACATGTAGGTCTCGCAAAAGAATGGGAATGCAGGCTTAAAAACAATAGGATGTTACTCAGTTCAGAAAGGAAATGAGCTCTCAGCATGTAAATAAGGAAAAGAGAGAGAGAGAGTTTAAAACAAGTTCTCATTTTTTGTTCTTTAAAATCAGTGAAAATACTGCGCTAGAACACTTTCACTTACCAAGAAGGCAAAGTTCAACTGAAATTTTTCATCCAATTGCTCGGGTGGCAGTGCTAACCACATCATTGAAGAATAAAATTTTGAACATTTTCTGTTCTTCTACCCGGTACCAGTCCACATGTTTTCAATTTGCAGAATTATAGCATCATCTAACTCAGAGTTAAGCACAAGAGTTATGTTTGATTGGACTATTTTAGTTATTAAGTCTATAAGTCAAGATTATGAATCCTACTTCAGAGGATATAGTTATTTCTGTCGCCATATGGGTTCTATATGTTCTTTAGATCAGAGCAAATTCAAAGGGCACTCTGATGATGTATGCAACTGGTGCACTATTGAGCAATAAAAATATTGTTAAATATTAAGCTTGAGAAAGACATTAGCCAAGAATAAATGGCAGCCTGAAGTAGTATACCTGCGAGCAGATCTCTTCTTAGGCATTTGTTACATCAACAATTTCTTTAAATGGACTAAACATTTGTTGACCTCTCCAATAATCTTCTTTTTCTTCTTCTTTTCCTTTTTTTGTTAAGAATGTTGACCACTCTAATAATCAGCTTCATCCATAGCTCAAAGCTTCCCCTACTCAAAACCCAATTCATGTTTCAGACACTCTCTTATGATACTTCATCCCAGTTAAAAGTTTCACAAACTGACAACAGCCCACCCCCCACAAGGTGTTCTAGTTCCTGTCAAACTATCTTGAGTCAGAATTTTCTTCATTAATTTCAGGATTAATATGAGTATATTTTGATGTTATCAACTCTTATAGATATTTATTCAATACATAACAGCTGAACAAATTAGGAATCACCACAATAAAATTTTACCTGTATTTCTCCAAGAAGATGCTGTTCAATAGCATTAAATGAGTCAACAATCTCCAACTCAGACATTTTTGAGATAAACATCTGTATATCAGTCCTCATCCGTACTTGTTTCCAAAGACTTTGTTGTTCTTGCTCTGCAATTGCACGCCTTCTTTCAAACCAAGGCATAAAATTTTTTCCTCTCAAAAAGTGCCTAATTGAAGAAAAGAAAAGGAAAGAACCTTAACTAAGAACCTTGATTAATGCCTTATGTCCACCAATATCAAATGTGCGAGGGATAATTAATCAATTTATTTGCAACCATAAATACCTGTACAAATCGAGCCAATTAGCTCTCATCCTCTTAGATAAAAACTTTCCAGGACCTCTTGCTGATAGGTTTTCAAGGAATTCATCTGCATTAAATGAAGGCAAAGGAGGGGGGTCGATGAAAGGAGAAACACCTTCTGATGGGGTTGTAGCTCTGAAATAAGGTCCAAAAGGTGCAAGAAAATTGGCTGTAAGCTCCAGAAAGTGCCTTCTTAAAATCTCATTATTGACAACTGACATAGATTCCTCAACTTGCCCAGTCATTCCTGCATCAACTAATCTATTCAAAATGGCTGTGTCTGGCTTTGTTATTGGTGAATAGGTACTCCATATGGCTTCTTTATGCTCAGTCATAAGACTAAGTGGTCCCTCTTTCCTCATTTTGACCGCAGTAAGTAGATTTGAAGGCGAGAATTTCTTCAAAGAAAGTTTTTGAAGGTTCAAACTCTCAAATCTTACATTTCTACCCGCAGAAGATGATCTCGGAGCATGAGGAAGTCTGGCTGAATTGGGAGAAGGACTACCCACTGAAATTATGTGAGGAACACTTCGAAGTGCCTTCAAGAAAAAGAGATTCGTCACACCCAATAACATAGGAGGAAATGGTTCCCCTTCCTTTAGTGAATTTAGATGCGCAAAATCCGGATCATGAATGGTAAAATATGGCCTGAAATCCACACTTAGAGGCAATGGTGCAACCAGGCTAACAAGGCTAGCAACAGCTTCACAACACTGAGGAGGGTTTGGAGCAATTATCAGCAGTGGTTCACCTACAACTAGAAGCTCCCACAACATCCATAGTTGCAATAATAGACCTCGAAATATGCCAAAAAGATCAGCATCATGGAATAGGCCCTGTGGAACTGACTGGTTGACTGGAGAGAATTGGACAGACATTAATTCTTCAGTTGAGCTGCCTCCTTCAGGTAAAAAACTATTGAAAGGGGGAAGATAGACCTTCATGGTGGCATTCCCGATTGGAAGTTCCATTAGCTTGCCAAGTACAGGTACAGGCCATGCTGACACATAAGATGCAACATGCTCAAGTGCCCTCTTGCCCATGTCAAAAAATAGCGGACCCAAGATTTGTAGTAATGGTTTGAAGACACTGGAGTAGGGCCTGTATGATAAAATCACCACAGATTTCTGTTCCCCACCTCGTTTAAGTCTTTCATCTTGTCTCTGTCTATTGAAAACGTAACCATATATATATTTTGGACTAGTTCGACTATTTGATCTCCTATTGGTAAGGCCTGCTTTATTATTTTCAGAAGACGAATTGGCCGATGAGGATGAACTGCGGCAAGGGAACCGGAAAAAGAACATGCAATCATGGATGCTCGACCGATTTTGGTTCTGAGAAATGGAATCAGGAAAGGAGTTGAACGCAATTTCGAGCTCTTCCTCTGGGATCAGAGAGCCCGAGGGATAACATTCTTCAATGACTTGTCCCTGTTCCAGATCAAAGCGAATTACGCAAAATGCGACAACCCATCGGCGTAAAGACGCCCAGTCGACCTTGGAGTTAGGATCTACCTTCAATGAGATAGCAGACGCTCGATTCATTTCAAGTCAAACAATTGGCGAACTTTTTAGTTTTTTCATTAGTTACTCTTCACAGGCATAAACTCTCCATGTAGTTTCAAATGTCCCGGTCGTGCTTCATTCTTCCAATCAAATATTTGTGGGTTTTCTCCCTTTACCTAAAACCCACCTCTCCTTCCAACCATTAGAAGATGAAGATGTGAACAGACTAACAATTCAGACGTGTCTAACCGGTAAAACCTTAACCGTTGTATGAAGAGGTCGAATCAAAAAGACAAATTCAGTTACAGCTTTACCACAGAATACAAGAAACAAATGGAAATGGCCTACCGGAGGACAGCATCGGCAAAGAAATCTGCAGGGTTGAGGGTCTGATGAGATGAGGACTAGTGTCTTCAAAATATTCGAGGAATTGGGGCGCTTTTTGCCTTGAAATGGGAGCACTACCAAACTGACTTCACCGGAGTTTACATACATCATGCGTAAAAATTCGAAACTCAGCATCCATAGATGTTTTCTTTCATTCTGATAATCTCTTAAGAAGGCAACAGATGTCCCTCTATTTGTAGAGATTGCCCTCAATATACGGTAGACTGTAGAGGCGACAAACCAACAGGACAGCAATTTTCACAAGACCGGAAACTTTTCTGGGCGTATGTCAATTATTTATGCAACCCGATCCGAGTCCAGCACAAGCAAGGGCATCAAATCCAACCGAGACATGTGAATAAAAACTTAAATACGGTCAGCGACAGCTTTACTATTTCTTTTCCCCAGCACGGAAATGACAAGCAGCTCTTAAGCTGCAATTTGAGGCCTCGCTGTACGCGTAGGGTATTGTTGGAGCTATTTGACGCAGCTTTATCATTTATGTTGTTTAAAATGAGATGGGCAAAAGGAATTTTCCTCGCCATTTCTTGGATGGATCCCCTGGTTGAGCACTAATGGCAAATGGACCTAAGCTCCCCATCTGGTAGTGCTATAAAAGCTTTACGAAATTGAGCCATTGATACATAAAAGCTTAACGAAAGATGAAATGTCCATACTTGACAAGTTGTAATTCTTTATCTAATAATATATTTCTTCCTTCATTTTAAGTACTATCAAGCCATGATCACATGATCTATGTCTATGATCACTTAAAAGAACATTATTTCATCACCAATTATGTGAATCTAGTAGACAAAAAATTCAAATTTCTGCTTATTCTAACTTTAGATTGTCTTGTTGGAGAAAATTCAACGATTTGAAAGGTTAATTTTTGTTGGAAGATATGATATAATTAGAGTGACACTGATATAATTATTTTATGATTTATGTCTCTTATTCATTTTTATTAGGGTGAAAAATATTATTATAATATTAATACTTTTGATATCTATAAATACAACTTAGGGGGGAAGGACTGGACAAGTCCATAACCCTAATTCTCAAGCCTCTTTCTCCTTCTCCAAACTCATCACTTGTCCTCTTCTCCCTCTAAAATCTTCTCTCCATAACTCTTATTCTTCTTCTCACCCTTTAATCCTCTTCTATCGTGATTATACATCTTAAAATCCTAAGTTTCAACATAGTATTAGAGTAAACAATGCTTTGAGAAAAGGAGAAGAAGATGGAGAAGAAAGGGAGGAAGAAGAAAAAAAAATAGGAGTTTCTCGTTTTTCCTTTAGTCTTCTTTCTCTATTCTTGTATTTCATTGGACATTTAACTCTCTTACCATTTGTTTCATATAGCAAATTATATACCGTTGGAAAGATATTTGAGTCTAGTTTCCAACTCAAAAATAATCATTGAAATCATATTTTTCTAAAAGATAAATCGACATCTGAATCAACAAAGGTCAAACAGGGAAAAAGTTTCGTGCAATAGCATAAATCTTCAAATTTTGATTTATTTTATGCCATCAAGAAGGAGACTTTATATGAAGATTTATATACCAATATATATATAAGTTTATTTTCTTACATATGCAACCAATTCTCATTATGAGTTTTTTAGATGGAGATATCAATCTCGGAAGAGTCAATGGTCATGTTTGCCAAATAAGAAAGAGTACTCAACTTGGCTAGACTACTAAGTCTGAAATCTATCAGATTATTTATCTCAAAATAAGTATATTTGATGAAGAGAACTTGTACTTGGTCGAAAGGTATTTAATTCTAGTTTCATAAAGAGAAAATTTCATGTCAATCTTATCTTTATTTAAGGAGATATTCACATTGGAAGAATCAAGGATCATACCGGTATACTAAACTGAACTTTTTGCTTAACTTTTTGAGTTGATGTTATTGATCAATAATATCAGGAAAGTATCAAAATTTTTGTTTATAAACTAATAATATCTTAAAAGAATCTTTTGAAGATCAAATTTTTTTCTTAAACTTTCCTTGATTTATTTGTCTAAGAGAAGAAGTCTTCCTATTCTGAATTATGAACCTTTTTTTTCCAGCCATGATTTTTTTGAGATTTTATTGGTGATTTGGAAAGATTAAAAGAATCTAATTTGATATCCTCGCCTAAACTATTAAGGCAAGAAAATATTTAAATATCTTTGGTGAAGTAGCGTCATATCACAAAGGAAAAGTTTTCTTAATTAATTTTTGAAAAGTGGCTAATTTAGGATGATTTGATTTGATTTTTTATCTCCTTCCTGATTAAGAAAACATGATTTTGGCCACCATGAAGAATCTTGCTTAGTGGATGATTAATTGACTAAAGGAAAAAATCAAACTCAGGCTGGTTCTTCCACTCACCCGAGTTGGTTCAATTTGGAAAAAAAAAAAGACTCATTGGCTTGGTTTGGTTCTTTCTCTCTTGGGTTAATTCTTACTTGAGTGAAGTTGTCGATACTAGCCTCTTTTACATGATCATACAAGAGGTGAATTAACTCTTGAGCTTGCAAAGTATTTATTGACTTAATTACTTTCAAACTTCTCTTTCATACTACAACTATTTGTTTTTGTTTCAAACTGGGATCATTACTATTACCTCCCATCATGAGGGAGAGAATAGAAAGAGAAGTATGAAGTATGAGGACATTGATGATTTTTATCTTGTTGTAAATTGGTTAGAGATTGATTATCAAACAACACTTGGTTCAACTAATTATTGCCAGTCTATTACTCGGGATCATTTGATAATTAACTCGGGTTGACTCACCTCCTTTGCTTATTGCCTATGCTATACAGGTCTGGGTGCCGAGTTCTATACCTATTTATTTCCTAATTTGGTTATATTGTTCTGATACCTGACTCGACTCAACTCAGTCCTTGTCTCTGGCTGGATTATTTTCTTGAAGTATTGGCAGTTTATTACTTGGTTCCAACATATTATTTGGTGCAACTTCCTTATTTAGTGATGGACTATCTGTGGATTATTTTATGAGTCATTTTTAAGGATTTTCATTATTTGGTACGTATTATTTGGGCATAGGCCTATATCCATTGTTGTCATTGTATCTCTTTGATTGAGACAATTATTATTGAATAAGAAATCCTTGGTTGCTTACATTGGATTCATTATTTGCAGATTGTGTCAGCATTGGTTATTCTGATAAAGATTTGAATTTCTTAGGAAAATAAAGCATATAATGGTCCCAACATATTATCTTCTGGTGATTCCCCATTATCCTATTATTATTTGGCAGACTTTCTCCTATCGTATTTTATTTGACTCTCATTTACCCCTTTAGCCAAACCTTTTTGGAGCATTGCTTTGGTTGGTCTCTTTTATTTATATGGTGTTTTTAAGTCCTTTGAGACTTTTTTATTGGTACCTTTGGGTCTTTTACCGTCGTTTTGTGAATGACAAACATCACCCACTCTACTTTTTATTGGTACCCTTGGGTCTTTTATCGTCGTCTTGTGAATGATAGGCGTTACCCAATTTAGTGATTATTATCACTATATTTGATTGAAATTCTTTGAGGTTAGTTTCGACTAATATTTTATTACCCATTTCTACCCTTTGAGAGTCGATGTCCGGTGTTGGGACACCTTGATGGAAGAACCTATTACTACATCTATGTTATTTGGAAGATATTTGCCATTACCTCTCAGCTTGATGGGGATTGTTGGAAGATATAATGTAATTAGGGTGGCACTGATTTAATTAGTTTAAGTTTTATGTCTCTTATTCACTCTTACTAAGGTGAAGGGTATTCTTGTAATATTAGTATTTTTTATATCTATAAATACAACTTAAGGGGGGAAGGATCGAACAAGTCCATAACCCTAATTCTCCAGCCTCTTTCTCCTTCTCCAAATTCACCACTCATCCTCTTCTCCTCCTAAAACCTTCTCTCTACAACTCTTCTTCTTCTTATCACCCCTTAATCCTCTTTTATTGTGATTATACATCAAGAAATCCTAAGTTTCAACAATTTTAAAATATCATTATAAATATTTTAATGACATTTTCAGCTTTTATATGATGTTAAAAGTTATGGCTGGGTGAAGGCTAGGGGTGGCATCGAGCCAAGCTGAGCCCGAACCTGCCTATGTTCGAGCCGAGCTTGATTTAAATATTTCAAGCTGAACTTCTAGCCGAGCCTCATCTCGAGCCTAAAATTGTTATCGAGCTTGAGCCCACCGAGTTCAAGCCGAACTTCGAGCCTCAACATACATTTAAAACTTTTCAAAAAATATATATCAAATAAAATATATATAAAATTATGCATACATTTTACATAAAATTGGACATGACATCTACATAAAATTGGGCATAACCTATATATATAATACATGTATAAGATTGGGCATAACCTCTACTTAAAATTAAGCATAATCTATATATATATAATACCTGTATAAAATTCGACATGACCTCTATTTAAAATTGGGCATAATCAACATACATAATACCTGTATAAATATTCCATAAAATTATTTATACATTCCATAAACACTCCAAGAAATTGTTTATACACTCCATACAGGCATAACACTATAAATAAATTCCATACAATAATCAAACACAACAAAATTAAATGAAATATCACTATCAATTTACAATCACCCAAATAAAAACTATAAATCCATTATAAATTTACAAACTATAGTTATTAATCATCATGCTAGAAAATAATATACGTCCTTGCTTGAGAAAAATCTCCACCTATGACAAAAACAAAAAAACAAAAAAACAAAATCAGTTATTTTCAGATAAAAAATACTCTTCCACTACTAGTTACTTAATGTCGTTAAAAATATTAAAATTACCATGATGAGAAAAACATGAAAAATCACGTAGCTGGTAGCATTATCTCTGCACTCTTCTTCTCAAGCAATAATCATAAAACAAATTTTTAATAAATAAAACTAAAAAATATCGTCATAAATAATTAATCAAAGAAATTCACCTTTTGATTTTTCTTTATACCGCGAAGAGTCCGAACCCAATCACTACCACAAATCAAAGTTTGAAATATATTTGGTACAAAGGAAGAATGATACGAGTCTATTACTCTACCACCAGCACTATATAATGGCTCCGAAGCTATTGTGGATATGAGAATTATAAGGGGGTTAGTCAACAAACTTAAAATTTGAAGTTCATCTTCATCTCCTGCTTCAAATTCATTTAATTCCTCTAAATGAAATTCAAACTTGGTGTTAGTGTGGACGAGTTCATATACATTGGAAAACAGTTTCCAGTGTTAGTGCCCTATAATCAGAAAAATATAAAAAACAAGAAAATGAGTAACTTATAATAGTATACTTAATTAAAATATAATATTTAAACCCCAAATTAGATAAAACAAACATGATTACAACACAAATAAGTAATATAATGTATAATTAAAATAAATTAATATAATAATTAATTAAATTATATATTATATTATTTAATGATTGCAATTTATTATACATTAATACAATAATTACGTGAGCCAATTAACTGTGTACATGATTAATTATAAAAAATAAAAAAATAAACAGGAAAATTTGATCAAATGCTAACTTTAACACAATATATTTTTACGTATTATTGCATCGTCCAGAGGAAAAATAGGCTGAGAATAGGATTTGCAAGCCTTTTTTTTTTATATATAAAAATCACACGTACGAAACTCGCATGTGTGAACTGCACGTGCGAGTTCACACGTTGTGCGGGACGGAGCGTCGAGGGGGGAAAAGAATCTCCCCCCCCCCCCCCCCCCCCCCCCCCCCCCCCCCCCTCAACTTAGGTATCCGAACTTTAGGTATCCGGGGGTTCTGTGCCGTTCCAGCGAGAGCGGTGGCTGGCTGATTTGACGGTGGTAGCAGGCGGTGGTAGGGGGTGACAACGACGAGAGAGGGTCTAGAGCAGCTGCTCTAGTTGGGGTATGACGAGGCGAGGGCAACACTACGGGAGTCGACAATGAGAGGCAGAGAAGGCAATGAGCAGGGTAAGGATTAGGTGCGGCGGCGACGGAAGGGGCACTGACGCTGAGAGGGAGAAGGGAGATGGAGGCCGAGAGAGGGAATTTCGGAGAAAGAAGAGAGAAGGGAAGGAGGAGACGAAGAGAGCAAGGGTGGGAGAGAGACCAAATTTTTTTTTCGGGAGAGAGAGTGCGAGACTCCCAAAAATTTGCCCCATCCCGCCGCTCGTTAAATTAACGAGTCGGTTCGCTAGCCGATGAGCCGAATCTGGCTCTGCTCGAGCTCGGCTCGTTAACCTAAACGAGCCCATTTCTGAGTTCGGCTCGAGCTCGATATATAATGAGTCAAACCGAGCCAGAACCGAGCCGAACACGAGCCGCACGCGAGCCGGCTTAGTTCGAAGCCACCCCTAGTGAAGGCATTACTTCTTCAAAGAGTTACATAAGAAACCTTATTTTTAAAGTATTGCATAACTTCAAGTTTCCTCGAAAATAAGAAGTTACAAATTTTTGTGCTAGATTAAAACTCTATTGTTAAATCCTTTTATTTTCCTCAAACCGATCAAACTTTAAATGCAAGATGTCCTATATGAGATATGAGTCAACACTACAAGGTAGGTACCCAAGCTCGTGAATAGTGTATTTCTTCTAGAGAATTTTTAGTTCCATTTCTCTTTACAAAACTATTATATTATCTAGCACTTAAAATAATAACCTGGGGATGAGTAGGTTATCACACTTAGTGGCTAATCTTTAATTTTTTTCTCTCTAAGTTCAACAATCAATAAAATAAAGCAAATATAAATGAACTCAATCAATCAAAGCATGCAATTGCAATCAATAATATAGGGATTTATACTGGTTCATAAGCCTTTCTACTAATTTTTAATCACTTTATAGTTAATTCATTATGTTCAATAATCAAATGACATTTATAGCAAAAGAGCACAAAGATCTGATTTATAACACCTACTCACACTTGAGACCTATGGTCAATAGTAACTAGGTATCTAATTTTTTTACTTCTCAAATATCTAAGTTGCATGGGTGTTCATCAAGTCAATGAGCTACACAATAGATAAGTTTTCTTTCCCCCTCTCTCTATTTCTTCTTGATTGGAAGCATAGAATAGTAACTTGCATGCATGTTTATGATGGTTCTTCTTAATCAATTCTAACTGCTTGTTGAATTTTTTTATTTTTTCCATGCATGCATACTCATTGAATGCATATCGGTATAACATTCAATTCTTTGGTTCCTACTAATAAAACCTTCTTTTTTTCTTTGACACAAGTCACTCAGTTTTGCTTCAAAAAAATTCTATTTCCACCGTTGGTCATTGCTTCTCTCAAAGATAAGTTTTTTTTTAAGTTGCTTAATTTTTTAAACTATTTTGGGAGTTCGGGAAAAAAACAAGAACAAGAAGTCTTTATTCCTAATTTTTTTCATAATACAAAGTTTGTGATTTTTCAGGTTCTTGACTTCAAAAAATTTGTTTGGATCCTAAAGGAATTTGAAACTCCTCTCTATTTATTTGATGTCTACTTCATTGTTTTTAATTGATCCTTAGCTGAGAAGAATCTGTTTTATTGTTGTTACCTGGAACTTCATTACAACAAGAATTTTAGTTCGCAATAGATTCCTCTGTCCTAGTTTATGTGGAATTCTAGCATTTTGGTTTTCTAAACTTGGCAACGCTCTTGTTTCTAAACTTCTTTTTAAAACCCCCCTCAATTTTGTGCCAACATCCTGGTTTGGTTTGGGTTAAAAGACACCCACATGTTTAGAGGTGGTATAGCTAGTAAATAAGGAGAACTTTCATAGAGATGGAACATAGTTGTAATTATGCAAACTAGTGTATGTCCTCTTATATATCTCCTTTTGAAGCATGTAACCCTAACGACATTATAGTTATTGTAAATGCCTTCATATAACTATAAATACAACCTCAATGCATGGGGTAGAGTGTTCAAGTCTCTTCCTCTTGGCTCAAATTTATCTTTATACCTATCTCTCTTTTCGTCTTTTTTCTCTCCCTTGGTTTCTTCTCTCCTCTCTCCCATGAGATTGAATTCTGCTCTTCTCTCCTTTTCTTGAGGTCTCTTGTGTTTATATGTTGGCCCTAGAAATCAATAATTTGATTATACTATTTGCATGAAGTCCAATCCGATCGCCATTAGGATTTCAAGTTGCACAAGACTTGGTTGAATTTCGTACAATGCATTGAGTTATTCGATATTTACCTAGTAGTTTTTGGTTTAGCCTTGGTGAGAATTAGTTTCTAACAATTCTACAATACGACTTAAAGGTTTATCAAATTACCTATGCTAGTCAAACTCAGCTAAGAGGTTTCTCATTACTAGAGATCTAGATGATCATTTCACAAAGTTATCACCTATTGAAGATGAAGAATAGGGGTGGCATCGAACCGAGCCGGTTCATGAGCGACTCGAGCTCGGCTCGGTTCGATTTGATTTATTTGGATCTCGGACTGAGTTCGAGATCTGAATAAGGCTTGTTTAAGTTAACGAGCTGAACTCGACCGAATCATAGTTCGGTTTGAAAGTTCGCGAGCCGGCTTGTTAACTTAATGAGTGGCCTGGGATTCGGGGAGTCAGGAGGCGGGACTTCAGGAGCTTTGAGTAGGAGCAAGCGGAAGGTCAATTTTGACTTCATTTCTTTCGCTTTCGTTCTCTCGATATGAATCAGGGGAATAGTGAACAATGTTTGTCACTTGTCAGGCGGCAATTTAGCGAAAATGGGGGGATTTCTTCTTCTTATTCCTCATTCTCCCTCTTTGATTCCTTACTCTCAATCTCAATCTCGATCTCCGATTTCTTCTTCTCTAATCTTCTTCCTCTTCGATTTCTTCCTTCAAACTTCTTCCTCATCGACGGAAGTGATGGAAAGAAGTAAGTTGTTTTATTCTTAATCTTTTGGGTTTTTTTATTCATCGTCAACCTAACACTGATTTTTTTTCATTTTTATCTTCAATATTCCATTAGTTATCTTTGATCGGACAAATGCCTCATGCTGATGATTTTTTAGGAGATCCTTCCTACTTATTTTTCAAAGGTAATCTCATTTTCCCCTATTGTTGATTTTTATGTTTTTAGCTCTTACTCTTCTATTGTGTTTTGCATTTTAATTGCTTTGTATTAATGTTTTAACTCACCGCCTCTCGCTCCTTAGAGGCACTCTACGTATTTCCTTCACCTTTTCCCCATAAATTAAAAGGTTCAGAGAACTCTGTTTGAAGTGAAGATCCCATCAAGGCTTCGGTAAGAAACTCTCCCTTCTATCTGAATTTTCCTTTTATTCCAGATTTATTCCTTACTTCACAAAAGAAACTCTCCCTTCTATTAGTTTTATTGGTAATGAGAAAAATATATTTTTGTTATGAAACAGCCAGTCAACCTCTTCTTCCCTCTTCCGTTCCACTTTTTCTTTCTTTGTTAATTTCCAACACAATCTGGATGTTAAGTCTTCTCATGGTAAGATTAGATATATCTTTTATTTTCCTCTCATTGTTTTGTCTTCCATGTTTATATATTTCCTCTCCGCCAATTTTGTTATACAATTTTATAAAAGTAGCATATATTTTAGCATTGCCTTAATGACCTGCAATATTACCTGAGAGTGGATTAAGTCTGCTAGTATTCCTTTTCATCTGTTTGGAAGAAATAATCTGCTATAGAAATGCCTAGCATGTGTTTCTTCCACCTTTTTCTTGTTTAGTCTTGAAATTGATTTTCATAGTTTGCCAATTTCTGCCATATTGGAGTTCTTTCCTTCATATTTATTTTCTGAAATTAACAGTTGATGGGATAGAAGAAGGTTCAACAAGTTTATTTATGTACTCAAACTTGCTCAAGAGGGAGATCAGTTGTAGGTCTTTAAATTGTGAGAGATGAGGTTATGGAGATAACTAGCTTTTGTTAGTTTCCCACACGTCTCTATTGCATGTTGGTATTTGTATGGGTTTTCTCTAGGCGGCCACAAACTTAGCATAAGGTTTGTACATGTGTTTTCTCAAGAATCAAGATTTAGGATAGTGTGCACTTAGGAATTTAAATTAGGAAGAATAACTAGCAGTTTTTGGTACCGATCGATTGTTTTTGTATCTATCCGGTTCAATTGGGGCTTAAACCCAGTTTGCATGGAACTACTAATGTTGTTTGGATTGCTCTTTTTTCTTTATGTTTTTAATTTGTAATTTTTTTTGTAGAAGTAAGAGTGTCAACTCCTCCTCCTCAATTGACATCAATAATTAACACTAGTTCTAGTATGGCCATATATAGTGACTCAACTCCACCAGAGTCATATCCCTCTAGAACTATTAATGTAATAGAAGTGAGCCTAGATGAAGATCCCCTAAATGAGGATGAAAGTGACTCTACCCATAGTTCAAAAAGACAAAAAAGGTCTCATGTGTGATTAGAATTCAAAGAAGTCTCACTTCATGGAACAAAAAAGGCTCAATGTGCTCATTGTAAAACCAATTTGAGTGTTATTAGTAGTGGAGTGACCATACATATGAGTCGACATTTGAAATGTTGTCCTGGTAGAAAAGTGGCAAAGAGAAAACAAAAAACCATAAACTTTCAACCAATGGGGGCTAATGTTGATTAGAGTCCATCTAGACTTCCTTTTGGGGATTTTGGAGGCAAATATGATCAAGCTAAAATGAAAGTACTCATTGCTCATTGGATTCTTATGCATGAGCATCCATTCATGATATTAGAAGAGGAGACATTTAATTTTTTAATGAAGATGGAAAATGTGAATTATAAAAAAATATCCCGTAAGACCATTAAGGTGTGTATGGAGGTGTACAAGGCAGAGAAAAATAAATTAATTTTTTTATTAAAAGAGATTAAAAAGATTAGTCTTACCACGGATCTTTGGAAGTCCCAGAATCAAGAGATTGAATACATGGTTATTATTGGGCATTTTATTGATAGTAATTGAAAAGCTACAAAAATGAGTCTTGAGTTTTGTGCATGTTCTCCTCATCGTCGTGGTGTTGACATAACAGATACTATTGACAAGTGTTTGAAAAATTGGGAAATAAAAAATAAAGTATTTAGTATCTCAGTTGATAATGCTGCATATAATGATGTTTGTTTGAGAGTTTTGAAAAAAGATTTTTCAAGAAAGAAGAAAATTGGTTTGTGATGGGAAGTTATTTCATGTGCATTGTTGCGCTCATATTATGAACTTATTAATCCAAGATGGTCTTGTTCAGATTAAGGATATCATTGAGAATTTGCGTGAGTGTCAAATTCATAAATCTATTTGAGGCTAGACTTCACACTTTTTTTCTGAAATTGTACAACAACTAGAACTAGGTGAAAAGAAATGGGTTATTGATTGTCCAACTCGTTGGAACTCCACTTATGACATGTTGTCTTTTGCATTAAAATTCAAAGATGCATTCCCTAGATTTCAATTTAGAGAACCAACTTATGATTGTTTGCCAAGTCTTGATGAATGAGAAAAGGTTGAAATGGTGTGTGAGATTCTAAAAGTTTTTATTGTAGTTACTAATATAATTTCTGGGAGTGACTACCCTACTTCTAATTTGTACCTTAGTGAGGTATATTGGGTAAAAGAAGTTCTGAATTTTCATTCTAAAAATGAAAATGTTTTCATTAGGACAATGGTTAGTAGAATGAAAGAGAAATTTGAGAAGCAGTGAAGTGAATGCAATTTGTTGATAGTTGTTGCTTCAATTTTGGATCCAAATGTCAAATTAAGGTTGATTGAAATGTATTTTCCAGAGATATATTATGAGGAGGAAGCTACGATGAATATAAACTTAGTTCGATGCACCTTATATGAGATTTATGATGAATACGTATCATTGTATAATGTGGATATTAGGAAGGAAGGGATTTCTTCAAGTACTAACTCTATGGGTGTTTCCACAAGTCGTAGATCATATTCTTCATCAAGTTCAGGTTGGTCAAAGTTAATTACATATATGAAACAAATGGAAGTAGTTAATTCACCAAGGTCAAAATTGGAAAATTATCTTGAAGAAGGTGTGTATATTTGTGAGGAAACTTCACAATATGATTTTTATGTTTCAGAATGGTGGAAAGTGAATCATATAAAATTTTGGGTATTATCTAAGATGCCACCAGACATCCTTATAATTCCTATATCCAGAGTAGCTTCAGAGTCTACCTTTGGTACTGATAGTAGAGTAATAGACTCGTATCATTCTTTCTTGGCACCAAATACAGTTCAAGTTTTGATTTGTGGCAGTTAATGGGTTTGGGCTCTTCGCGGTGTCAAGAAAAATCAAAAGTCGAATTTCTTTTGAATAATTATTTATTATGATATTTTTTAGTATATTTTTAGTTTTATTTATTAAATTTATGTTTTATAATTATGGCCTAGAAGAAGATTGTGGGGATAATGCTACCAGTTACATGACTTTTCATGTTTTTCTCATCATGGCAATTTTAATATTTTAAACTAAATTAAGTAACTAGTACAGGAAGAGCATTTTTTTATTTGGCAATAATAAGTTTAATTTTTTTTTTGTCATAGGTGGAGATTTTGCTCATGCGGGAACTTAGTATATTGTTTCCTAGCATGAAGATAAAGAGTTGTAGTTTATAAATTTATACTGGATTAATAGTTTTTATTTGGGTGATTGTAAATTGATATTGATATTTCATTTAATTTTTTTGTGTTTGATTATTGTATAAAGTTTATTCATAATATTATGCAGTGTTTATGGAGTGTATAGACAATTTTATGCAAGTATTATGTACATAGATTATGCCCAATTTTATGTAAAATATATGCATAATTTTATATACAATTTATTTGATATGTATTTTTTGAAAAATTTTAAATGTATGTAGGAGCTCGAACTCAAGACATGTAATTTTTGAAAAAATTTAAATGTATGTTGGAGCTCGAACTCAAGACATGTGTTTTTTGAAAAGTTTTAAATGTATGTTGGAGTTCGAGCTCGAGCTCGAACTCAGTTAAAATTATTTGGCTTGAACTTGATAACAAGTTTAGACTCGAGGTTGGGCTTGGCTCGAACTCGAGGTTGGGCTCGGCTCGAACCCCAGTTTGAAATATTTAAATCAAACTAGGCTCAAACTTAGGCAAGTTCGGTCTCGACTCGGCTCAATGCCACCCCTAACAAATAAGATACAATTTATAAAAAAAATGCCTTAAATAAGACACTTTTGTTATCAACTAGTTGATTAATAGTATGAAAGACACTAGAAGAAAAATGGGTCCTACTAACAAAACACCCGCTAGTGAATTTATTTTTGTTGGCAAAAAAGCCTCTCCTAGTTGTTGAATTTCTAGAAAAGAGGAAAACTTCATTGACTTGTTGTAATCTGAATACACGTGCCCCTATTTATAATAGAGTAGAGTAATAAAATCTAATTACAATTAAAGTACCCTTGTTCCAATTACACCCAAAGTATAACACTTAAAGATAAGTCCTAGTATAATTAAACAACTCAACATAAATAGAAGAATAACATAACTAAAACACCTTGATACTGAGACTCTTCTATGAGACCTCCTTCTGTGAAAATCCCGTAAGACTCTAACATATTAATTTTGGCTCTGTGAGACTTCTTACTATGAGAGTCATGTAAGAGTCTTCCATATGTTCTCTTCAACAGTCTCCTCCAACTGGAGTTTATAATTTCAACTTGTAATGAAAAGGATTATTGGTCTTCAATTTTCCTTGCCGCAAAAAATTCTTTATAGACGCAAAAACTTCATATTTTGTGCTCCCCTTTTCTTGAATATTTTAGTCACATAAAAGTTACCATAACATGTGGAACAAAATATATTTTTTTTGTAGTTCTTCTTCTCCTGCTCCCCCTCAAGCTGGGGATAAAAAGGACATAGAGATCCAACTTGGACAAAACACAACATGGGAGAAGAAAATCACTCCTAGTTGTATAACAAAACTCCATACACCAGTCAAAACGATCATAGATTGAAACACACTCTGCTCAATTTTAAAATTGGAAAACTAGCCCAATGTTAGGGCTAAAAAAAGAGACTACTCACTTTTTAAGGATAGCTTAAACAGAAATCACTTCTTGGATGAAGAATAAAAAACTTGACTTAAGGTGAATATTTGGAAAATTCCTATAGTTTTTAGGTAGTGGTCTAGGCATTGTTCTGAAGTGATAAAAACACTAGATGATAAACTAAGGAAATACTTGAGGAAAACAACTTTAACCGGAAGAACGCGACAATGAAACACTTATACTTCCAAAGGAATCCTTTTTTTTTTTTGGGAAAACTAGGGGAGATTATAATGGTAGAACTTAATAAACTTGACCAAGAATAACTTTTTTTTGGGTGATCATATTTTTCAGAGTTAACTATGCGAAAGATATACAACCAAGTAACAAAAACACAAAACTTGAAAACAACTTTGATGCTAGATATTGCATATCTTGAATGAGCACATCATGGAGTGATTAAGTCGGACCAAATATTTCTGATTAGAAGAAAATTTTGGCTAAAAAACTCAGCTTTTAGGAGAAAATGAAACTCAAATCACATCAATGACTAGAGAGATAATAGGAAAAAAAATAGGGGAAAATGAAAGATTCTGGGCGGAACTGACCTTTGATACTTCTGATATCAATATCTCCAAAACTAGTATCCAGAATCACAAATGGCTTGTTTCTCAAGAACCTAGACTCAAATATATTTAATTTTATATCTAATTTGATATTAAAATATTCATTTTTGAATCTCGTATGACCTCTTGAGTCTCTTCATTCTGTAGCTTGACCCTTTCCGACTCCAATGCAAATATCTCCTTAAATATAGATCTGATTGACATTAAAGTTTCTCTTTATGAAACTAGACTTCAATAGTTTTCATAAAATAAGGTTAATTTGAGATAAATAAGCTGATATGTGTAGGGAAATTTTAATATGACCATTGACTCTTTCAAGATTGATATCTCCCTCTAGAAAACTCATATTGAGAATTGGTTGAATAGGTAAAAAAATAGACTTACAAATATTTCTTTGGATATATAATTCTCCCTGTAAAGTATTATTCTTGATGGCATATGATGGCTCAAAATTTTAATCATTCTACTGCTGCTCAAACCTCACTTGCAGTCTGACCTTTTCTGCTTTAAATATCAATTTCGATTTGTAGAAAAATATGATTGCCTTAATTCATTTTGAGTTGGAAAGTAGATTCAAAGATATTTTCGCCAATATATAATTTGAAATATTAAAATCTCAGAATGGAGGTGTGAACGCCATGAAAATAAAGGATATTGGTACTAGAAAGAGAGAGAAAAGATAGAATACGAACTTAAAGTAGAGATGATATATCAGAAAGGGATCACATTATCTTTGAGGGTTGACCATGTCAACTCACAGAACATGCTCTGATACCATGTTGAATTTCTAAAAAAGAGAAAAACTTCATTGACTTATTATAATTTGAGTACATGAGCCTCTATTTATAATAGAGGAAAGTAATAGAGTCTAATTACAATTAAAGTACCCTTGTCCCAATTACACCCAAAGTCTAACACTTAAAGATAAGTCCTAGCATAATTAAACAACTCAACATATATAGAAGACTAACATAACTAAAATATTTTTACACTGAGACTCTTCTGTGAGACTCCTGTAAGACTCCATATTGATTTTGGTTTCGTGAGACTTCTTACTATGAGAGTCATGTAAGAGTTTTCGATATCTTTTATTCAACACTAATGAAATTCCAAATTCACTGGGACAAGTCGACTTTCTCCCAAGGAATTCTAAAAATTTGATGGGAGAGTGCTTCCAAGGAATTTTAGTTATTAAATGCAATTTAAAAATAATCAATTTTCCAAGAAAGTAAAATTACATAATGTAATATATATTTTTAAACTATTTTTACATCAATTTTAGAGTTTGTTGGGAGAGATTTTTACTAGTGAATTGGAGTGTTGAAGTAGTTTGACTGGTATTCTATGTAATTATGAGAGTGAGTGGCATAAGTTATAATTAGTGGTTAGTTTAAGTGTTCTTTTTTATTCTTATGTATTAGGGCATCCATGCCCCACCTATATAAATAGGAAAGAGAGGGGGAAGAGCTCAAATTCATGCTCTCTCTTAACCCATAAAGTTTCTCTCCTCAATTATTGCTCTTTCCATCTCCTTACTCATCTTCTCCACTCTTCTTCCTTCTTTCTTCTTCTTTCTTCTTCTTTTTCTCAGACCAAGTTATCCATGGATTAAACCCTAGAATTCAACATAGTATCAAAGCTGAAATTCTAGGTTTTAAAGTAAATTTGATCAAGTTATGAAATTTTAGTGGAAAAGAAACTCAATTCTGCCATCAAACAACAAAACGTTTGGCTAATTTGAAGAGGAACAAAAGGCTGAAGTCAATTCAGCAAGTTCACTCTTTAATCGGTTAAGTTTCACCTTATGTTTCACAGTATGAGGGTTTCAATTCAAATTTTTGATAGTCACTTTTTTACTCAAGCCTAATTATCCCCCTCAAAATTAATTTTTTTCTTCATGTTAAATGACCGAAATCACTTTTTTTTACATTTGCATGAGTTTCCTTCATTCCTTGTTTTTTTTATTTAATGTTTATGCCAAAAATTCTTCCTTATGAATGCTAAAAGGCTTCTTGAATATCTCCTTAATTTCTGGTTTGTTGAAGGAGTGGCTGCTCAATTAAGTTGTTATAACCCTAAGTTAGGGTTCGAAGAATAGTTTTGGAAAGTAATCAATAGTTCTTGTTTTTTTTATTGCTTTCTTACCAGCACCTACTTCATTTTCCCCATTTTTAATCACCATTGGTTATTGAGTTATTAGAATTCTGGTTTAGAATCTGAAACAACAAAAGAAAATTCGAAAAAGGAGTCATGTTTGTGTGATCTTTTGGTTGGTTTCCATGCTTGTTACATGCTGAATTTGATTACTTGACATTACATAGTTTTGCATTTCATAGCTTCAAATATTTGTTATTTTTGATAAATTCTTGTCCTCTTTCCTCCTAACTTAACCTAAAGGTGCTGGTTTTCTAAAAAAAAAAAGTTATTTTATAAGTCATAATGTGTGAATTGTCAAATACTTCCTCTTCCTCTACATATGCTGATTTTAGCAAAGGCAATTCCTTGATGATTACTACAATTCCACTTAAATACTTGATTAATTACTTGTCTAGGTCCCAATGTGTGAAATATTTTCTTATTACTAGAGACATTGTTGAGCATATAACTCAGCCACCTATGCATGTGGATTGTTGAAAGTCATAAACAAGCTTAGGTGGTATTGTTGTAAATATCTTATGTTTTTTGTCTATCCTTCACTCATAATAGGGTGAAGGTTATACTTCTCAATTATGTTCTCTTGAGACCTATAAATAAAGGTTAAGGGGTAGGGTGTGTTGTATGAACACAACCCTCATTCTTCATCCTCTTTCTCTCCCAAATTCGTCATTCTTCCTCTTCTCCTCAACCCTCTCTCCACAACTCTTCTCCTTCTTATCACCCCTTAAATCTCTTCTACTTTGATCATACATCATAGAATCCTAAGTCTCAACATTGTATTAGAGCAGAAAGCTTAGGATTCCCTTTTTTCTGCTCGATTGGTTACTATGCTTTGATCAAGACTTCGACAAGTCTACTTGGCTGATGGGCATCCAGAGAACACATCGATTATCTACTATGTTTATGTGAAGATCGATTTATAATATCTCGAATGCATCCCTGGCCTCAGTTCTTTGTCAGTGGAAAAATTATTCCGCTCATTTAAAAATTTTCTCTTTGTTGTTTGATATTTGGCTACACATTTTTAAATTTCTTGTTGTGGAACACCTTGGTAATTTTATCTTTTGAAGTTCCATGTGAGAACTCTCGAATCAATGGATTGTTACCCCTTATTGAAGATCTACTATTAAAGGCTCTAGTTTTGAAATTTTCTAGTAGCTGAAAGGAGACGTAGGCTGATAGTTTTTTTATATCGCTTCAGTGTCTTATGCTTTGATATCTTCAGCTACTTCTCCATCCTGGATCATTGACTTTGGGGCTTCTGAGCACTTCATAGGTAATGATGCCCTTCTGAATTCTATATCTCCTTGTTTCCCTAAAAAAATTTTTTATAGCTGATGGATCTCAAACCAAGGTACGTGGGGTGGGGTCCATATTTGCTACACCTACTTTTCATTTAAAAGATGTTTTTTTTGTGTCTGAGTTTCCATTAAACCTCTTATCCGTTAGTCAAATCAAAAAATGGTTTAATTGTTCCATCACTTTTCTCCTACTTCTTGTGTTCTTCAAGATTTGTAGACAGAGCAGGTTATTGGTGGAGGCTAGGAAAGAGAGAGGCTCTATTATCTTGACTCACCAGCACTAATTGCCACCACCAGTGCTTTGCATATAGCTTTGCAGTGGCACAATAGGTTAGGCCATCCATCTCTATAGTCATTGAAACAAATTATTCCTACATTACAATTTGTGTCAAGTCTCAATTGCGAAGACTATCAAGTGAGTAAACACCAGTGGAGTACTTATTCTTCACGTGGTGAAACCAAAAGTGTTGCCCCATTCTCATTAGTTCACTATGATATATGGGCCCTGTGAACATTTCCAATGTTTCCCGGTCAAAGTATTTTGGTATATTTGAGGATGACTTCTCCAAAGCAACATGGTTGTCCCTCTTAAAAGATGGATCCAAAGTCTTACCTTTTTTTAAGTCCTTTTGTGCCATGGTGTCTACTCAGTTTAACACTAACTTAAAGATCCTCCATTTTGATAATGCCAATGAATGGGTGTCTACATATTTCCAATCCTTCTATCAAGAAAAAGATATAATTCACCCAACCTCTTGTGTCTACTATTACCATATGTTGGAATGTATATATGATAGGTTTTATGTTAATATTTATTGTTTAAATTATGACATGTACATAGGTTAATTAGAAAGGGATTAGTTGGGCTGGGTTGCATTGTATTTAGCCCATGGGTTGTATTGTAATTGACCTAACCCTATTTTTAAATAGAAAAGAAGGAGAGGGGAGCATCACTCCCATTTTTCCAGCCTCCTTTTATGTCATCTTACTCACGATGAACTCAGAGTTTGAAGCTCTTCTCCTTGGCTGTTCCGTCAGCCTCTTGTCGTGGTGTTTCTATCTACCAAACTTAGAGCTTGGAGCTCTTGTTCTTGGTTGTGCTGTCAGCCTCATTTGGTGGTTGTTAAAATGTGGGACCCACCATAGTCCATGAGATGCTGGGACCCACCATGAGGACGTGGGACACCAAGGAGAGTCCTCACCCAAGCTAGCACGAGTTCTGAAGATAAAAAGCACAAGCTGAAATGAGTGAGAAAACTTGAAGATTAAGTGGGACCCACAAAGATACCATGAGTTGGCAACCTTATCAATATAAGTTGGAAGATCATGTAGGATCCACAAGGATAAGGCCATGAGCTGGCCTCCTCTCTTATATTCACATTATTAAAGAAGAGTTCTAGTTTAACTCATATTAGACTTCTTGTAGATTGTGTTGATAGACTTATCTTAGAGAGTTAGAGATGGAATGTAATTAGTAGATTGAAAGGCTAATTTTATAAATAAGTACTCTATCTTTTCCTCTACTATAAATAGAGGTATTGTAATTCGAAATTAATCAAGTTACACATCTCCTTCTTGAGTAAATCTCTCTCTCTTTGCTTGGCCCACATCTCTCTTTTCTTTTTTTCTTCTCTCTACCCTAGAGCTATTCTTCCCCTTCTTCTTTTTCTTTCTCCTTTCTCTTGCTCAGAATATTGGAAAAGGGATCCTAAATTCAATAGTGGTGGTTCTGTCCACGCAAACTCAGAGCTTGAAGCTCTTGTTCTTGGCAGTTCCGTCTGCCTTCAGTGGTGGGCGTTGGCTATTCTCATCAGGCTTTACTCGTCTAAAAATATTTGTCATGGTATTAGAGCTTGGAGCTGCTCTCTAAATATTTTCTGGGCGTGGTGGTTCAGCTCCTCTATGCTGAACGTGAGCTTGAAGTTCAAAGTTTTTGTTTGAAGAGTCAAGGGTTCTGTTCAGAACTTTTTTTGGGTCTGGTGGTTTAGCTACTATGTGCTGAACGAGAGCTTGAAGCTCAAAGTTTCTGTTCGAGGAGTCAAGGGTTTTGTTCGAAAGGCTTTTTCAAATTTTTTTAGTTGTGGTGGTTCAACTACTATGTGCTGAATGTGAGGTTAAAGCTCAAGGTTGTTGTTCTAGGAGTCAAGGCTCTGTTCGAAAGGCTATCTTTTGGCGTGGCTCATATGTTCTGGGCAGAACGTGTTCTATTACATTGCTGTTCAGCAGCTCGGTGACCTTAGGTCTGGTCACTTTAGTGGTCGTAGATCTGGAATTTTCAGCAAGGGTATTTAACATTTTCAGCAACGGTTTCTGAAAATTTCAGCAAGGGTTTCAGCATATTTGTTGCCTTCGAAAAACATCTTTGTGGGGCTTGTATTTCAGCCATTGTTGTTCTCGGCTTGCTGTCTTCATCATGTCAATGGACAAGTTAGATTTTTCTCCTATTCGGTTCATGGGTAAGAACTATAGTGCCTGGGCATTTCAGTTCTGTTTATTTATCATGGAAAAAGAATTATGGGCTCATATATCTGGGTGTGATCTAGCACCTCGCGAGGCTGAATCTTTCTCAAAATGGACCACCATGGATGCTAGTGTCATGTTATAGTTCGGGATCTGACCCGACGATTCGTAGGGAGGAAGAGAGAAGAGAAGAAATTCAAGCCGAAGGGAAGCTTGAAAACCCTAAGTTCTTTGAGGAGAACGCTCACCCCTGAGTTCATTGAGGAGAACTCAAAACCCTTGTTTACTCTAAATCAATGCTTGCCTTTTTCTTATTACTCTTACCCCTTAAATAGGGTTCGCCCTTACAAGGTTCAAGAAAAAATATTACAAAAATACCCATGTGGACTATTAATTCTTTAACTGAAATAAAATAAAATAAATTAAATGAAAGTAAATAATTAGACTGTAAATAACTTAATAATGTTATTGCGTGCATAACATTCTGCGCCCCCTGAGAAAGTTCTTGTCCTCCAGCTCAAAGGTAGGGTCTGGTTGCCCTTTCCAATGTCTCCACCTGTTCCCAAGTAGCATCCACGGTATCTACGTCAGCCCTCCAGATGACAACACTGGAGCATTCCACCTGAGAAGCAATTCTTTTTTTTGTCGACACTGCCAGCATCACTTGCTGTAGCACACCCCAATATGGATAAGCAACCAAACAACAAGTTGAACTATCACCTGTGCCAAACTGGCAACTTCTACTTCAATTATAACAGCCCTTGTGTGATATGCCCCAACGGCTGCCTCTTGGCCAAAATCTTCTTTATGTTGACTGTATTCATCTTTCGACAATGAGGTTAAAGATACATGTGCACATGCAACATCAACTCGGGGTCCCATAGCAGATGCCAAAAATGCTACAAAAGCCATGACTGGATTCCCTGAGCTTTCAAACGGGATTTTGTTTTCATGATCAAGGACTTTTGAACAAGACCCTTGAATATCGCAGTTACCATTTGACAATGTATTTTTGGAATCATTTGAGGCATTAGATTGTTATGGACTCCATAGCATCTAGAGTCATTGCTAGACGTAGGAGTTAAGTGGTGTCACTTTCAAGTTAAGTTAATGGTTGGGTCTAATGTAATTTTGCGTTAAGTTGTGGCCCAATTCATGGCTAAGAAGTGTAAACGTCTTTCCACCTTTTTGTTATAAGGAGGATGGAAGTCTGAATAGAAGGCAAGCATTAATCAAATTAGTTGATAGTGAGGTCGGATTCTCTCTCTCAAACGAGGTCCAGGGTTGACCTCCCTTCGTTAGCTCAGTTATTCCAGCTATTGGTCGATCAAAGAACTCCAAATCCCCTTCAACGTCACAAGTCAACCTAAAAGGTAGGAGTGATCGTCGGGTGACTTGATCTATGGAAAGAGAACCTAACATCATGGTATCAGAGCGAGCTCCCACGTCGCGAGTTCGAATCCCGGAGGGGGCAACCTAGAGGCCATATTAAAACTACTAGTAGGCTGTAGGAACTTAACCCGGGTCCGGCCAGTGTCGCTAGAGTGAGCCGTCAATAGAGTAGGCCGACGCTAGAGTGGACCGCAGTGGTCGTCGGCTCGCGAAGGTGGGGTGTGATGTTATGGTCCTGGGTTAAGTACCTATGTCTTCCACTCCTAACAGGCCGGTCTTTTGGGATGTATTGGCTAGGTGCTTAATATTTGGTATCAGAGCAATGTTTTCCAATAAACCATCTTCCATGGGTAGACGAATAAAGTGCAGAATGAATTGTGCTTTTGTTTTTGTGCCAACAAGATATGCAATTTCATTCTAGTTGGCATTATAAATGTCCAACGCTTCTAGAAGCAATAGCCTTTCCTTATCAGTCCAGTTGTCCCCCTCAAGCTCACTGTAATCCCTCATGCTATCCACCCTAATGAAATCTATGCTTGCATGATCAGCTACAAACATCCCATCATGAAAACACTCAGAGAAAAGTGTTATATCCACCTCCTTATGTGATTGATAAAAGGAATGTAGCAGTGTTTTTGAACAAAAATTGCAATGGTTCTTAGACAAACTCTCTTGAATCCTTCCATCTAAGTCAGAAGCTCCAACATCCACACTCACTGAGGGCACAAAATACACATCTTCCAACCGATGTCTGCTTTCTAACTTGTCAAAATGGATCAAACTATCAATGGATATCAATGCAACAAAAGAAACTTGAAGGTCCCCATTTTCCTGTTCTTGTATAACCGAACCCACAACCTTGAATTGAGGTTGTAAAGGTGTAGCCATTTTAAATTTCAGCTTCATCTCAGTCTCAAGAACTTCGCGAATGGCACATGCAGTAAGAACAATAATTACATTTATTGTTGTCCCTTTTGGCCAGAATTAGCTACATCTTCCATAGGAGTATTTGTTGTGCCCACAGTAATAGATAATTGTGTTTCATAAGTCACTGGTACTTCCACTCTCAAAACTGTCAGCACTGTGTTCAACAGTGCCACTGTTGGCAGCCCTGGTTTTTGCAGTGCCACAACAACAACACAAAAAAATTGCTGAAGAAACCATGAGCGTAAGCACAAGAAGTCCATCTTGATAAGTGCAAACGTTCCTCAACACTGTCCTTCAGATGGTTGTGAACACGTTCGTTCAGTCTGTGCACTACCACTGAGCTATGGACCCATGTATGAATTAGAACTGCAATTGCAGCAATTTGCTCGCTAGGAGCTGCTCTCAGCATATTTTTGTTTTCTAGGTCTTTTGCACCACTATAAATTGATGGCCATGGATCAGATGCAAAATTAATATGCCAACACAAAATTGCAGCACTTATACTCTGTCCAGGCTCCACCCAAAATTTGATTTTTTTACCATCAACAATAATAAAAATCATCCCCCAAAGCCCTTTATGTACCATTCCAAGAAACATCAAACTCCTTAGCATAGTATTCCTGTGCTCCACCTTTCTTTCAGACATTTCATCAAGCAGTTGCATGGTCTCTTCCATTTCCCTTATCTCCTCTAAATTAGCTCCAACCAATCTATCTACTTGAGCCCCTACCCTCAGCCCTTTCTTCACTGCAATAGTAGCAGCAAGTAGACAATTTGTCAGACACTTCATCTAACAGTCACACCCATATTTCTCACGTTGGCTACCCTTTCATTTCCAGAATTCACACCGGGTTGAAGAATTTTTACAAACAGTGACCAAGCAGCATACATGGGACCAACAAAATTAAGCACAACGATTTCAAATTGACAATGAACAGACGCATTGGTGTTGTTCTCATCAACAGAAAAATAAAACATCACCCATAGAATGTTTTCTATCATTCCCGGAATCCCCACAAAATTCCCATTTTGTATTTCATACCCAAAAATCAGAATTCCGTAAAATTGGCTTTGTTTCTCTACTTAACGGAACAAGCAACCCCCAGCCCCAAAATTCGAGCAACGTTGTTGGTACTCAGGCCATTTGAGAAAAGAGAAGACGAAATTTGGAGAAATTCATCTCAGAAGCTTACCCCAATTTTTGTTGAAGTCGGTTTTCCATTGTGTTGCCGAGATCAAGATGAGATTGAGAGGGAGAATCCTAAAGCCAACGCCCACCGGATTTTTTTCTGATGGAGCCTCACCCTTTTCTGATGGCGAACAGTAGGACATCGTGGCTGAAATTTAGAATAGGTCTGGTCTGAAGAACCTTGAGGTTGAACGATGAACATGCCTCTTGGTTCGTCTACAACAGACTCAGACTTTGGATTTGAGGTCACACCCAAATCATCCATATCTGACAAGGTTTAGGATGATTTTAGATTTGAGGTTTTGGAGTCCAATTTTGGATTTCTAGGGTCCTTGCTGTTGCACTTCGGCTCAGGATTTTCCTGCTCGGAAATTGTGAATTTTTCTGGCCCATGGCCTTTCTTCCCGTCCATGCCAGCATTTGTTGCTTTGCGTTTTGTGAATTTTTCTTGCTCAAAGATTTTAGGTCATATGACCTTCTTTTATGCGGCAGCGAGATGCCTCTCAATTGTTGACCATTCCTCTGACATTTTAATGGAAGATTGATGCATCTCACATACTAGAGTGCGCACATCTTGATACATCTTACCTGCTGTTGTGCGTAAATCCTGGAGTATGGCGAGTATTTCCTCTTGGGTTGAAGAATCCATCATTGTGAAACTGGCTCAGATACCAGTTGTTACGGTCCCAGATCTGACACGGTGATTCGTAGGGAGGAAGAGAGAAGAGAAGAAATTCAAGCCGAAGGGAAGCTTGAAAACTCTAGGTTCTTTGTGGAGAACGCTCAGCCCTAAGCTCGTTGAGGAGAACTCAAAACCCTTGTTTACTCTAAATCAATGCTTGCCTTTTTCTCATTAGTCTTACCCCTTAAATAGGGTTTACCCTTACAAGGTTCAAGATAAAATATTACAAAACTGCCCCTATGGCCTATTAATTCTTTAACTGAAATAAAATAAAGTAAATTAAAGAAAAATAATTAATTAGACTCTAAATAACTTAATAATGTTGTTGCATGCATAATAGGTCATGACTTGGATATTTGGGTATGTTGAGCCTCACCTAGTTCTTAATCTGAGGTCCTGTAAAACTGCAACAGATATGTGGAATTACCTCCACAGGGTTTATCATCAAAATAGCACGGCTCGGCAGTTTCAAGTGGACTATGATATGGCTAACTTCACACAAAGAAGCCTTTCCATAGAAGAATACTTTTTTGGTTTTCAAAATCTTTGGGCTGACTATATCGACATAGTTTATGAGAACGTCCAAGTTTCTACTCTCTCTACTGCTCAAGCTGTACATGAAACCAACAAGAGAGATCAATTCTTGATGAAGTTCCATTCCAAGTTTGAGATTACCCGTTCTCATCTAATTAATCGTCATCATGTGTTGTCTTTGGATGCCTGTTTGAGTGAACTTCTTAGGGAGGAGCAACGCATTGCTACTCAAGCTCGCATGGAACATCGGGCCCATGTTGATGCCTCTAGTACTGTGGCCTATGCAGCACAAGGGAAAAATAAGGGACGAGACATGAGTTCTGTCCAGTGCTTTAACTGCAAATATTATGGTCACTTTGCTCGAGAATGCCCAAAGAAGTTCTGTAACTACTGCAAGAAACCGGGTCATCTCATCATAACTTTTCCTACTCGCCCTGAAAAGAAGAAGGGTACTGCTTATCATGCCTCCAGTGGTACTTCTAGTTCTACAGCATTGTCTACTGCCATCCTGGTTACTACAATTCCTATTCCTACAACACCCGTAAATCCAAGCACACTCATCCCTAAAATGGTACAATAGATGATCATCTCTATTTTTTCTACTCTTGGCCTCTCAGGTAAGCATAAAGTCTCTGTTAAGCCATGGTATTATTATTCCAGAGCTTTTAACCATATAACCAACAATGTCTTGTCTCTTTCTAATGTCCAAAAGTATGATGGAAATTTGAAAATCAGCACTACTAATGGCAGCTCTCTGTCTGTCAGTGTTGTTGGTCATCTTTCTCCCAACGTAGTTGATGTTTTTGTGTCCCCTGACCTCTGTACAAATCTTTCTCCCAACTTAGTTGATGTTTTTGTGTCCCCTGACCTCTGTACAAATCTTTCTCCCAACTTCAGTTTTCTCGCTTTTGTTGTGTTGTACAGGATCTAGAGTCAAGGAAGGTGATCGCGAAGGGGTCTAAAGTGAGACGACTATTTTCACTTAAAGTTTTTCTATCTACCATTATTCCTCATGCTCCTGTACTTTCCTTTGCATGCAATGTTGTTGGTTCTTGCACTAAGATGTGGATAGATGTCTAGGCCACCCAAACTCTGATGTTCTTCGTACAAAGTTTAATTCTGGTTTATTAGGAAGTACAACATGCTCTTCTCTTGATCTTTCTTTTGATTATTCATCATGCAAACTTGGAAAAAGTATGATTCTACCTTTTCCACATCATGCATCTCATGTCTCTCACTGTTTTGATATTATTCATAGTGATGTTTGGGGAATCGCTCTTGTTGTCTCGCATGCGCATTATAAGTACTTTGTTACCTTTATTGATGACTTCAGTCGTTTTACTTGGGTCTACTTCCTACGGGATTTTACTTGGGTTTTACTTCGATCATTTTATAGTCTGAAGTTTATGTAGTATTTAAGCGTTTTCTTGTGCTGCTTGAGACTCAATTCTCTGCTCATATTAAGGTATTGTACTCTGATTTTGCAAGCGAGTACATGTCTAATGAGTTTCAGGATTTTTTTCAAAGCAAAGGCATCATCTCTCAATGTTCTTGTCCCTCGACACCACAACAAAATGGAGTTGTTGATCGAAAAAATTATCATCTTCTTGATATGGTCCGAACTCTTTTACTTGAATATCTATTCCTCCCCATTTTTGGTGTGAAGCACTTTCTACTTCAGTTCATTTAATCAACCACCTACCCTCTCCTACGTTGCATCATGTTTCTCCATGCTTTAAGTTATTTGGTTATTCTCCATCATATACTGATCTTTGGACATTCGGTTGTGTTTGTTTTGTGCATCTACCTGATCATGAATGACACAAACTTATAACTCAATAAGTTATGTGTGCTTTTCTTGGTTATGCTATTTCTCAAAAAGGCTATGTTTGCTATGATTCACATGCTCATCGTATTTGTGCTTCTAGGAAAGTGGTTTCCTTTGAAAATCAATATTTCTTTCCATCTCATGTATCTTTATCTATTCTATCTATCTTTGATGAGTCCCATCCCACTTCATCTATGCCCCCTCCTAATCCTGACCTAGCACCTGCTCTTGATCGTCCCTATGCTCCTGCCTCCACCACTCTTTGCCAGTCTACTCACCCTTCTCGCCCCCCTGATAGGTATGGTTTTTCTTCCCTTGTATCTCTTGCAGCTACTTTATCATCTATTTCTGTTCCCTCTTGTTACAAACAGGCAATGGCACATGAGTATTGGCTAAAGGCAATGCAAATAGAACTACAAGATCTAAAGGAGAATCACACTTGGGATATTGTTAGTTTCCCCCTTACTATCCGACCTCTTGAGAGTAGATGGGTTTTCTTTGTCAAGTTGTGTTCGGAAGGATGATCAGTACAAAGCCCGCCTCATAGCCATGAGGAATAAACAGAAATATGGGATTGATTATGAGGATACATTTGCTCCAGTTACCAAGATGACCACGGTTCGAACCATATTAGCTATTGCAGCCTCATAGTCATGGCCACTGCATCAGATGGATGTGAAGAATGTCTTTCTCCATGGTGATCTACAAGAGGATATCTACATGAAGCTTCCCTCTAGTATGACTACTTCTTCTCCTAATGATGTCTGCAAGCTACGCCATCCTGTATATGGGCTTAAGCAAGCTCCCAGAGCTTGGTTTGAAAAGTTTTGCGGTACACTTATTCTCCACAGTTTTACACAAAGTCAGTAGGATTCCTCTCTTTTCTATCACAAGTCTACCACAGGCATGGTCATTCTCTTGGTTTATGTGGATGACATTATCATTAATGGTACTGACTTTGGCCTAATTACTAAGCTTCAGCAGGTGTTGCATGCAATTTTTCATATGAAGGATCTTGGCCAGCTCACGTACTTTTTAGGGAAGGAAGTACATCATCGACCCAATGGTATTTTCTTACACCAGCATAAGTATATTCAAGATATTATTACCTTACCTGGTTTGGAGGACACTTCTTTGGTTTCTACTCCTATGGAAGTAAATGTCAAATATAGGAAAGATGAAGGGTTCTTCTTGATGATCCTACTATCTATCGATGCCTGGTTGGGAGTCTCATATACTTGACCACAACTTGTCCTGATATCTCCTATGTCATTCATCAGGTTAGCCAGTTTATGTCTTCTCCTCGGCATCATCATCTTGTGGCAGTTTGGCACATCATCCGCTATCTGCGAGGTTCTCCTACTCCTGGGTTATTCTTTCCTACATGCTCTATGCTTCAACTTGTTGCCTACAGTGATGCTGATTGGGTTGGCTGCTCCAATACCTATCGCTCTACTACATGTTAGTGTATGTTTTTAGGGGATGCATTGATTTCTTGGAAATGTAAGAAACAAGACTGAGTGTCCAAGTCCTCTACAGAAATCTTTGTCATCTACACACCATAACAAAATAGTGTTGTTAAAAGAAAAAATAGAAACCTTCTTGAGGTTGCCAGAGCCCTACTCCATCTTATGCTTGTGCCTCACTTCTATTGGCTCCATGTCATCCTCACTGCTTGTTATCTTATTAATAGGTTGCTTCTTTTGTGCTTGGTAACTAGACACCATATTCTTATTTTTTTCCAGGTAATAAGCCATTCTCTGCCTTTGAGAGTTTTGGGGTGTTCCTATTTTGTCCACAATACTTCCCTACTACTACTAAATTGGATCCTAGGGCAATTAAATGTATTTTCTTGGGGTACTCTCGGACTCAAATAGGTTATGTTTGCTACAATTCACTTCTTTGGAAATTGTTTGTTTCTGGTGATGTCACATTCTTGGAGGATTAGCCCTTTTATCTCTTCGTATTTTATTGCTATTCTTCAATCTTATCAAGAGGCCCTTCAACATCCAGGATGGAAAATAGCCATGGATGAAGAAATGACAGCTCTTTACGAGAATCAAACATGGTGCCTTGTTTCCTTACTATATAGTAAAAATGTAGTAGGCTGTAAATGGATCTTCACTATAAAAAAAATCCCCATGGCATGGTGTCAAAACTTAGGATTCCATGATGTATAATCACAATAAAAGAGATTAAGGGGTGAGAAGAAGAAGAAGCATTGTGAAGAGAAGGTTTTAGGAGGAAAAAATGAAGAGAAATGAATTTGGAGAAAAGAGAAGGAAGAATAGGGTAAAGGACTTAGTCCCAACCCTCCCCCTTAAACTCTATTTATAAATGATAAAAGTACCAATATTATAATTATACCCTTCACCCTAGTAAGAGTGAAGAAGAGATAGAAACTAATTTCATCAATGACATTCTAATTACATCATATATTCCAACACTCCCCCTCAAGCTGGGAGATAATGGCAGTGATCCCAGATTGAAACAAATAACATAGATGAAGTAATAATCTCCTCCATCATGGTGTCTCAAGTATAAATACGAAATTAGGCACATACTCTCGAAGGAAGATTGGTTAGGAATTAGACGCCTTAATTCCAAACTAACGAGAGCAATAATAATAATCGCGGAAGAAAGGAAAAGAAAACATGAGAAACAAACATGATTTATACAAGTTCGCCTCAAGGTAAGACTACGTTCTATCTTCTGTCGCTACAGTAATCCATTGTAAAGATTAAATAGTTTACAAGAGAAATCGTACACACTTACAGGTGTTGTTTTTCTCTAACCTCTCTCGGCCACATCTGATGCTCCTCGGATAATAGAACCCTAATAGCGATGCCAAAAATATAAAGAGGAAACTAGAGCAACCACGTTACAAGAGTAAAATTCCCAAATTACCCTTAATGATCGGCGTACCGACTCAGCATAGGGTGTTGATTAGGCTTCACAACATAACAATCTCCCACTTGGAGTCTAATCCATCATCAATATCTCCTTTGTAGTGGGAAAAACTTCTCAATCCTCAAAGAAAAGTCCAACTAAAGTTACAAACTGCTTCAGTTTCTCAATTGTAACTGTCTTTGTCAACATATCAGCTGAATTTTGACTTCCTTGAATCTTCTCAAGTGCTAAGACTCCATCCTCTAGAACCCATCTAATGAAGCGATAATGTGCCTGTATTTGCTTTGTTCTGGCGTGATAAATAGGTCTTTGCTAAATGAATAGAACTTTGACTGTCACCATATAACACATTCTTCCTATGCTTGAAACCTAATTCTTCCCTAAAGGACTGTAGCCATACCATCTCTTTGTTGGCTTCGGTCACAGTGACATGTTTTGCCTCAATAGTGGAAAAAACAACTATCTTCTGCAACTTAGAGACCCGACTAACTATTGTACCACCCAATGTGTATACATATCCAGTGGTACTCCTCCTGTTATCAATGTCTCCAGCCATGTCAGCATCTACATAACCCTGTAATCCCAAGTCTGACTTTCTGAAACATAAGAGTGAGTCTACAATACCTCTCAAATACCTGAGAATCCACTTCACTGTTTCTCAATGTTGTTTACCCGGATTACTCATATATCTGCTCACAACTCCCATTGCATGAGCTATGTTTAGTCTAGTGCACACCATGGCATACATGAGATTGCCAATAACAGAATCATAAGGCACATTGACCATGTAGGCTCGTTCCTACTTTGTAGAAGGTGATTGCTCCTTAGATAGCCTAAAGTAACCAGCCAAAGGAGTACTCACTAGTAGAAGGTGATTGCTCTGTAGAAGGTGATTGCTCCTTAGGCTGCTTTGTAGAAGGTTCATGTTGAACCTACTCAACACCTTCTTCACATATTCTTCTTGTGAGAGTTTCAAAACATTAGTATCTCTAGCAATCCTCATCCCAATGATTTGTTTTGCAACACCCAAATCCTTCATTGCAAACTTCTTGGACAACTCCCTTTTTAACTTATATGTATCTAGTTTGTAAGCACCTTCTATCATCATGTCATCAACATATAGCAATGGAATGAGGTAGGAGTCATCAAGGTTCCTCACATAACAACAATGATCTGCTTGGCACCTCAAGAAACCATTATTACTCATAAAGGTGTCAAACTTCTTATACCATTGTCTTGAAGCTTGTTTAAGGCCATACAATCCCTTTTAAATTTTGCACACCATTTTTTCCTTTCCCTGTCCTTTGAAAACTTGTGGTTGCATCATATAAATTTCTTCCTCCAAATCACCATGAAGAAAGGTTGTTACATCCAACTGCTTTAAGTGCAAGTCTTCATTTGCCACTAGTCCAAGCATTGTTTGAATAGTAGTCAATTTCACTACTGGAGAAACTCTCAGTGTAGTCAATGCCTTCTTTTTGTTGAAAACCCTTTACCACCAGTCTTGCCTTGTACTACTTGTTGCCATCATGTTCATCTTTTATTTGGTACACCCATTTATTCTGCAAGTCCTTCTTCCCTTGTGGTAGCTCAGTCAACTGCCATGTCTGATTGGATAAGAGTGAATCCATATCATCCTGCATGGCCAACTCTCACTTGGTTGATTCATCCGTTTCCACGAATTTCTCATAACTCTCTAGTTCACCTTTATATGTTAACATAATATAATTCAATGAAGGGGAGTACCTCTGTGGTGGTCTGCTAGTTCTGGAAGATCTCCTGAGTTCAGTCATAGGAATGTTCTGATTTATTTTTTGGGGTATGCTTTCCTGATCTTCCTGAGTAATATTCTCCATCTCAATAACTGGAAGATCTCTCAACTGAATCACTTCAGACTTCTTGGCTTCATCACTTGTGCTCTCAGACTCTGTTATCAACATGTCTTTATACAAGACACCTTCATTGAAGATCACATCCTTGCTCTTGGTAATCTTATGACTTTGGTCATCCCAAGAGTGATAACCAAACTCGGTACCACCATAGCCAATAAAAAAACATATCTTAGATTTAGCATCAAGTTTCTTCTAATAGAAGAATCAATATGAATATAAGAAACACAACCAAAAACTTTCAACAAAGAAAGGTTTACCTCTTTGCCACTCCAAATCTCCTCTAGTATTTTGCAATCCAATAGTGTTGAGGGACCTCTATTGATCAAATAAGCACCGATGCTAATAGCCTCATACCAGAACGTCTTTGGCAATACCGCATGTAATCTCATGCTCCTATCATGCTCGTTCAAAGTCTTATACATCTTCTCTGCCAAAGTTTAGGGAGCAAAGAGCTCAAAGTTTAGGGAGACGAGAAAGGGGGTGTGGGAACGAAATGAGCAAAAATGCGTGAGAGGGTGTGCAACAGAAAAGACGACGCTCTCGTTTCATGTACATGGTTCTCAAAATTGAATAAAAAACACTTTCCGTCGTTTACTCTTTGGACATGATCTCTTGAGTCATGGTAGTCATGTACATGACATAAAGTCTGGTCCTCCACTAATGACCTTAGGATATGAATGGATTATTAAATCATGTACAATCGCCCAACAGACTTCTTTGGACCTTGAGATCTTTATTTTAAATTATTAATTGTACTTAATTGATTTCACGTTGATATCTTTAAGTTCCAAATTAATTATTATTCTTCAGCTTGAGCTTTTATCTTCGAATCTCCTGTTACCATTAGAAATACTCTAACCAAACATTCTTGTGAAGTTGCAGACCATCCTTAACTCCAAATTTTGCTCAGAATATTCCACCTAAACATTTTTGCAAAGTAGCAGACTGGCTCGGCAGTGGCAGGAATGTTGGAGTAAGCCCCTTCTGAAGTGGGCGTCTCTAGCACTTGATGCTGCAGCTAAGCGTGACTTCCAGGTACTGAGCAGGAAACACAAGTTCATGGTTGCTCTCAAGTAACAAATTCGAGTCAAGTGACTGGAGCAGAAATCATCAAACTTACTGTGCTACATAGGAACCTACAGCATGTAGCATGTACAGTTGCGTTGCATGTTGTGACTGCATTGAAAAAATTTCCATCATGTAACTCCTTTCCCAAGAAAACAAAATCCTGTTAGTTGCCCGTCTGCTTCTAACAGTAACATGCTGTCATTTGTTTGCTTTCATACATCACAAAATGGTGAATAGAAATTAGGATTCAGCTGAAGCTGACGATCCTGTCTTTTAACTTTTTCTTTTTGCGCCTTGAAGATTCTGCAGTTTCTACACAACCTTCTGCCTGCAAAATGCCAATTCAAACAGACGCACTTTTTTATTTTTGTGGAGTTCTTAAAAGACATGGTAGTCGGACAAGTAGGGTAAACGTTGAATATATACAGTAAGTAGTTTTTTATTAGTTGAAGAACAGAAAGCAACAGAAGGTTAATATGGAGAACTCATGGACAGGAGGTGAGTTTGGACATACGGATAGCAGGAGTCATTTCATTTTAGGTGATACTAGGATTGTACCATTAAAAGTGCCAGTAAAAGTGACTATGCCAGATTCTTCATTGGTGGATTTATCAATGAGAAGGAGCTGTGCATGTACACTTTGGCCATGAGGGAGAGCAAGACCAACCCTTTTCTGCTCGTGTAAGAGGAGAAAGGACAACCCACCTTCCCTTTTTTCTCTATTCAAGGAAGCACAGAAGCCCTCCTCTTTCTCTCATCTCTCCCTAAGAGAAGGGTGAGAACTTACCTCAGAGGAAGAGGCGAGTCCCTCTTTCTAAAATGAAAAATAACAAAGAACACGCAAGAAGATAAAGGGGACAAACGTGATGAAATTTGAAAATCAGGAGTGTAACTAATTTAACAAAAAACGATAAAAAATTAGTGGAGTTAAAGCATTGAACAATAACAACACAAGCAAATTTATACTTTCATGTAACAAACTGCTATACTAACGGATAAATTTCATAGACAGTAAGTGATGAGCAACAGTAACAACTTGATCAAACAGGTGGAAAATTAAAACAAAAAAAATGATAAATTTAAAACGCTTGCATGGATCAGACAAAGTAGTTCTTAAACTGAATAACAAAACAAAAAGGAATACCTATAAAATCAGCAAGAATGCTTATACACATTGACAATATATGTCCCTAGTTAATAACACTTTCAACAAAAAAATTGTGCATAGGGCAGGAATTTGATAAATAAATCAGAACTCCCAGAATGCACATACCTTCTTCTTTTTATCTTTCTTGAGTTTTCGTTTCTTCCTTTTCTTTTTTCTAGTTCCTTCATTCCCATCTTGATTTTCTGTTTCATCTTGGTCAAGGTACTGCAGAGCATACTTTTGATAGTTAGCCATCCAAACTACAATAAGTCATTTTTTTAATATAAATTGTTAACTTCTAATCTCAGTCAATTAGGGCACCTCAGGATCACCAAATGAATCAACATGCCGAACTATACATCCCATGGCAGTCTCACCTGTAGTAACAAAAAACAAAAAAAGTGAAAATGCACTTCATATAATGTGATTTCACCAAGTACTGAAATAGATCTTAACTAATATTAGTTTTTGCACATTTTGAAAAAGTCAATTTCAAATGAAATCATAATAACATTGTCCACCGGCAAGAAATATAAGAAGGCCAAGACTAATGATGGATGACATTATGGACTAAAAAATATTAGAAGAATGTGGGCTTATGGATGAAGCAATTCATATAGCAGAATAGAAACGAATAGAGGGATTGTTGAGGCCACCAACAATATATTTAGGCCACGACCTTTAGGAAGGAGATGATGTGTTTAAGTATGAGAAGTTATGATATAACTAGAAGTCCTCTGTATGAAGAATATTTGGATTACTATTGTAATTTCACTCATACTAGGATTAGAATCCGATGTAAGAAACATTACAAATCAATGATTGAGCTTGCCTCTTCTGAAATTTCTCTCTTATCTGTCTCTGTCTCTTTGCTCTTTACTGATTGCTGGTTCCCACTGCTCTAGCACAGGTTCACCATTGGACTCTTGAATTCGTTATGGTATCACGGAATCACAGCAGGTACTAGAACCCCAATGGCTGTTGCTTCAACTAAAGATTGAAAACTAAGCCCTCCCATCAGCCATGGGCTCCTGGTCCAGTGAGATCTCGACAAGTTTTTATTTTGTTTCTTGGTTGTCTAAGAAAAAAATGACCAAAACCCTGGGAAACCTTGTTAATCCGTCAGTTCCCCACATAGAAGTCCTCAAAGTCAGTGTTCGTTCTTGAATTTGAAATTTAGGAAGAAGGGATACAATTTTCCCATTGAAACAATAGGGTTTCATAACTTAGTTACAGATGAAGAAAGAAGAGAAGAAAAAGACATCTCCTCTCCTCCCCCCCCCCCCCCCTCGCCGCGCTGGCAAAATCCAGAAAAAAAAATCTGGAAATTTTCTCTTGACACATGGCTGACAATATCAATCATCGCCAAACTGGACTCCAGATGGAAATCTTAAAATAACACCTGCATGGTATCAAAAATTACCTTGATCATTCCCAAGCTTTAAAGCAATTTCTCATCCCAAAAACTTGTATGAGCATTTTACAGATTCACCACCTGTTAATGCTCCAAGAAGTACGAGGTATAAAATCAAGGAAGATACATATGGGACACACGCTACCAGGTATACTCTAGTTCTAATGGCTTACAGCATTTTCATGACATTTTTGAGAATTTTATACTTTCAAATAGGCACAAGATTTACATGCACTCTGCTCAGTTCAAAATAATCTTTCAAGAATGGAATCTAAACCCTACCATACAGCCTAGATACAGCAGTTCAAGAACAATAACATGAAGAATTAATAGTTGCACTATACTTGGCAAATGCCAAGTCTTACCTAGAGACTGCCCAATCATAGATCCTGAGGCAGTCCACTAAATCCAAACTGAATGATGTAATAGCTACAATGTTGCAGGTGCCAATAAATGATTTTGATTCACTAGTCCAGGATACAAACAATTCAAGGTGTCTGTTAATACTTGTAGAGGTGGTGGAAATAATAATAGAGATATCAGTGACTTTGCTTGAGGAAGAGGACATTGTGAACATGTAGACAGTCAAAAAACATTGTACACTTTGCAGTAGCACCAATCATACGGTAAACACCTGTTGGTCTCTACATGGAAAACCAGATTGGGTAAAGGCAAACCAAGTTTCTAGACATTCCGACAACAAAAAAGAAGTTTCTACTTCATACAAAAAAAAAAAAAGAAAAAAAAGTCAATTCTTCTCTTCCTCCAATGCCACTTTGGCCTCTATAGGTATGAGCTTCTTCTTTTCCTATTCTTCCTGGATTTTGGATTCAAGAGCATCTGAACATATTACAACATTTCAACCTGAATCTCATAGGAAAGTTATGTTAGACTGCAATTCCCAGTCAAATATCCATCACACTAGTTCCTCGCTAACCACACTTAGTTTGTCCTTTGTTCCCACATAGTTTGCCCATTGTTTTGAAAAGACATGTACCATCTTTTATTAGTTAGTGAACTCGCAATAACTCTTAAAAAGTTGGTTATGTTTTTCCATACATACTGTTTTTAGGACCTGAAGACAAGACAAATGATTGGTGGTGGCTGTGAAAGTCGTGATCTATATCACCTGGGTGTTCACTCAAGATCATTGGTGCAGTTATTATACCTCTATGGTGGCACTACAGACTAGGGCACACGTCCCTTCCCCATAGCATCGAGTTCCGTTTCTGACATCAACGTCTATTTTAGAATGTAACTTGTGTCCGCTAGGCAAGCATTTTGACCGTCTTTTCCAACAAGGAAGGGAAAAAAGTCTTTGAGTCCTTCTTCATTAATATATTCTGATTTAGGGTCCTATAAACGTATCCACTATGTCCAATTTTCAATATTGTGTTACCTTTCTGGATGACTACTCAAGGGTCACTAAACTTTATTTCACGAAAAACTGCTCAGAATTGCTCTCCATCTTTCAATCCTTGTATGCTATGGTACCTACACAATATGATGCCAAAATTAAAGTCTTTCAATGAGACAATGCCAAGGAATATATGTCCTTGTCTTCCCTTTGTATTGAGAAAAGGTATTATCCATCAAATGTCTTATAAGGAACAACAAATTGATATGGCTGAAAGAAAAACAGGCACCTATAGGCATTGGAAAGGCTCTATTACTGATCATGAACATTCCTCAATTTTATTGCCATTTTCTGTATTAACTACCTTTTATTAATAGGATGTGTATTGAACAATGAGACTCTGTTTTCTATTCTATTACCCAATGACAATTCTTTTCTACTACCTCTGTGGTTACTTAGATGTGCCTTTCTATTGATTAATCTCCAAGTAGAACAAAATGGATCTCGAATCTATTAAATGTATCTTTTTGAGTTATTCAAGTACGTAAAAGGATTATTCAAGTCACAACTATTTAAACACCTGGATAAGTTGATCCATACATAGTTATAAATTTCAGTTAACAAGAATCAATACATCCAACATGAGCCTTAGCATATGAATTCCAAATCTTGTACACAAACTCCATTTGTATCACATAATATTCTTCAGAACAATTTTTAAATTTTTTTAAATACTACAAGTCACAAAAATGTAAACCTTTGCCTCTTCAATTAAGATTTTAAGCAAGGATTTCAAAGTAGGCCCCACATTTATAAAGTTTAGAAGTTCAAAATGACCGACCAGGTAAACAAGGAACGATAAATGATCCACAAGTTGAGTGGGTAATCACGGATACAGGTGCCTCCAATGTCTGAAGAAGAATCTCTTTATAACATGGTGTAAATATCAATGAACAGAGAACTTTCAGCAGGCGCCCTAAAACATTTGGCTGCGTTTTCAAGCTATATATCATCAGTTGATCATAGGATCTCAGTGTTACGTGAGCAGCTTATAATTCCTCTATAATCAACATGCATTACAGATAAATAAACTTAAAGAAGGTAGAGAAAAAACAACATGTAAAAGAAAACATGAAAGAGTTAAAGGAAGGTATCGACCACTACTACTACTAGCTCTTAGTGTGTCTTTTGCGTTTTTCACAGCCTGCTCAAGGAGGTCAGGGTTTATGGACCTCAATCCACCCGGCTCCTGCAGTTTTCTTTCGAGAAATTTAGCCAAAGCTGCAGCCTTGTTTGTCGACATAGGTCCACCCGGGTGAGCCAACCTTTTTAAAAAAAATCACAAAATGTTGTCCATTACGTACAGTTACGAGCAATTCGAAAAAAATATATATACAAATTAATGAAGAACGAAGTTTCAGAAACTCTAATTGTAACTGCGAGCGATTGAGCTGAAAGACCGAAGTAACTAACCCTGGAAACGGAGAAGAACTCACCTCGGCTGGGACCGTGGCGGGGATGGAAGAGAAGGGAGAGCGGCGAATCGGCTCCCTCGGAGGGCACGCAAATCGGCCTCCGAGAGAGGCTCCGTCTCATCGTCACTGCTTTCGCCCTTTTTCATAGTGAGATATCTGGCTTCGTCGCGGTAAACAAGGCAACAGTGTACCGAGGATCACAAGAGAAGACGAGGGAAGGAGGCACGGATTGCGATCGGGTGGGTTTTAAGAAACTCGATCCTAATTTTACCGGTAACCCCCTCCCCATCACCTATCTTCTAACGTCTTTATTTTTAATTTTATTTGTACCATATTTTATTTAGTAAATTTTAAATTAGATAAATTCCAAGAAAAATATATTTAAAAATACATATTCCAAAACCCCGTCTTTGCACCAAACTTACACAAGTTTTTGAACTTTACCCCCCTCTTCACCATACAAAAAACAACAATTTCACCCCTTTGCCGGGGTAGCCTTACTTTTGCACTGACATTTGTGTAGGCAACGGTATAGAATAGAGAAAAAAAAAAACCTTTTATTTTTTTAGTAATAGCTACAATGGTACACATGGAAATGCTAATTGGGTACACAAACAAAATGATAAAGTTAATTAACTTGTTTAAAATAGACGATACACTACAAATAAAATTCAATAGACATGAATTAAATTTAAAATATCACTTGTAAGTTCCAAACTACTCTTGAATAGACAACAAGGCCTCTATAATTTTGAAATAAATGTTGGAAGATAGGGCCCAAGCCCACATGACAAAGGAAGGCCCACATATCCAAATATATTAGAAGATGGGTCCAAGCCCATAACACCCAAGAAGACCCCTGTATCCAAGAGATATAAAAGACGGGTTCAAGGTTGACAGATCAAAGAGAAGGCCTATAAGCCCACATACAATGATGGCAGAATGGTAAATAAAGTGTCATATCATAGATATGGCATTGATGCAATTAAGTTAAAGTTTCAGGGTTAAAACCCTAAGTTCAAGGGTATTATTATAATATAGTAGTTTCATAAATATATAAATAGAGCTTCAGGGGAGGATTAGGAATAAAGTCTATACTCTTTCCAGTTTTCTCCCAATGGGTCTCTCTCCCTTTTTCTCCGTAAGCTAAATCTATAGAGTCCTAAAAATCAACATGGTATAGATCTTTGATTTTCAGGACTCTCGTCTATGGTTTTCATATAAAGAAAACCCATTATTATTATTATTATTATTATTATTATTATTATTTTGCTCATACTTTGCTTAGTTTTTGGTCATATTGTTGTTACCTTTTTATTTTTATTCATACTCTATTCAGCTGCCTTGCCATCTATTTGCTGGATGGAGAACCAATGCCTTACCATATTAATGGGTATGTTTTAATCTACCCAGTGTTCTTTTGGAAACCGTATAATTTGTTTTGGACGTTCCTATACTACTGGTTGGCATCTTCGTATGTGTTGTATGATTTCCAGCTCGAGACTCCGAGCCCATCATGTTGCCCGGCTATAACTTCCTCTGTCTGTTGGATGTCTTCTACTTCTATTTGTTGTCATTTATGGAGGAAGAATATCCAGCCATCTCTCGTTTTCATAACTGTTCGGAAGCCAGCATCGCCAGCGAAGACGATTGTTCAGTTATGCTAGCGTCGCACTGAAAGTCTCTGTTTGGCGCCGTTGTCGAAGAAGAAAGAAGAAGAAGAATGTTGCTGTTATGCCGAGATTCTGTTTTGCCGAAGATGACGTCGCCGTTGCCGGAGACGATGACACCAATCTCTACTCCGCTCTGTTCGGAAGCCGGGATCGTCGCCATGAGGAAGATGATATTGTCTGCCAGTACGTTGCCATTTTTAGGAGATCGTATCTCTGTTGCTGTTTAAAATCCAAGACATCGTTCCATAATTTCCTTCCGAAGAGCTCTGTTTCCTCATTGTTTGGCTGAAAGGAAGTAGGGAGGAAGATGAGTTACCGATTTAAATTTTTCCTAAGTTAGGAAAAATTAAATCCAACGCTTGGTTAGTCTTGCGTCGGGCCGCATTTGTTCCAACCTAACCGGACCGGCTGAGTTCCTAGCAACCCGAGGGTCTTGGTTCTAGCCAGACTGAGTCAACTCGGTCTGGGTCAACTCGGGTCCGGGTCAACCAGACTTGAGCCACTTATTTTCTACCTCGATACACATGCCCAAGTTTTATACATATTTTGGCATGGCTCAGTGTTAGGTGCTCTGACCATGGACCGTGTAACCCTTCTGGAGGGGAGGTCTTCGACCAGCTCTAGTTCAGCTCTATGGGAACGTGATGCCCCGGGTCGACCTATGATGTTTGTTACTGAGTGAATAAGAGAACAGAGAGGAGTGTGAAGGTTACTGAATGAAGGCGAGAACAGAGAGTGAGCGTGAAAGAGAATCAAGGGATAACTCGGCTCTAAGGGAGTCCGAAACCTGGGTTCCTTGGAGAAGGAGAACATCGACCCTGCAATTTGATAAAATCTGTCTTACCTTTTTTTCCCGTTTCTGAACCCTCTTAAGCCATCTACGATTTTGGCCAAGAGTATGTTTTACATCCTTTTTACAACGCTGCCATTCATTGGCTTACAAGCTAAACTTAGGAAATAAAATACATACATGTTGCTGTTGCATGCTAGCACTTAAGTGACATACCTGCTCACGTGCTGAATCAAAACACTTTTTGAATTACTACTGCACGCTAACATTGAACATTGAATTACTGCTACTGTTCACGTGCTGAATCAAAACATTCTTCCAAATTGCTGCTACTGCTCACGTGCTGCTGATCCTGCTGAGCTTCATGTGCCGACTCGCCCGCGTCGCCTTTGGATGACTCATCCTACTATGGTGTCCCTAACATCACTCCCATGTGGAAGAAAGAGGTTGTCCTCAAGCTCAAAGTTGGGGTAAGAGTATTGGAAAACATCTAGATGACCTTCAATTGGTGTTAGTGCTGGAATAGATGGAGGGGTGGGGCCCTTGAGTGGCTTGAGTAAGGAGACGTGAAAAACATGATGTAGTTTGGCCTCTGCAATGGAGTTCTGGCAGTAAGGGTGGAGGCGGAGCCATGCTAAGGCATCCAGACTGTACTGCACACCGCGGTGTCCCTGATCATAATAGTGTTGCATGCAGGCTTGAGTGGGTCGAAGGTGGTGTGCAGTAGCTTTCAGCAATTTGTCATGAGTGAGAAGGGCTACCACCACCCATAGAATTGATTTGCCTGAAGCTTTTGTAAACGCTTCAATAAAATCCATGGAAAGGTCTGCCCCATACCTGAGTGGGAAGATGAAGAGGGTACAAGGCACCGACTAGATGCAAATGCGGAGCTTGGTTCCTTTGACACACCAAGCAATGAGCCACATAGTGGGCAATGGTGGATTTCATCCCTGGCCAATAAAAATCATCCCGAAGGAGCTGAAGTGGTTTCTGCAGTCCCTCATGTGTGTTGTCACGGTAAGATGAGACGGCAACAACGATCAATGGAGAAGTGGAGGGCAAGTATATACACTATTTATAGAGAATAAGGTGGTCTTGAACCGCCCATTGTACTAATTTGGTGCCCGCAACAATCTGGTGGAACAACGTCTGTAAATCTGGTTGGTGCGGGTTAGCCTCCCGGGTGGAATCGAGTAAAAACGGAGTGGGGTGACTGATAGCAGCCATCTTCAGTTGTTTTGTCGTGCGCTGAGAGAGTGCATCCGCGGATTTATTGAAAGTACCCACTTTATGTTCCACTTGAAAATCAAAGCCCATTGATTGGCTCAACCATCTAGCCTTCAAACTGATCCTATGGTCATAATGATGCAGTGGGGGAAGAGAAACCGGTTCCTGAAAGAGGTCCTTGAAGTGCTCAACCAAACTGTCGAACTTGCTGTCCGCTGTGGGATGCTGCTGCAGCCCGTGTAATTGGAATGGCCCTTCACATGTACAGCTCTGGAAGATGACCTTTTGGTGGTCAACAGTGAAGCTCATCGTCAAGGCTGGAAAGTCCCACAAAATGGGCCCAAAGTTAGGAGCCACTTAATTCCCAAGACCATGTCGAACCCTGTTAAGGGGAGTATAAAAAATTTAGTGGAGAAGTGCTGATCGTCAATCACAAACATGATCGTGTTGACCCCATAGTTAGGCACTTGTTCCCCATTTGCAAAAGATACGGAAACTACTAGTCGTGGTTGAATTGGGAGCTGTAAAGACTTGGTAGTGGTGAAACTCAAAAAATTATGAGTGCTACCCGAGTCCACCAAACTGAGGAGGGGTTCCTGATTGACTAAGGCAGAAACTTGCATTGTGGGTGTGGACTGAAGCCCGATGATGGCTTACAAGGAAATGGTGGGCTCTTCGACCTCTGATTGTTCCGGTTCAAAGTGTGCTTCTTCTTCCTCAGTGTCGAGTTCTAACCAGAATAATTTCGAGCATTGGTGCGCAAATGTATACTGCTCATTGAAGTTATAACACAACCCTTTCGCCCTTCGTGCTTCCATTTCAGACCGGTTTAATTTGAGGATAAAGGTTGTAGTGGCTGGAGCAGATTTAGGGGCTATAGACGTAGGGGCAGCAGCACCCTGAGGGGCTGGGGAGCAGCATTGGTTCTCCATGGCTGCTTAACATTAGTTCTGCATGGCTATGCTGTGCTAGGTACTGGCGAGCTAGTCTTTGCCCCTGGCCAGACTGGCCGTCTGTTTTGAAATGTCTGTTTGGCTTCCAATGCGTGTGCCAAATTCATTGCTCGATACAGATCTGTGGGCCCAAGGAGTTCCACTTCCAGACGAAGGGACTCAGTGAGGCCGGCTGTGAATAAGCTGACGTGTTGGTTTACATGTACCACCTTGCTAGATCGTGCCAATTTCTCTTGGAATTGTTGTTGGTACTGGGCTACACTACCGATTTGGTGTAACAGGACTAAATCTCCCAATGGATTGCTGTGAGCCGGCGGTCCAAACCGTATGGTGTACAATTCCTTAAATTCTTCCCACTCTATGTCTGGATGTTCCAATTCAAGTTGATGTCCCCACATTTACGCTTCATTGAGCATATGGAATGCAGCCAACCCATCCTTGTCTTACTGAGCCGTTCGTTGATCGGGAAAAAAAATTTCACAATGATATAACCACAGTAAAGGGTCGTCTGTCCCATTAAAAACCGGAAAATATAGTTTGGTGTACCTTGGGACGGTGCCATTGCTCTGGTCAGTGTTTGGATGTCCCCCATTCAGAGGTGCTCTGTCCCCTTCTCTCGGAGTGGGTGTGCGGCCTGTTGAGAGTCTGTCATAGACTCGAGTTGCAATGTCTTCAACTTACTGAGAGACTTGTTGAGAGACTTGTTCAACTATTCGACTGTCCATGAGGGATGCTAAGCGACCCTTTGTTTCTTCCATGAGTCTTCTGAACATCTCTTCCTGGTTTGAAGTCTCCCCCATAATCACCTGCTCTGATACCAATGTGTTAGGTGATCAGACCATGGACCGTGTAACCCTTATGGAGGGGAGGTCTTCGACCAGCTCTGGTTCAGCTCTATGGGAACGTGATGCCCCGGGTCGACCTATGATGTCTGTTACTGAGTGAATACAAGAACAAAGAGGAGCGTGAAGGTTACTGGATGAAGGCGAGAACAGAGATTGAGTGTGAAAGAGAATCAAGGGATAACTCGGCTCTAAGGGAGTCCGAAACCTAGGTTCCTTGGAGGAGGAGAACACCGACCTTGCTATTTGATAAAATTTGTCTTACTTTTTTCCCCTTTCTGAACCCTCTTAAGCCATCTACGATTTTGGCCAAGAGTCTATTTTAGATCCTTTTTATGACGATGCCATTCATTGGCTTACAAGCTAAACTTAGGAAATAAAATACATACATGCAGTTGTTGCACGCTAGCACTTAAGTGACATACATGCTCACGTGTTGAATCAAAACACCTTCTGAATTACTATTGCATGCTAACACTGAACACTGAATTATTGCAGTTGTTCACATGCTAAATCAAAACATTCTTCTAAATTGCTGCTGCTGCTCACGTGCTGCTGATCCTGCTGAGCTTCCTGTGTCGACTCGTCCTGCTATGGTGTCCCTAACACTCGGTAAATTTTTTCTCTAGTTGGATGATTATTTTTGAAGAATTGACATATTATTCTTTGGTCAGCATATTATTTGGTACAAATACTTGCATTAGATTATTTCATGGGTCAATTTTATGAGGATTATTTTGGTTCGTGTTAAATGGGCCCAAGCCCATTTCAGCTGCTGCTATTGTGTCTCTTTTGAGGAGACATTATTATAGAAGTAGAGACAGCCTCATACCATTATTTATTTGTCCCTGTCAAAAATATAAAAAAATATTTTTGGTTGGGAGTCCATGAAGGAGGAACTTAATACCCCGTCAAAAAGATCAAAATTATTTGTGGATGGGAGTCTATGACGGAGGAACTTAATACCCCGTCAAAAATATCAAAAATATTTGTGGTTGGGATTCCATGATGGAGTAACTTAATACCCTGTCAAAAATATCAAAATTATTTGTGGTTGGGAGTCCATGACAGATGAACTTAATACCCTGTCAAAAATATCAAAAATATTTTTCTTTGGGAGTCCATGACGGAGGAACTTAATACTCCGTCAAAAATATAAAAAATATTTGTGGCTGGAATTCCATGACGGAGGAACTTATGATTACATTTATGTTACTTCCCCCCATTAATGTCATATATTACTCTGCCACTTGAGAGTCATTCTCCTGTGGAGGGACAAGGTGGTTGAGGTGGATACTTCAGAACAATGCCAATAGACACACTACCTATAGGAGACAGAGTGTGCCCTACATCCAGCAAGAGTTAAGATTAGAGTATGGAGCAATGTCTTAGTGGCTAGGAGTGATTTACTCTCACTGATATTATGCCAGTTGGGCCTCACGAACGAGAGCACCAGCATGAGGGGGAGTGCTGGAAGATGTGCCATTTTATACAAAAAATATTTTATACATCATTTACAGCATGCTGGGAGTTCATGTTGTTCTCTCACCCCCAGCTTGAGGGGGAGTGTTGGAAGATAGGGCCCAAGCCCACATGACCAAGGAAGGCCCATATATCCAAGTGTATTAGAAGATGGGCCGAAGCCCATAAGACCAAAGAAGACCCATGTATCCAAGAGATATAGAAGACGGGTTCAAGGCCCACATACAATGATGGCATGATGGTAAATAAAGGGTCATCTCATAGAGATGGCATTAATGTAATTAAGTTAAAGTTCTAGGGTTAAAACCCTAAAACCTAAACCCTAAGTTTAGGGGTATTATTGTAATATAGTAGTTTCATAAATCTATAAATAGAACTTCAAGGGGAGTGTTAGGAATAAAGTCCATAATCCTTCTTCCTCTACTTTTCTCCCAATGGGTCTCTCTCCCTTTTTCTCCATGAGTTAAATCCATGGAGTCCTGAAAATCAACAATAAAGATTATTATGGTGATAATTGATAATCCTACTAATGGAGTTGAAAGTCAACTATACATGTGAAAGGAATAGCCATGGGTCCCTCCATATCAATGCATATACAAAGGATGTGAGAGAATTATAATAGTAATAGAACTTACACCTCAATTCTTAAATGTAAACTACACAAATAAAATTGTGAACAACATACAAAACATATAATCTAATTATCTTAAACAAAGAATGTTAAACCCTCAGCATGTCAGTCATTGGAGTTGTTATTAGATGAGTTTAAGTATTGATCAATCTGGGTAGGAGTGCCAATGGCATGTATAGACACTTATCATTGAAATTAAGGTGTGTTGAAAGATTTAAACAAGCTTAGGTGTCATTATTGTAAATATCTTATATTTTTTTGTCTCTTCTTCACTCCTACTAAGGTGAAGGGCATACTTGTAATATATGTACTCTTGGCATCTATAAATAAAGCTTAAGGGGAGGGTTTGGACACAATCCATAACCTAATTCTCTCCCACTCTTCTCTCCTCAACGTGACCACTTGTCTCCTTTCTCTCTCAGTCATCCTCACTTCTCTCTTCCTTTTGTTTTCCTTCTTCTCTCTTTTGTCCAATACTCTAAGTTGAAGATCTTGATAGTATAGAATCCTTAAATCAACATAATATCAGAGCAGTGATTTCAGGATTCCATTTTTCTTCTTTGTTGCTCGGATTATGAGACATGAAGATGTTTTTAAATGTTGAAGATTTCATGGGCGTTTGGTTTGAAGAAGACTGAGTATGCTAATTTGAAAAAGATAAGGTCCCTCTCTTGACTTTTCTATGAAACAATAGATATTGCATGCTGGTCTTTGGTACCTATTTCATGCATGAAGTATTTGTTTCTTAGTGTCTGCTTTGGTAAGATTGGTGCTTCTCGTTTCTAGAAAACAAGAACGAAGTAAAAAGATACATGTGCTGAGATTTTTGAGTGATTATCCGTTGCTGGTTGAAGATGTGTTGTGATCTCCTATTGATCTACAATTAAAATTATAATCATTGTTGCTGCTGGTTTCTATGTTTTCTTTTGATTCATTAGGCTCATTTTCTCATATGTGAAGATTGGCTAAGTGGTTGGCTAGTCAAGAGTTGAGACATCCGCTGCTTTGCTTTCTGGTGCAAGAGGGCCGATTTATGCTTTGCTAAGTTGATGCAAGAGGGCCGATTTATGCTTTGCTAAGTTGATGCAAGAGGGCCGATTTTTGGTGCAAGAGTTGATCTTTCACAACAGCATCAGTTCATCCAAAATTTTCTAGTGAGAAGTATTTTAGTTGCTGCAAGAGAGTTTTGAAGGATCCATGGTTCATGGACATGAGACAACAATAACTTATCTGGCGTATTGTTTATCTTAGAGTTTCTTGACTTCCTCAGATTAGCACCCTCTAGTGTGCTTTAGGAAGGAGAAACTAGCAGTATCCATTGATTAGAAGGTCATTATCTATTCTTGGAAAGTTGCCATTGTTAACTTCATTATATCAGGAATGTATCTCAACATATATCCTTGAAAGTTTTTGGTTTATGAGTCACATAATTTGGGGAGGATCATTTTTTTTTTTGAGAAACTTTCTTTGAATCAAAGGAGATATATTTGTCAAGCATCTATGGTAAGAGATTCTGATTGAAGATCATATTGAAAAAAGAATTTCGAGGATCTTGTTACAATCCTTCGGGTCAAGCACTCAACATTACTACCTTTTTCTATTCAGCTCTCAAGCCTAGTATCATTCTGGTGTGAACCATGTGAGCCTTCTCTCTTGGTCTAAAGCTTCTAATACTTGATGAAGTTTTTCAAAGGATTGAACATTATTCTCCTGCCTTTGAACATTAAGCTCTCGGGTCTTGACTGTTGTCAGCTTGGTATAAACTACTTTTTAGAGGACCGGTTTGTTCAAAAGTTCAACTCTACGATGGCTCTTAAGAACACTAGAGGCAAGAAGAACATCTTTACAGAAGAGTTTGCACAACTTTAGAAGATAAAGCATATGATGACTCTTACAAAAAACCATGGCACCCCAAACAAGGCTTCTCCTATTGTTGGAACTTCTATAATAGGTATGGTTTCAACTACTTCTCCATCTTGGATCATTGACTCTAGAGCTTCTGAGCACTTGACAAGTAATGGTACCCTCTTGAGTTCTATATCTCCTTGTTTGGCTGACAAGTTTGTTTTTTTAGTAGATGGATTCCAAACCAAGGTACGTGGGGTGGGGTCCACATTTGCTACACCTAATCTTCATTTAAAAAATATCCTTTTATTCCTAAGTTTCTCTTAAACCTTTTATCCGTCAGTCAACTCACAAAGAAATTTAACTATTCTGTTATTTTTTTCCCCACTTATTGTGTTCTTCAAGATTTGAAGACAAAACAGGTTACTGGTGGAGGCTATGAAGAGGGGGCTTTATTATCTTTATTTACCAGCACTCACATCCACAACTAATGCTCAAAATATAACTCTTCAGTGGCACAATTGGTTAGGACATCCATCCCTACAGTCTCTCAAACATATGGTTCCCACATTGTAGTCCATTTCTAGTCTAAACTGTGAAGATTGTCAAGTAAGTAAACACCAATGTAGTACTTATTCTCCTTCAAGTGAACTCAAATGTGTTGCTCCATTTTCTTTAATTCATACTGATGTGTGGGGCCCTATGATTATCTCTAATATTTTTTGTTCAAAATACTCCAATACATTTGTGGATGATTTCTTTCGGGCTACATGGTTGTTCTTACTAAAAGAAAGATCAAAAGTCTCAACTCTCTTTAAGTCTTTTTGTGCCATGGTGTCTACTTAGTTTAACACTACCTTAAAGATCCTTTGCTCAGATACTGCCAAGGAATATCTATGTGTGGACTTCCAATCTTTTTTGCAAAGAAAAAAGCATCATCCACCAAACTTCTTGTGTCTATACACCACAACAAAATGGTGTGGTTGAAGGAAAAAAATAGACACCTTCTTGAGGTTGCCCGTTGTTGGATTTAGGATCCCTTTTCCATATTCTGAGCAAGAGAAAGAAGAAAGCAAAAAAAGAAAAGGGAAGAAGAGCTCTCGGGTAGAGAGAAGAAAAAATAAAAGAGCAAAGAGAGGTTGTGCAAAGCAAAGGGAGAGAGAGAGAGTAACTCGAGAATGAAATGTATAACTTGATTAATTCCGAATTACAACACCTGTATTTATAGTTGAGGAGGAGGTAGAGTCCTTATACAATTAGCCTTTAAATCTTAATTACATTCCAACTCTAACTTTCTAAGATAAGTCTATTTAAACCAAACTACTAGAAGAATAATATGAGTTGAACTAGAACTCTTGCTTTCTTCATGTAACTATAGGAGAGAAGTCCAACTCGTAGCCTTATCCTTGTGGGTCCCTCGTGCTCCTCCAGATCATCTTGATATGGTTGACAGTTCACGAGATATTTGTGGGTCCCACTTGATCTTTCTAACTCAATTCTGCTTGTGCTTCTTGATTCCTTAACTTGTGCTTGCTTGGGTGAGGACTCTTCTTGGTGTCCCACGTCCTCATGGTGGGTCCCACCAGCTCGAGCACCATGGTGGGTCCCACATTGAAACACTCCCCCTCAAGCTGGGGGTGAGGAGACATCGTAAATGTCCAACTTGCTACATATGGTAGACATAATCTTGTGAGTGACTAGCTTGGTGAGAATGTTTGCAACTTGATTTTGAGATGATATATGCTTCGGAGATAAGAAACCAACTTGGAACTTTTCTCTTATAAAATGGCAATCCACTTCAATATGCTTTGTCCTTTCATGGAAGACTGGATTCGATGTAATGTGTATTGCTGTTTGATTGTCACAGCATAGATCTATTGGAACTTCTTTGTAGAATCCCAACTCAGTGAGTAGAGATCTTATCCATATAAGTTCACTAACAATGTGTGCCATGACCATGTATTCTACTTCTACACTCGACCGTGCTACTACATTTTGCATTTTTCTTTTTCATGTAACCAGATTTTCTCCAACCATCGTACAAAATCCCGAAGTAGATTTTCTATCATATGGGGATCCAACCCAGTCTACATCTAAGAATCCTTTGATGTTGAAGTGACCATGATTTTTATATAGAAGCCCCCTTCCAGGAGCTCCTTTCAAATATCGTAGTATTCTTTCAAGTTCTTGCCAATGACTAAGTTGTGGTTTGTGCATATATTGACTTACCACACTTATTGTGTATGAAATATCCGACCTTGTTACACACAGGTAAATAAGTCATCCCACTAGTTTTTGATATTTTCCAATATCTACATCTTCTCTAGTGCCTCCACATAATTTTGTACTTGCATCCATAGGAGTGTCTTCTAGTTTGCATCTCATTATTCTTGTTTCTTCTAGTAGATCAAGAGCATACTTCCTTTGAGACAGGACAATCCCATGTCAGGATTGTAACACTTCAATACCGAAGAAATATTTGAGTAATCCAAGATCCTTCGTCTTGAATTCTGCACATATTTTCTCCTTTGTTTTCTGAATGCCCTCAGAATCGCTTCCAGTTAAAATAATATACAAAGCTAGAATCACCTTACCTTTCGGTGTATTTTCAATAAATACTGAGTGATCTGCAGAGCATCTGTGAAAATCGGCCCGTTTGATGGCTTGACTAAAATTCTCAAACCATGCCCGAGGGGATTGCATTAAACCATATAGAGATTTTTTAAGGTGGTATACGGACTCCCCTTCAACCACATACCCAGGTGGTTGTTGTATGAAATTTCTTCTTTAATATCACCATTTAGAAATGCATTTTTTACATCCAGTTGATATATTGGCCATGGTGAATTGGCTGCCAGAGATAATAAGATATGTACCGAGTTCATTTTTTCCACTAGAGAGAAGGTTTCTTCATAATCAATTCTATAGCACTGAGTATAACCTTTTGCAACCAGTCGAGCCTTCAGTCATGCAATGGACCCATCCGGATTGTGTTTGATAGTATAAACTCACTTGCAACCAATGGGTTTTTTATCTGTGGGAAGAGGAACCAATGACCAAGTATGATTGTCATTAAGTGTCTTCATTTCTTCATCCATTGTTGCCTTCCACCTTGGATGTTGTAGAGCCTTCTGATATGATTGTGGAATAGATATGGAGGAAATAGAAGAAAGAAACTGACAACATAAAGGTGAGAGGCAATGATGAGACACAAAATTGGAAATAGGATGAGAAGTAGAAGGTTAAGTGCATGATCGAGGTTCTTTCTGTATAGAAATAGGGCGAGTATCATATTGAGGACCAAAAATAACTGGTGATGAAGGACTTACCTCTGGTGGATCTGTTAACTCGGCAGGTGTGGTGTCGACCACTTGCCCTGGGGGTTGAATGATCTCTGTATCACGAGGCACAACCGGTCTAGGGGAACTTGGTACTGAGGATAGACTAAGAGGAGCGCCATCAAAATAATATGAGGAGTCTTCAAAAAATGTTACATCCCTGGACACAAATGAATGTTAAAGAGTAGGACTATAATAAACATAACCCTTTTGTGTGCGAGAGTATCCCAAAAAAAATACACTTGATAGATTTAGGATCAAGTTTGCTGTGTCTAGGTAATGAGTTATGAACAAAACATTGACATCCAAAGACTTTCAATGGTAATGAAAACGAATCATCATTTGGTAATAATCTAGAGTAGGGAGATTTATTACCAAGAACAGTAGATGGTAGACAATTAATAAGAAATCAAGTTGTAAGGACGACATGAGGCAAATAAAAGTATGAAACTTTTATGCATATAACAAACCTTGAGCTACCTCAAGAATATAACAATTTTTCCATTCAGCTACACCATTTTGTTGAGGAGTGTAGGCGCATGATGTTTGATGAATAATGCCATTTTCTTGACAAAAAGAGTCAAGGTCTTTGGAAATGTATTATTTGGCATTATCAGACCAAAGAATTTTTATTTTTTGACCAAATTGTGAGAGTACCATTGTTGTGGACTCAATAGCACACCGAGTCACACAATAGAAGTAATTAAGGCTTCCTTATTTCTTAGATAGAAATATCAGTGGTTGAGGGCTGAGCTAACTTCCACTCTTGAAGAAAGCTTCTAAAGTGGGCCAAGTGATGTGAAATTTTTATTACATCGGCTTTTATACCTCACAAGCGTACGAATCGTTCATGTAATCTAGTGGTAAGCAAGGGTCATATCCACAGGGAGGACTGAATTTTGTGTATTCTTTAGTCAACTAGCCTAACCAAATATGATGAATTAATCTAAACTAAACACTAATTATATCCTAAATTATCAAGCAATAATTTAATTAACTACTTGCACAATAGGAAACGTCAACTCTGGATTTTACCGTGATTCATGCCTCTCTCGAGTGCAACGTAATCACGAATCCGGTTTCTCAATCCTTGCGTTTAACCCTTCTCGGGCACATAGAGTCAAAAACAAAAATAGGATTAAAATACCAGAATCCAACCTAAATTACAATCCAACCCTAACTAGCTAATTTAATCAAATATTCAGAAAAAAAATATTCGATAAACATTAATTCTCAAATCAAATTTAATAAACATTCAAAACCTAAGTTCAAACTATAGGAAAATTAAATTACAAAATGATGGATTACTCCCCTTCTCCCTCCTCTCGCTCGGGCAGCAAAAGTTCGTTCTCACAGGTGCTACAATTTCCAGAAATTGATTGCTTTGGGTTGCACGAGCGAGTGGCCGGAGGTAGAGACGACGCCGACGAAGAAGGATAGAAACCCACGGATGGAGGTGGTGCGACGGACGACGGAATGGAGCCGAAATCCTCTAACCTGCTCTCTCGAGTCTTTGTTGGAGTCGGAATAGCTCCAAAAATGGTCGGAAATGAGTAATCGACGCCGGAGGATGGTCGAAATGCGGAATCGGCGCTGGAGGAGCCTTCTCGGGTCACCTCTCGGCTTGGTGAGCAGAAAATGGCAGCGTCGAACTCTCCGTGATGGAGACTCTCTCAAGCTCTCCTCAGGTTTGTTCTTGGTTGTCAGATGGTGGTGGACGACGGTGACGAACGACGCTCGGAGGCTGGAGGGAGACTCTCTCGAGCTCTCCTCTGCTTTCGGTCATCGGCTCCTCTTTGTTTCTCCTCCCCCCCGGAGCACCCCTCCTTTCAAAAAGATTTTACCCTCAAAATCTATCTCCCTTTCACTAATGGCATTTTGGTAAATATCTCCTTCTCCACCAAAATTCTCCTGAAATTCCATAATTCAATCCATAAAAATCATTTCAAGAAGAAATAAACCCTAAAAGCAATGAAATATAATTCATGAGAGAAAAATATGCAATATAGACAGCGATTAATGCCAAATTCAATAAATGCACGTTTCATTTGAAAATCGATAAATAACCACCTATAACACAATTATAAGGACTATACTATTATAATTAACCTAGTTCTCATGTCAGAATCTGGCATCTATCACACCCCCAAACCAAAATCTTTGCTAGTCCCAAGCAAAACAACAATAGAACCAAAACTAAGCCTAGGAAAACAAAAGGCCACTTTTGTAGGGCACACGACTGCATTTAGTTTATGCAACAAGCCGTTAAACCCCTAGTTGACGGTAGTGGACGAGTTGTGTCTCGTGAGGGTTTGCATAGAATTTACCCACAAAATTCATCTAAATCAACAATATAAAAAGAAAACTGAAGAAAATTTACTCCTCATTAGCATATGACTAACACTCAGTATCGTAAAATATCTGAAAATCATTTGAAACCCTGCTCAATTTGAAAAACTTGTGTAAAATATAGCACATTATCAATCCAAATACACTCATTGTTACTCCACCTGAACCAATGTGACCCATAAGCAATTACTTCAACAGAACAAAGAGGCAACAAATAACAATAAAATCCTGGTCACATCACAATTAAGAGAAAATAGTAGAGTAAACCTGTTGTCTGACAATCTCACAAAAGAAGTATACAAATTTCATTCTTGACCTACAACTTCTTTCAACTTACAATTCATCATCAAAGTTAAGGAAACTCATTGCTTCGAGATTTAAACCCATTTTTCGCTATTACCAACGTAATTTTTGTTTCACTGAATACTTTTGGTATTACCACCATTTTGTATTCGTTTTCACTGCACATGCACTTATTTTTAAGTAATCGACTGTTCCGGTGCATGTCCCTGGGTTTGCCCAGGCTGTTTCTGAGGTTATCTGTCTTTTGCAAGCAAATGCATTTCCATTTGTATTCATACATTACAAGAAAGAATTTCACTGAGATATAAAAAAGAATAAGATCAAATAGGCATACGAGACTATTTAGACTAACATAGATCAACACTAGATTTACATGTTCTCTTTTGCAACTAAGTTCCAAGTCTAATGCAATAGTAAGTTATCCCACTGAATTCTCATGAATCACAACAAATGATATCAGATTTCTAATAGGCATATTCTACACAGTTTTACAAAAAAAATTGAAACACATTTGAGCAACTTATTTTAACTCTACTAAAGTTAACCATATACTAAGAGGAGTAATTTGAAAACCAAGAACAAAAATCAAAAGAAAATCATTGCTAAGACATAAAAGAGCCGTCCCCCCCCCCGAACCTAAACCTGACATTGTCCTCAATAGGGAAAAATTAAAACACTTGAACGATTACAAAAAGGAATAACAGCTAAAGAATAATAAAACTCATGGAAACCACATGCTCCATTGGCACACAAGAAGTAAAGCAAAGTCAAAACAGTGCAAGGAAAAGAGATATCAGCAAACACCCCCCAACCAAGAGCATGACACATCATCAAACAAACCAACTAACAATCACTAAAATATCTAATTCACTAGACGATTTATTGCTGGCCTTAACGTCGGTTCTGGTGCTAGTCTTCTCGGCTAGTAGCTACTACTCCAGTTGACTCATAGCTAACCTAGTTATACTCTAACAGAGTAAGGGTTAAGCTCCCTCAGGGCTCCTAAATCCATAGGTGGGACCATATATGTTTGGTCATCAACAATAATACCGAAGAGTCAATAAAGACCCCAAGAATGATACATAGTCTCCCTCGAAGAAGGTTTACTCATATCTGCCATACCCGTAGGTAATCATCCGTAGATGAAACCGCTATCCCACATCACACTTTGAAGAAATCTCCATGTGACTAGATACTAAAGGCAGTAGGAATCACGCACTGAACACAAGTCCTTGAGTTACTCACCATAAGGTTTTCATTCAATACTTCAAGTTTGAACTGGTCAATCCCAAAATGGTAGTTTGAATACAGACCTCTCAAACTAGGGACCAAAATTCTGGTCATCGACTACCAGAACCATTTATGCTCTCAGCCGGTAGGAGAGTACCCCGAGTCCATGACGGGGCCGGCATCGCCAGGGGACCTCTAATCAATTGAGACCAGAGTACACCAAAGGTTATCCCAAATAAGAATGAATAAACCAAAAATAAAAACTGTAATGTACAAAGGGATAGAAACGTGGGGATTGCCCACAATGTGCTAAGTTTATAGTCATAAGCAAGACTTTGACGCAGTCAAGATGAAAGGATAGGTTCCTCCAAGAAAATCACCATCACCTCCTCTGGTGTGGGGACATTCTCACGATACGGTTTGAGCCTCTAATCGTTAACTTTGAAGACTGACCCGTCTCCGTGATTGCGGATCTCAACAGTGCCATGAGGAAACACCTGTGTAACCTCAAATGGACCAGACCACCTGGATCTCAACTTCCCTGGAAACAAATGCAATCGTGAGTTATAAAGTAAAACATTCTGCCCAACAGTAAAAGACTTGCGAAGAATAGATTTATCATATAAAAGTTTTGTTCGCTCCTTATAAAGTTTGGCATTCTCATAAGCATCATGACGTATCTCCTCCAACTCATTCATTTGCAATTTCCTCACCTCAACCGCTTGAGTCAAATCAAAATTCAAAACCTTAATGGCCCAATAAGCTCTATGCTCAAGCTCAATAGGTAGATGACATGCTTTGCCGAACACTAGGCGAAATGGAGACATCCCAATAGGAGTCTTATAAGCGGTTCGATAGGCCCATAAAGCATCGTCCAATCGAGTGGACCAATCTATCCTATCAAAGCGAACCGACTTCTCCAAAATCCGTTTGATCTCTCTATAAGAGATTTCCACTTGACCACAAGTTTGCAGGTGGTACGGAGTGGACACCCGATGAGTGATGAAGTATTTCTTCAACAAAGTCTCAAATGCTCTGTTACAAAAATGAGATCCCCCATCACTGATGATTGCTCTCAGGGTGCCAAACCAATTAAAGATTTTTTATTTTAAAAACTTTACCACCACTTTGTGATCATTTGTCTTACATGCAATAGCTTCAATCCATCTAGAGACATATTCAACAACAACAAGGATGTATTGATAGCCGAACAAGACAGGAAAAGGACCCATGAAGTCAATACCCCACACATCAAACAATTCAACAATAAGAATGGGGTTAAGAGGCATCATGTTCTTCCTAGACAAACAACCAGTCCGTTGGCATCTATCACACACACGACAAAACTCATGGGCATCTCTAAATAATGAAGGCCAATAGAAATCACATTGTAAGACTTTAGCCGTGGTATTTCTAGCACCAAGTCTACCACATGCGTGGGAATGACAAAATTCAAGAATGTTGGCAAAGTCTTGCTCAGGTACACAACACCTAATGACCTGGTCAGGACACACCTTGAACAAATAAGGGTCATCCCAAAAAATATTTTGACTTGGGAAAAGAATTTCAACCGATCTTGTTTACTCCAATAATCAGGCATCTTAAGAGTTAGAAGATAGTTGGCTATGTTAGCAAACCAAGGCAACTGGGATACTTGGAGAAGTTGTTCATCAGGGAAGGAATCATTTAAAGGAAGGGATCCTTCCTGAGGTGCTACACAGATCCTAGATAGATGATCAACAACAACATTCTCACAACCCTTCTTATCTCGAATCTCAAGGTCAAATTCTTGCAATTGCAAGATCCATCTAATCAAGCGGGGTTTAGTGTCCTTGATGGATAATAAGTACTTCAAAACAGAATGATCAGTGAACACTATAACCTTTGATCCTAACAGATATGATCTAAATTTCTTCAAGGCAAACATGACAGCTAGTAACTCCTTCTCTGTGGTAGTGTAATTCAATTGAGCATCATGAAGAGGGCGGCTAGCATATTGAATGACACAGGGAATTTTATCCGTTTTTTGCCCCAAAACAGCCCCCAATGCATAATCTGAGGCATCACACATCAACTCAAAAGGAAAAGACCAAGTAGGGGGTTGGACAATGGGTGCAGTGGACAAACATTCCATCAGTGTCTCAAAAGCACGAATACAGGCATCATCAAAGGCAAAAGCAACATCTTGAGCAAGCAAATTCGTCAAAGGACGAGAAATTTTTCAAAAAATGAAGCGCCTATAGAACCCAACATGGCCAAGGAAAGAACGCACCCCCATCACAGAAGTAGGTGGTGGCAGATTGGTACTTAGGTCAACCTTGGCTTTGTCCACTTCTATACCCCGCTCAGACACTACATGTCCTAAAATAATTCCTTCTTTTACCATGAAGTTGCATTTCTCCCAATTCAAGACTAAATTAGACTTAATGCAATGGGACAATACGAGTGAAAGATTGTGCAGACATGTCTCAAAGCTAGAGCCAAACACAGAAAAGTCATCCATAAAGACCTCTAAAAAGTCACCAATCATGTCAGAAAAGATACTCATCATGCACCATTGGAAAGTGGTGAGCGCATTGCATAACTCCATACAAAATCATCAAGATAAAATTATGAAAGCAAAAAAAATAAAAATAAATCTGACCTAAGACCATGGAGAACAAAGAAATACACTTAATACGTGCCTCCTCGGCAACGGCGCCAAAAACTTGTTGTGGAATTTTTATTACATCGGATTTTATACCTCGCAAGCGTACGAATGGTTCATGTAATCTAGTGGTAAGCGAGGGTCATATCCACAGGGAGGACTAAATTTTATGTATTCTTCAGTCAACTAGCCTAACCAAATATGTTGAATTAATCTGAACTAAACACTAATTATATCCTAAATTATCAAGCAATAATTTAATTAACTATTTGCACAACAGGAAATGACTACTCTAGATTTTATCGTGATTCGTGCCTCTCTCGAGCACCATGTAATCATGAATCCGATTTCTCAATCCTTGTGTCTAGCCCCTCTTGGGTGCATAGAGTTAAAGACATAAATCGGATTAAAATACTAGAATCCAACCTAAATTACAATCCTACCCTAAGTAGCTAATTTAATCAAATATTCAGAAAACAAATACTCGATAAACATTAATTCTCAAATCAAATTTAATAAACATTCAAAACCTAAGTTCAAACTATAGGAAAATTAAATTACAAAATGACGGATTACTCCCCTTCTCCCTCCTCTCGCTCGGGCAGCAAAGGCTCGTTCTCACGGGTGCTACAATTTCCAGAAATTGATGGCTTTAGGTTGCATGAGCGAGTGGCCAGAGGTAGAGACGACGCCGATGAAGAAGGATAGAAACCCACGGAAGGAGGTGGTGCGGCGGACGACGGAATGGAGCCGAAATCCTCTAACCAGCTCTCTCGAGTCTCGATCGGAGTCGGACTAGCTCCGAAAATAGTCAGAAATGGGTAATCGATGCCGGAGGATGGTCAGAATATGGAATCGGCGGCGGAGGAGCCCTCTCTGGTCACCTCTCGGCTTGGCGAGCAAAAAATGGCAGCGTCGAACTCGCCGCGATAGAGACTCTCTTGAGCTCTCCTCGGGTCTCTTCTCGGTTACCGGATGGTGGTGGACGACGGTGACAAACGACGTTCGGAGGCTGGAGGGAGACTCTCTTGAGCTCTCCTCTGCTTTCAGTCGGCGGCTCCTCTCTACCCCCCCTCGATTGCCCCTCCTTTCAAAACAATTTTACCCTCAAAATCTATATCCCTTTCACTAATGGTATTTTGGTAAATATCTCCTTCTCCACCAAAATTCTCCTGAAATTCCATAATTCAATCCATAAAAATCATTTCAAGAAGAAATAAACCCTAAAAGTAATGAAATATAATTCAGGAGAGAAAAATATGCAATATAGATAGTGATTAATGCCAAATTCAATAAATGCATGTTTCATTTCAAAACCAATAAATAACCACCTATAACACAATTATAAGGATTATTCTATTATAATTAACCTAGTTCTCATGTTAGAATCTGGAATCTATCACCAAGTACTCATGAATATTTTCTCCTTGTTTAGTATTCAACATTCTTTGGAGAATATCATAGGGTCTATGTAGTATATCCGGGCATGAGTATAGTTTAGCACATGTCTCCCAAGTTTGTTTGGCAGTATCAATATGAATAAAACTAATAGATACATGTTCTTCCATGCTATCTATTAGCCAAAAAATTACCAAAGTATCATTCTTCAACCATTTCTTATAAAAAGTATCATCTTCATCAACAGGTGGTCCTCAAGTAGTGAGGTGACCAAGTAGGTCTTTTGTTATAAGAAATCTCCGAACTGATGTGACCAACTCATAAAATTTGATACCCCACATAAGGGTATGGTGGTGATTCTCAGTATATCACCTTTGATATTCATATGTTCGTCAACTATGATAGGTTTTTCTTCAAAAAAAATTCTAATATTAACACCAAGTAGCATTTCTTCAATCAACTCGATGTATGGGAAAATTTAGCATCAATGCTAAATTTTTATTCTTATTTTTTTTCAAAAACCACTCATATGAGGCTCAATAACATTCTTCTATATCAGGTAACTCTTATCCCATGAAAAAATTCCAATAATCTGAATATGGACTGGTCTCGGTAAATAGAATTTCCAAACCGATAAAACTGTTTTGATAGCTCCTTCTAGATAGAGAGGCATGCATATCCATAACATAATAAGATGAAAAAATTCACATATTTATCCTTGAATCATCTTCTAAATTCTAAAACCAGTAGCATAAAAAAAAATTTGAACACTTATCTCTTTGCTTGTGTTCTTCCTTCATAAAAGAGCCTTCTTTGAGTGGTGTTGATCATCACTTCTCTAGAGTATTCCTTTGATGAGGGATCCTAAATATAATGCTCTGATACCATGTTGGATTTAGGATCTCTTTTTCATAATTCTGAGCAAGACAAATAAGCAAGAAAAAAAGAAAAGGGAAGAAGAGCTCTCGGGTAGAGAGAAGAAAACATAAAAGAGCAAAGAGAGGTTGCGCCAAGCAAAGGGAGAGAGAGAGAGAAAGTAACTCGAGAATGAGATGTGTAACTTAATTATTTATGAATTAAAACACCTCTATTTATAGTAGAGGAGGAGGTAGAGTCCTTATACAATTAGCCTTTCGATCCTAATTATATTCCAACTCTAACTCTCTAAGATAAGTCTATTTAAATCGAACTACTAGAAGCATAATATGAGTTGAACTAGAACTCTTGTTTTCTTCACGTGACTATAGGGGAGAAGGCCAGCTCGTAGCCTTATCATTGTGGGTCCCTTGTGATCCTCTAGATCATCTTTATAAGGTTGATAACTCGTGAGATATTTGTGGGTCCCACTTGATCTTCAAGTCTTCTAACTCAATTCTGCTTGTGCTTCTTGATTCCTTAACTTGTGCTTACTTGGGTGAGGACTCTTCTTGATGTCCCACGTCCTCATGGTGGGTCCCACCAGCTCGAGCATCATGGAGGGTCCCACTAGCTCGAGCACCATGGTGGGTCCCACATTGTAACACCCGTGATCTACTACATCATATGCATGTGACTCATTTCTACTGACCACATGCCATCCTCACAACCTGTTATCTTATTATTAGGTTACCTTCTTTGGTATTTGGGAATAAGACCATACTCTTTTCAAGGTGATAAGCTATTTTCTCTTGATTTAAGAGTTTTTGGGTGTACCTATTTCATTCATGTACTTCTCCCCATATTACTAAATTTGATCCCAGGGCAATTAAATGTATTTGTTTGGGCTTCTCTCGTACTCAGAAAGGGTATGTGTGTTACAATCCTTCTCTCCGAAATATGTTTGTTTCGAGTGATGTCACATTCTTTGAGGAGCAACCCTTTTATCCATCCATCGACATCCCACCTGGTTTTTTCTGCAACAAAGGAGTTTCCTAAGCCTATTGTGTTGATTGATGACTCAACAGTTCATGGTCGTGCTGATTTACCTGCTCTGCCCTCTGATGCATTGGCTGACACTACACCAGTGGAATCTCCAGACTCCTCTAAGGTAAGTTCTTTTTCTCCACCTCTTATTTCTGGTCCTCCATTTGATACTCAACCAATTTCTCTTTAGAAAGAACTTCGGGCTTGCACATGACCATCTACCTCTCACCCCATTGCTCATTTTTTATCTACCAATCAGTTATCCTCATCTTGTTGTCATTTTATCGCCTCTATTTCTTCTATTGCTATTCCTCAGTCTTATCAAGAGACCCACAACATCCAAAATGGAAAACAGCCATAGACGAAGAGATGGCAGCTCATTATGAGAATCAAATATGAGGACTTGCTTCCCACCATCTAGCAAAAAGTATGTGGCTTGTAAATGGGTTTTCATTGTCAAATAGAATCCGAATGGCACCATGGCTATCCTAAAAGCCCAACTTGTAGCTAAAGGCTACACTATGTGTTATGGGATTGATTACGAGGAAAATTTTTCTCCAATCACCAAGCTCAACTCAGTACGTCATTTATCATCTCTTGCTACTAACTCTTGATCACATGTCTTTCAGATAGATGTAAAGAATGCGATGTAACGAATGCTTTCATCAATGGCGATATTAAGGAGGAAATTTGAATGCAACAACCACCTAGATATGTGGTTGAGGAGGAGTTGGTGTGCCATCTAAAAAAATCTTTATATGGTCTGAAGCAATCTTCACAGGTCTAGTTTGATAAGTTCAGTAAAACAATGATTCGATTTGGGTTTACAAGGTGCTTTGTGGACTATTCCATATTTGTCAAGCATACTGAGAAAGGTGTCGTACTACTTATTGTTTATGTGGATGATATTATTTTGATGGGTAGTGATATTGATAGTATCTGTCAAGTCAAACACAAGATATGCAATGAATTCAAGATGAAATACTTGGAATTATTTAAGTACTTCATTGGTATTGAGGTGCTTTAGTCCAAGCATGGTATTATCTTATCACAGGGAAAATATGTTATTGACCTGCTTAAAGAAAGAGTAATGATGGGATGTCGCCATGCTGACACCCTTATGGAGATAAATACAAAACTATAGGTTGGCTCAGGAGAAGAAGTTGATGTGGGCAAGTTCTAGAGGCTAGTTGGCAAACTTATCTATCTCATTATGACTAGACTAGATATTTCTTTTATAGTTAGTGTGGTCAGTCAGTATATGCATAAACCTCAAACATCTCATTGGTAGGCATTGGAGAAGATTACTTAAAAAAAGGCACCAAGACAAGGGCTCCTATATAAGTGTCATAGTCATTTCAATGTTAAAACTTTTGCTAATGTGGATTGGGCTGGATCACCAAAATGATAGAAAATCTACTTTAGGATATTGTACTCTAGTTGAAGGCAATATTGTTACATGGAGGAGTAAAAATCAAAATGTACTTGTAAGGTTTAGTGAAGAAGCAAAATACAGAGCCATGAAACATGCAGTAAGCGAGCTTCTATGGATTAAATATCTTCTAATAGAATTGAGATTCTGGAAAGAAGGCCCGATGGAACTCTATCGTGACAATCAAACTGTGATCCACATTGCTTCCAACCCAGTTTTCCATGAGAGAATTAAGCATATTGAGGTTGCTTGTCATTTTGTGAGAGAAAAGTTTCAAGCATGAATTATATGTCTTAAACATGTCTCAACTCATAGACAACTTGCTATTATATCCACAAAATCAGTCAACTCCAAGGTTCTCTCTACTGTATGTACCAAGCTGGGGATATATGATGTTTTTTAACCACCAAATTAAGGGGGAGTGATGAAAGATATAGACAAACTTAGGTGTAATTATTGTAAATAACTTATGTTTTTTGTCTCTTCTTCACTCCTATGGTGAAGGGTATACTTATAATATATGTACTCTTGACATCTATAAATAAAGCTTATGGGGGAGGGTTTGGACATAATTCATAACCCTAATTCTCTCCCACTCTGTTCTCCTCCACGTAACCACTTCTCTCCACCTTCTCTTCTCCTCTTCTCTTCTCCTTCTTCTCTTTTCTCAAATAATCTTAAGTTGAAGATCTTGATAGTATGGAATTTTGAATTAACAAGTTGTGAGATTGAGAAGAATTTATGAATAACTTTAAGAGTGACCTAAAACAACATGTATTTGCTAGGGATTGAAGTAGTGTAAGTAATATCACATTAAACCAATATCCTTAAGAGTGACCTAAAACAACATGTATTTTCTAGGGATTGAAGTGGCTTAATTAATTTCACATTAAACCAATAACCTAGGTGCTTACTAGCACATCTTAGAGGAGACATTGACTGATTCTTAAGGTTCTTTTCTATCTTTAAGATGACTAATAAAGATGAACAATAACCTAATTTCCACGATACCCTAGAGGGATGTGCTTATGTAACAAAAATGAAACTTACTTACCTTCAAAATTAATAATATTTTTATATAGAAAAATATTATTTAAATATTTATATTAAATTTTCATTATATTTAAGAAGCTAAAAGAATAATAATTTTATAATATACACGTAATGCTTTGTCAAAAAAAATTTTAGATTATGCGATAGTTACAATAATACTCTTCCTTCTAATACAACTTTACCATTTTGGGTTACATGCTCAACATTATAGTTGTATATGATCAATTAACAATTACAATAAGAAACCTCTTAAAGGAATAAAGATCATTAAAATAATTCTATGAATATAACATAAAAACATAAATTTGGAAAATGCTATTATCTAAGGAATATTGGTTCTCAAAGTTTTTGTGCAAAGTAATAAAATTTTCTTTTTCAAATATTCAATAACAAAAAAAAATTAATTAAAGTAAATTAGGTTAAAAGGGTTTATTAACTTAAGTGGAATCAATTAGTAAGCTTTATTAATTGCCACATCATGTTAAAGGTTCTCAACCATATGTTTTAATGCCAAAAAAAAGAAGACAAAAAGAACATAGAAAAGAGATATAATATCCAAAATGCTAATCAATGCATTACTATATATATTTTGTTTAAAGACAAAAGGCATACATCTTATATTATACCCCCACTACATTTCAGGGATTTCTGTTTTTTTTTTTTTTTTTGGGGGGGTGGGGGGACTTTGGGATGGAAAAGTTTCCGACTTGAGGTTTCTTACCCTTTAAAATATTAAATGGATAGAAAATGAGTTTTCCCATTACTCTAATATGAAACCATAGGAAAATGTTAAGCACCTAGCCAATACTACCCAAAAGACCGGCCTGTTAGGAGCGGAAGGCATAAGTACTTAACCCAGGACCACAACAATACATCCCACCTTCACGAGCCGACGACCACGATGGCTTAACACATAGTGACGAGGGGCACTGTTACATTATCATAGTATGACCCGCACCTGCTGGGAGTCAAACTCGCGACGTAGTGCCTGCTCTGATACCAAATGTTAAGCACCTAGCCAATACTTCCCAAAAGACCGGTCTGTTAGGAGCGGAAGGCATAAGTACTTAACCCAAGACCACAACAAAAAACTACTCTAAGAAGCATGGTCCTTGACTATTCACTATAAACTTTGACCCAATTTTTTATTGTTTATAAAATTCTTCATTTTGGGTGTAGCCACAAACACTATAGTTAATTTTCCACAAAATGTTTAAGATGGTGGCATAACATGCAAGAAAATGAACAATGGAAAAAATTTCTAATTAAAAAACTAATAAAAAAATGAATTTTCCGTTAGCGTTCCTATGGAACTATCTCAAATATCAAACTTGGTCAAATCTTTTTCTATTCAATGCTCTTGCTCTAATTGACACCAATGTTCACTAGGCTAAAGACGAATGCCTTCAAGCACGTACGGCTATTACAACATTTAGGTTTTTTAGATCAAATTTGCATCACACATTTTTTATTTAAAAAAATACTTAGATAGTTGTGTTAAGTTTGTATGTAGATGGTATTATTATTTTTGGGAGTGATTGTAATGGAGTCACAAATGTCAAAGCTTATGTTATGGAACACATTCAAACCAAAGCCTTGGGACCACTAAAATTCTTTCTTGACATCAAGGAGGCAAGAAGCAAGGATGACTTATGTTTATCTAAACGTAAGTATATCATAGACTTATTAGCCCACACATGCTTATAAAAGCAAAGCTAGCTGAAACTCCTATTAAATCTCATAATGACTGGCACAATGAATCAAGTTCCCCAAAAGATAAATTACAACATAGGTTCTTGGTTGGGAAACTAGTTTATGCCTGGTTACAAGACCAAATATCATGTTTGCAATGAGAGTGGTACGTCAGGTTATGGAAAAACCTCAACAGGCTCATCTTGAAGCAGTGTTTAGAATCCTGAAATATTTAAAGGGACCTCCAGGGGAAAGATTGTTCTATAAAAATAAGTGCCATGTATTGATTAATGGCTTCTCAGATGTTGACTATGTAGGGTGTTATACAAATAGAAGATCTAAAAGTGGATATTGAACTTTTGTGGGTGGTAACAAACTCTGGTTGCAAGATCAAGTGGAACCCAATATAGAATAATGCCTCACACTGCTTGTGAGAAAATAAAGATTATATCTATACTTTCTGAGTTTGGTTTCCCTAACTTACAACCTATGGAGATGGCATGTGATAATCAATTTATATTACTAGCAATCCATTATTCCATGAGAGCACATTCTCTCAACAAATTAACTTGGTGATTTTGATTACTAAAGCACTCTTCATACAAGTATAATTTTTCTTCATAAAATATATTTCTTTTGAGAGAAAGAATTTGATAGATTTCGGACTCTATAATCTGGCCGAACTGAGTACTCTTTCTTCTTTAGCCAGCATGACCATTGCCACTTACGAAATTGATATCTCCCTCTAGAAAATTCAGATTGAGAATTGGTTAGATAAGGTAGAAAATATACTTATAGATATTTTTTTCATATATATATCTATATGAAGTCTCATTCTTGATGGCATGGCTCAAAAGTTGAAGTCTTTTGCAGCTACTTGAGCCTTTGTTGTAGTTTGACCTTTGCTATTTCAAAAATTGATTTCTCTTGGTTGAAAACTCCGATTGTAAAAATTATGTTTTGTGTTGGAAAGTACACTCATAGATATTTCCATAAATATATAATTTTCAACATGAAAACTTTTGTATGGAGGTGTGAATGCCAATAAACAATGTGTATTGGGATAGGAAAAAAAGAAAAAAACTAGAATAAAAACATAAAATACTAGAGATGATAGATAAAACAAGGATCACATTATCTCTGTATGTTGACTGAGTCAACTCACAGAACCCACTCTAATACATTGTTGAATTTCTGGAAAATAGAAATACTTCATTGACTTGATATAATTTGAGTACAATGAGCCTCTATTTATAATAGAGGAAACTAGTAAAATCCAATTACAATTAAACTACCCTTGTCCCTATTACACCCAAAGTTAAACATAAGTTCTAAAACAATTAAACAACTAAACATAATTAAAACACCTTTAATGAACAACAAAACATAAAAGAAGACTAACATAATTAAAACACCTTTAACTAAGATTCTTCTGTGAAACCCCCTCCTGTGAGACTCCTATAAGACTCTACCGTATTAATTTTGGATATGTGAGTCTTCTTACTATGAGAGTCATGTAAGACTCTTCTATATTTTCTCTTCAACAAAGGATTCACACATGACTGGATGGCAACTCATTTTATATTCCCAATATCATTGGCTCAACATTGGAGGGGGAAAGGGGCCATGACCTCCATAAATGTGATGCTCTCATTTATTGCTATATCTAACAACTCCTAAGATATTGTGGGCTAATCTACTACTAATCTAATCCTCATTTAGGACATTTAATAATCAACTTGGGATCAGCCTTTTAGAATACACTTTCTCTTACACTACTTGTTAGTCTAGTGAAGAACAACCATGGGCGACGGAAGGGGGCGAATATTTTTTTTAATTTTTATTGAATTCTTGACTTTTTTTCTATTTCTTTTAATTGTTGAATATTATTGAAATTTTAGGAGAGAGAATAATTCATTGATGGTGTGTAATTTGAATATATTGGGTCTCTACTTATAATAGAGAAAATACATAGCACCAAACTTAAATTAAACTACTCATGACCGAGTTAAACCCCAAATAGAACTCATCTATTAAAGAGAACTAAAAGTGCTAGACCACCTTTAAATTGAAACACTTCTATCAGACTTCTTACCCTGTAACTCTTATAAGACCTCCTATCAATTATTCCTCTATGAATCTTTTTTCTATGAGAGTCATGTATGATTCTTCCGTATCTACTGTTCAACACTTCTCCTCAAGTTGGAGTAGCTAACTTCAGCTTGCAAAGAAAAAAATCTGGATCTTTAATCTTCTTTGGCTGAAAAAATTCTTCATATTCTATTCTCCCCCTTACTTGAATGTTCTGCATTACTAGTTACATACTTGTGGGATTATTCATTGTAAAATGTATCAAATACCTCTTTCTTGTATTACATTTCTACTCCCCTCCCACACCCCCCCCCCCCCCCCCCCCCTCCCCAACTTACCCCAAAGTTGGGCATCAAAATGATACAAAGATCCATGTTTGACAACAAATATGGAAAAAATCACTCCTAGCCAAACAACAAAACTCCATACACTAGTAAAAAAAAGTTTTAAATCTGAAATAAAACTCCACACAATTTCAAAGGCTAAAAAAAGACCCAGTTTTAAGACATTAAAATGGAGACTACTCACTTTTAAGGGTAGCTAAAAAATCACAACTTCAGTGAATAAAAAGATGACTCTTTGGATGTTGGGTGCACTCCTGTTATGTATAGGTAGTGGGTATATATGCATTGCTCTGAAGTGATTAAAAAAAGAAGATGATAAATTGAAGAAATACTAGAAATTTAACAACTTGTGAAAAAATTCTAGAACTACAAGAATTTTTGGAGGACTAAAAAGAACCTATTTTTTTGGAAATTCTATGGCGGCATACAACGGTATGAATTAAAAGAAATCTTTGGAGGATGAGCTAAGTTTATCAAAGATAACGACGTGGAAGATCGGAAATCTAAGGAGACACACAAGACAACACAAGAGACGAGACCCCACGCCAAATCACCTCATGTGATCTCTCCTTGAAACCAAAACAATAATTTTATTAAGATTAAATTGTTGGCCTAGGTTAACTCCCTTCTTGCTTTTGATGATAACAAAACTTAATAGAGCTGAAAAATTGTAAATTAAGTATTTCAGATTCTTTACCTTCAAGAGACTAGCATTTCAAGGTCTAAAACTTCAAAACGAATCAAGCCTATCAAAGACCTCAAACTTCATGGAAAGTCAAATCTTGAAGAAATACCTTTGGAAGGAGAAGACAAAGTGATGACTGAAGTTTATGATTTAGTGAGATATATCAAAACTTAGTCTATGTAAAGGAGAGTTGTCCAAACTCATTCGATTTGAGGTATAATAAAAACTTGAATTTTTAGAATATACATTGCATTCATACATGTTTTAAAAATATCATATACATCTGTTAAGTATGTTTGAGGCACTTACAATCTTTCATTCCCATGCTTTTAAAGTTATTTTAGATGAATTGGCACTAGAATGATCGATCAACATCTGTCAATGATCGATAATCCAAAAGTGCATAGGCCAAGATTATAAACCACGATCGATCAACCTAAGTTGATTGCTCGATCATCCAGAACATAGAGAAATCATGCTATAAAGCATGATCAATCATCTAAAACATGTCCAAATCATAATATAAACAATGATCGACCATCTCACTTGGACTAATCAATCAATATTATCCATGCAAGTGAATTTAATATTGAATGATCAATATTCCAACATGACTAATCAAACAAACAAAGTCTTGTTAGTCAGAGACATAAAGCATGATCGATGATGGAAAGTTCATTGATCTATCTACTTGCATTATACTACCGGAGGGAATTCTGATTGATCAATCAACTTAATATTTCAAACCCATTGGGAAGATATTAATCGATTATACCATCGATCTATAAGACACATTTTGACAGAAAGATAGTCGTTACAGTCAATTAATAGATCAATCACTTTACAATGATTGATCAATCCATACACTAATTTTTGTAAATGGGACAAAAATGGCTAATTTTGTTTGGGGAACTTATAAATACCCCACCAAACCTTCCATAGAGAAGTTATTGAGAATTAATGGCGTATCCTTCAGCCTTTATTCTCAAATACTTGAAAAACTTCTCAAAAGTTTTTTGAGTGAAAGTGAGAGCTATTCCTATGAAAATTCCCAAACCCTTTCCTCCTTTCCTCTCATTCCATTTGCATTGGATAAACTCCTATTCATCTGATTGTGCTACAAAGTTGGATGCTTCGATCACTCAAGAAGAAAGTATTCTCCAAGTGTGAAGGGTGTAAGTGTTTTATATTTCTTTGATTTTTTGTTTTTTGTTTTTTTGTGAAAGGTTCATCTTGAACCCATTGTAATCTAGATAAAAAGAGCCTAGATAGAGCTAGATTCTAGCCAACCCTGTGGGGGAGATTGATTATAAAAGTGTGTACTTGAGCTACACATGGCTTAAAGAGAGCCAAAATCTCTTTGAAATAAATTCTAGCTACGAGAGCTAGAATGAGCCTGATTTTTTTTTCTGAAAGACTAGTTTTTGCAACTTGAATTTTATCTTGTAGATACCCAAGTCTTTGCTATCTTAAAAAACATCATTCATGAAAATTCAGCCTTCTTTGTGGTATCCAACTGGTTTCAAAGGGCAAGTGTTTGAAATTTGAGATTGGTGTCTCAATTCAATCTTTGAGCTTAGTATTTTTTCATTGGATTTTACCTCTCCTGAATACCATCTCAAAGTTATCTGAAGTTTTGTTTATTTAGCTTTTAATTTCAAATCAAAACTTCTATTTTGATTAGCATTTATTGTTTTATACCTAAATAGTATTGCTAATCAATTTTGATAGTATCACCTAGGATTCTTTGGTGTAACTTTATCAGTATTTTGAAATTGTATATTTGCCTTTTAAGGTGTTATAAAGCAAGATCTTCTTGCTCTTAAGTCAATAGTTATAGGTTGAATTGTTGTTATTTTTTTGAATCCCTTTGTGGGTCTAGGTAGTTGTATTTAGAGATATTGGTCATAAGTCTCAAGGTGTGTTGGGCCGGTTTTGTAAAGAAACCAATGAGGTTCAAAGTTGTAGATGTTGTTTGGTAATATCATAGTGGATTACTTAACTCCAGGGTAGTAAAAATCCTATTGTAGTGAATTGTTGAAATTTAGGATTCCATGATGTATAATTACAATAGAAGATGATTAAGGGGTGAAAAGAAGAAGAAGAAGAGTTGTGGAGAGAAGGATTTTAGGAGAGAAGAGGAAGAGTAACGAATTTGGAAAAAAAAGTAGGAAGAATAGGGTTATGGACTTATCCAAATCCTCTCCCATAAGTTGTATTGATAGATATCAAAAGTATTAATATTACAAGAATACCCTTCACCCTAGTAAGAGTGAACAAGAGACATAAACCATAAACTAATTACATCAATACCATCTTTATAAGATGGCTCTTTATTTACCATCATGCCACCACTGTGTGGGCCTATGGGCTTCTCCTTATTATGTCGGCTTGAGCCTATCTTCCACACACTTGGACGTGTGGGCTGTTGATTTTCAGGACTCAATAAATTTAGCTCATGGAGAAAAGGGGAAAGAAACTCATCGGGAGAAAATTGGAGGAAGAAGGGTTATGGAATTGATTATCCTAACCCTCCCCCTGAAGTTCTATTTATAGATTTATGAAACTATTATATTACAATAATACCCCTGAACTTAGGGCTTAGGGTTTTAACCTTGGAACTTTAACTTAATTACATCAATGCCATCTATAGGAGATGATCCTTTATTTACCATCCTGCCATCGATGTATGTAGGCCTATAGGCCTTCTCCTTGATCTATGGGCCTTGAGCCCATTTTATATATCTCTTGGTTGCACGAATCTTCCTTGGTCTTATAGGCTTGGGCCCATCTTCTAATACACTTGGATATATGTGTCTTCCTTGGTCGTGTGGGCTTGAGCTCTCTCTTCTAACACTCTCCCTCAAGCTGGGGGTGAGAGAACAGCATGAACTCCCAACTTGCTATAAATGATGTATAAAATATTTTTTTTGTATAATATGCCTTCATCTTCCAACACTCCCCCTCATGCTGGTTCTCTCGTTCATGAAGCCCAACTTGTATAATATCAGTGAGAGTAAATCACTCCTAGCCGCTAAAACATTGCTCTGAAGTGTCCACCTCCACCACCGTGTTCCTCCATGGAACAACGACTCTCAAGTGGTATAGTAATATATGATATTAATGGGGGGAAGTAACATAAATATAATAATAAGTTCCTCCGTCATGGACTTCCAACCACAAAAATGTGATATTTTTTATGGGGATAAATTTTCTCCGTCAAGGACTTCCAACCACAACAATTTAGATATTTTTGACAGGCATGAAGTTCCTCCGTCATGGACTCCCAACCACAAATAATATTGATATTTTTACAGGGATGAAGTTCCTCCGTCATGGACTTCCAACCACAAATAAATTTGATATTTTTGACATGGATGAAGTTCCTTCGTCATGGACTCCCAACCACAAAAATTTGATATTTTTGACAGGGATGAAGTTCTTCCGTCATGGACTCCCAACCACAAATAAATTTGATATTTTTTATGGGGATGAAGTTCCTCCGTCATGGACTCCTAACCACAAATAATATTGATATTTTTTACGAGAATGAAGTTCCTCCATCATAGACTCCCAACCACAAAAATTTGATATTTTTTACAGGGACATAAATAAATAATGGTATGAGGCTACCTATTCTTCAATAATAATGTATCATCAAAAGAAACACTTTAGCAGCAACTGAAATGGGCTTGGCTTAGGCCCATTTAGCACGAACCAAAATAATCCTTATAAAATGATCCAAGAAATAATCCAATGCACATATCTGTTCTAAATAATATGCTGACCAAGGAATAATTTGTCAATGTTTTAAAAAAAATAATCCAACTAGAGAAAAAATTTATTGACTCGCGCCAAAATATGTATAAACCTTGGAAATGTATACTGAGGCAGAAAATAAGTGGCCCGAGTCAGGTTTACCTGGACCCAAGTTGACCCGGTCCAGGTTGACCCGGACCGAGTTGGTCCGAGTTGACTCGGTCTGGCCAGAACCAAGACCTCGGGTTGCAGGCACGCCTGTATGCTGGCTCGCTGGTCTGAGTTGACTCGAGCGAGTTCGGGTCTGGCTGTGCTGAACCCGGAGCTGAAATAATAAAATTTCTTAACTCAGGACAATCTTTAATCGGGAAACAGTGCTTCTTCCCCGCGCACTGATTTTCTGATTTGAGAAATCAGCTAGCGTCTTGAGAAGATGCCATCATCTTCGGCAACCAAAAACGGAAAGTCTCTTCCCGTCGAGCAGAGACAATCAATTGGAAGGCTATAAGCGGAAAACCAATGGATAAATCGGCTGAAACAGAGCTCGGCGGAAGCAGAGGAACTTTCCGGAAAATCTTTCCGAAAGATACAGTGAGTCCTTCTCTGTGCCAAATGACTCTTGGCGGAAAAAGTCCAGAGATGGCAACTCGGCGTCATCGTCCTCCCGCAGAAACCATGGAGCTTAATTTTTCTCTCTCGGGTGCAGAGTCGTCTTCTCCGGCAACGGTGGGTTGTCTTCCTCGTCAGCCAAACAAAGTGGAACAACAACACGCAAATAGCTCTCTGCAGTCGTCTTCTTCTTCTTCATCAGCGGCAAACATAAAATTTCTTTCTTCCCCACTGTGCCGAACAGAGGCATACATAATGTCTCTGTTTTTTTTTTTTTCCAGCCACGTCTCCAGAAATAAACCTTCTGATGATAGGAGCACCTCCAAAGGACTTTCGACGATTAACAACCATCTTTGTTTTTTTTTTTGTATGAGAAATTGAACTGAAGGACTTAAAACAGTGGATGACAAGAAAAAAACTCTCTCCCATTTTGAGTGCTTAGTAAACAAAATTTGAACCTGTTAGAAGAGCAGAATAAACGGATGGGAGAGCATAGAGAGATAGAGAGGGATCATAACTGTCGCCGATCATGAACTACGAACTAGCAACAAAATCTAAAAACTGAATTTCAGCAACTATAAAAATATAACAATACGAGATAAAAAAAAAGATTTTTGGAATTATGAAAACCATGCTACGAGTATTGAATATCAAAAGCTCTGATACCATGTTGATTTTCAGGACTCCATGAATTTAGCTCATAGAGAAAAAGGGAAAGAAACTCATTGGGAGAAAATTGGAGGAAGTAGGGTTATGGAAGTGATTATCCTAACCTTCCCCCTGAAGCTCTATTTATAGATTTATGAAACTACTATATTATAATAATACCCATAAACTTAGGGTTTAGGGTTTTAACCCTTTATGGACTGAGGAAGGGCAGTGATACTGTTTGGGGAGATGTATAGACATTTGACACGGATCCCTACATTCGACTATAGAGTAAAAAATTTTTTTGCTTCTCTTGTTGGATGCTCCAGTTTTGTCGTCCAGAGGGCTAACACAGATATTGAGGTTGATACTTGCGAACGGATGGAGATGTCGGTACGGGCAAGCAGACCCTACCTTCGAGCTTAAGGACAAACTCTTTCTTCCAGGGGGTGTAATGTTATGCATGCAATAACATTATTATTTTAATTTTTTTAATTTACTTTATTTTATTTCAGTTAAAGTAGTAATAGGCCACAAGGGCATTTTTGGAATATTTTATTTATAGGGGTATTTTTGTAATATTTTATCTTAAGCCTTGTAAGGGTGAACCGTATTTTAAGGGGTAAGATAAATGAGAAAGGGAAGCATTGATTTTAGGTTAAACAAGGTTTTGAGTTCTCCTTCAAGAGCTCAGGGGTGTGCGTTCTCCTTAACGAACCTAGGGTTTTCAAGCTTCCCTTTGGCTTGATCTTTGTCTTCCTCTTCTTACTCCCTACGAATCCATGTGTCAGATCCGAGACCATAACATTGTTGCATATAAATTTCCTCTTTGACATCCCCATTAAAAAAAAAAAACATTTTTTACATCAAGTTGGTATACTTGCCAGGAAGAATTAGGGGCCATAGATAATAATACATGTACTGAGTTAATTTTTGTCACTTGAGAGAAAGGTTTTCTCATAATCAATGCCATAACTTTGTGTATAGCCTTTAAAAATGAGGCGAGCTTTCAAGCGAACAATGGATCCATCCAGATTGTGTTTCATAGTAAACACCCAATTTCAACCAACGGGTTTCCTATCAGACGGAAGTGGTACTAGAGCCAATGTCTGATTTTCATAAAGTGCTTGCATTTCTTCATCCATTGCTGCCTTCTACCTTGGATGTTTGAGAGCCTTCTGATAGGACTGGGGTACAAATATGGAGGAAATAGTCGAGAGAAATTAACAACATACAAGGGACAAACGATGATGAGACACAAAATTTGTTATGGGATGAGAAGTAGATTGCATGATGCATGATCTGGGTTCTTTTTTGAGAGAAATAGAACGAGTATCATATTACAGGCCAAAAATAACTAGAGAAGATGGACTTACCTCAGTGGGATCTGTAAACTCAGCAGGTGTGGTGTCAACCAGTGTTTCTGGGAGCTGAGTTGTTTCTGTAGCATGGGGCACAACCGGTTGAGGAGAACCTGGTACTAAAGATAGACTTGGAGGAGTATTGTTAGAATAATATGGAGAGTCTTCAAACAATGTGACATCCCTAGACAAAAGTAAACGCTGAAGAGTGGGATTACAACAAACATAACCCTTTTGGGTGAGAGAGTATCCTAAAAAGATACACTTGATAGATTTTGAATCAAGTTTACTGTGTTTTGGGGAGAAAATATGGACAAAACATTGACACCCAAAGACTCTCAAGGGTAGTGAAAGAGGAGATCATTGGGTAATAATAGAGGGTAAGAGGATTTGTTACCAAGAACGGAAGATGGTAACCTGTTTATGAGAAAGCATGTGGCAAGGATTGCATGTGGCTAATAAAAGTATAAAACTTTTATGACATATAGTAAACCGCGAGCTACCTCAAGAATATGACGATTCTTCCATTGGGCTACACCATTTAGTTGAGGGGTGTAGGCGCATGAGGTTTGATGAATAATGTTATTTTCTCGACAAAAAGACTCAAGGTCTTTGGAGGTGTATTCTTTGGTATTATCTGACCGGAGTATTTTAATTTTCTGACTAAATTGAGTGAGTACCATAGCATGAAAAGATTTAAAAATAAAAGGTATTTCAGAACACTCTTTAAATAGAAATAACCAAGTGGTACGAGTGAAGTTATCAATAAATATGATAAAATATTTGAGACGATCTAGGGTCCCCATACATCAGTATGAATTAAGGCAAACAAAGTGACATTTTTAACTTCTGGTCGAGGTGAGTATTAGATCTCTGATGTTTATTCATTTGACAGACTCCACATTGAAAGTATGATCTTATTTTCTGAGTAGGAAAAAAAAAGCATTAAGAGATTGTGCGGACGAATGTCCCAACCCGTTGTGCCATAATCTGGTTTCAATTTCACTGGTAGAAATGGTATTTATTTTTGGCACATCTGGGTAGTAGAGCCCCCTTTGTTCACAGTCTCCACCAATCACCTGCTTCATTATAAGATCTTGAAACACACATGAAGTGGGTGAGAAGGTGATGGAGCAATTAAAATGTTCGGTGAGTTGACTAACTGATAAAATATTTAAAGGGAAGGTAGGAACAAAAAAGATATCAGTGAGCGGAAGTATGGTGTAACAGAAGTGGATCTTTTCCTTTGAACTTTAGTTTGGGAGCCATTAGCTATGGTAACATATTTATGTGAAGGACACAGAGAAACTAAGTGTAATAAATATTTGTTACCTGTAAGATGCTCGGAGGCTCCGAAGTTAATTATCTTGGATGAAGAAGAGGCAGATAGCAAACATGAAGTGGTGGTGGCAGCGGTAGTTGAGGAAGTGCTTCAAGTAGAACCCATCATTGTTCTCATTTTCTGGAAAATCTCATTCTCTTCATCAATCAATGTTTCTTTGATGGAAGTGTTGTAGACTGATCTTCTTTTGTTTCACTCACTAAGGCTTGGTTAGCCTTACTCTCGACTGGTTTGCCAGTGGTTTTTTAACATCTTTCTCTTGGGTAGTCTGGGATACAACAGTAGGAGCAATCTTTCAAATGGAAGCATTGGTCTCTAGTGTGGCCAAATTTCCCACAATAAGTGTGTTCCCTTCCATATGTTCTGTCAAACTCATTCCTTCCACCTCTTCCTCAGCCTCCTCTAAAATTTCTGCCTCAGCCTTGGCCTTGGTTAGATGATGATCCCCTATGTCAAGAGTACATAGCAGAGGATACTTCGGTTTTAGAGGAAGAGGTGTCTGGAATATGGAGAAGTGTGTCACGTACATCATCAAAGGTGGGAACCGTGGAAGAGCTAAGAAGTTGACTCTTAGAAACTTCAAGATACGGTTTGATGTTAGCAAGGCATATGGCTGTGACTAAGGCTTCTTTTTGTTTGTTTTGGACAGAGACATCCATGGAGGTAGGCTGGGCAATTTTCCACTCTTGAAGAAGACCTCTAAACTGAGCCAAATATGTTTGGATATTGTCTCCTTGTTTTGTGGTAAGCATTCTGTTACAAGTCCCGGATCTGACACATGGATTCGTAGGGATTCGTAGGGGAAAAGAAGAGAAAGATGAAGATCAAGCCAAGGGAGGCTTGAAAACCCTAGAACTCGTCAAGGAGAGCTCCCACCCTGTTTAACCTAAAATCAATGTTTGTCTTTCTCATTACTCTTACCCCTTAAATAGGATTTTCCCTTACAAGGTTTAAGATAAAATATTACAAAAATACCACTATAATTGAAATATTCCAAAAATACCCCTGTGGCCTAAAATTGAAATAAAATAATGTAAATTAAAAAAATAGTTTAAAAATTAATGTTATTGCATGCATAACATTACAACCCCCTGGAAGAACGAGCTTGTCCTCAAGCTCGAAAGTAGGGTCTGTATGCCAACATCGCCATCCATTCGCAAGTGTCAATCGCGGTATTTGTGTCGGTCCTCTGGACTACCAAACTAGAGCATCCAACTAGATAAGCAATTTTTTTTTTTTTTTAACATTTAGAGTTCATAACTAACTCTCCTCAAAATTTCGGATCTCCCACTTGGAGTTTTATTTGTCCATTCTAGACCTCCTTAGTCGTGGGGCAACAACTGTTAAGTACCTAGCCAATACTACCCAAAAGACCGGCCTGTTAGGTGCGGAAGACATAGGTCATCAACCCTTAGCCCAGGACCACCAGGGCCCCAGGGTGTCCCATAACACCCAGTGCCCCCCCCCCCCCCCCCCCCCCCCGTAGGTGTCCCATAACACCTTAGGTTGGGTGTGACGCCCATAACATTACACCCGATCGACGCCTACGATGGCCCACTCAAGGTTGCCCACTCATCCACGGCTGCCCACTCTTCCACTGTGGCCCACTAGGACTTAATACCTATCGCCCCTTCCGTGTGGTCGCACCTTTCCGTGTGGTCGCTCCTTTTCGCAAGCGCGCCTCCGTGGGGAATCGAACCCGCGACCGAGGGTTGGCTCTGATACCAAATGTTAAGCACCTAGCCAATACTACCCAAAAGACCGGCCTGTTAGGAGCGAAAGACATAGGTACTCAACCCTTACCCCAGGACCACCAGGGCCCCAAGGTGTCCCATAACACCCTGGGTTGGCTGTAACGCCCATAACAACAACATCTTCCTTCTCATTTTCATCTTCCTTGTCACCACTAGTTCCTTGTTTGTCATCGTCAACTTCAGAGCATTTCTTTTCCTTGGGCGGTACTTGAACATGAGTTCGTTTCTTTCCACCAAAGATAACCCTAAAAATGATTGTTACAAGGACAACAACCACGGAGACCAGAATGCCAATAGTAAGGTTAGGCTGGCTCCCTTCCTTCTCAATGACATCAATGATCTTGAACTTTTATGCTGCTAAGAAAGGAATATCTGCAATCCGGTAGAGCACATCAAAGACCTTCTTATGAACACCAGAAAGTCCACCAGATGCTACAACTTCCTCTTCTTACTGTGTTTCCTTCTCCGATTCCAACTTAGGCTCCCATGCAGTCACCCTGATAGATGCTACAGTCACCTCATCCCAAACTATTAAAATATTGCCAAAAAGTACCCCATCATGCATCATCCATATCTCAATTCCAATAGTTGCAATGGGCTCAAAGTCAGGTTTATAAAACTCGAAGTACTCAAGGTTAGGAATCTGCCTTGGCTTCCAGATACCCTTATGGTTAGGGTTATCAATCAATGATGCATGCCAGTTACCCTTGTAAATCGGGTTTCTCTTCATAGGTCTACTTCGGGCTTCTTAGCTTCAGGGCCGTCAATCTCCTCTGGTTCACCATCCAACCATCCGTCTGGCTTCTCTGCCTCCTCATCTTCAAATTCAATTGGATCTTCATCCCAAGCATCGGGCTTTATAGCTTTAGGATCTGAAATCTTAGCTCTCTCATCCCCTTCCTCAGGTGTCTTATCATCTGGATCTTGTATTGTCTTAGGTGGGATAAGTGGAGGCTCAAAATCAGCAGCATATAGAAAATTGATCTTTTTCTTTCCCTCCCCATCCACCAGAATCCACAATTCATTGTCAAGTTTCAGTATTGCAATGTAAACATGGGATAGCTTATCAGATGGAATAGAAGAAGGAAATTTAAGGTGATATTCAACAAAATCCCCAGTCTTTGGATTCCTATGCTTGAGGATGAAATGCACCTTGTTATTGGACCCACATTTATCGAGTCCCAACATGATGGTGTAGGAAGATTCATTGTCAAACTCGTTGGGTTTCCATCCCGAGGCAACATGAATGCTATCCAATTTGCCTATCTCTCTTCCGATCGTATATACATTCAACAGACCATTCCCATCATTAATAACAGGAATACCCGCTATTGATGCAACTCTTCTGGCAGCATCACTATCAAAGTGCCTCATGACAATTATATCAGTGTATCCATCAACATTTCGTATGGTAGCTTCAAGTGTTTCTTCTTTTGTAGCTGTAGAAAATTTTCGTGCTTCTTCTGTTGTCAAAACTTCAACCCCTGATTTCACCTCAATAATAGAATAAACCGGCAAACTTTCACCATTTGCAATGTCATCTTTGCATTCTAACTCAACACAAAGATTGCCAAATTCAATTTCAGGTCCAGCTGCAGATTTGACATCTTCAACAGAACTAGACTTTATTTCTTCAATCTCAACTGACTCACTTCTAATAGCGAAACATGCAGCACTAATTCACCTTTCCTAGCATACCCATTAGTAGTTGCAGCACGAATAGCATAATCATTTACAACGAATGCATCCATAGCATTAGATACAACACTCATGCATACTTCTGCATTCTCAAAATGAACAAACCCAAAACATTGGGATTTCCCATCTCCTTCTCTCATTACTACATCGCTTGTAATGTTTCCATATGCGCCAAATATTGTCATCAAATCTTCACCCCTGTCCTGTGACCTAAAAATAAAATAAAATAATGTAAATAAAATAAAATCAGTTAAAACATTAACGTTATTGCGTGCATAACAAATTCTTTGGAGAATATCGTATGACCTGTGTTACTTTCGAAGCTTAAATTCAACTTAGTACATGTCTCCCAAATTTATTTAGCCGTGTCAAGATGAATAACATTGTTGGAGACATGTTATTCCATGCTGTTAATAAGCCAACTAATCACCAAAGTATTATTCTTCAACCACTTGTTATAGAAAATATCATCTTCATCAATAGGTGGTCCACAAGTGATGAGGTTACCATGGAGGTCTTTTGTTATAAGAAATTGGCAAACCGATGTGGACCGGCTCATAAAATTTGATACCCCTCGCAAGGGTACAACAGTAATCTTGAGGATATCACTCTTGTGACCCATGTATTCTTCAGCCATAATTGACAATTCACTTTAAAAAATTCTCCAATCAACTACTAGTAAAAAACCCAAGTATAGGTTTTTAACCAAATCGGTTAATGGAGAGAATTTAGCATAAAAGCTAAAAGATCAAATTTCTGATTTTTTTTGAATAATCACTCATAAGAGACTCAATACCATTCTTCTTTATCAGGGAATCTCGTTCCCATAGAGTTATAACTCTTTATGCAAAAATTTCCACATAAAATGGTCTTGATCAACAAAATTTTCAAACTAACAAAAACTACCTTGATAACTTCTTCTAATCCAGGAAGAAAATATTTTTTACAACTCATAAGATAAATACATGCATAAAAAGATCTCTAAACCATCCTTTTAATATCCAAAAACCAATAGCATAATTCAATAATATCATAAATATAAATAAACTTTTCTCATGAGCTTCATCTTGCTTCATGAAGAGCCTTCTATGATCATATCTTCTTAGAGCATTCCTTTGACTTGGGGATCCTAAATTGGTTGCTCTGATACCATGTTGAATTTATGACCTTATGAATAATATCTTGTGCAAGGAGAGAGAGAGAAAAAAAGAGAAAAGGAAAAGAGGGCTCTCGGGTAGAGAGAGGAGAAGAATAAAAGACTAAAGAGAGGAGAGGGATTTCTTTCACGTGAATGAGAGAAGAGGAGAGCTTGATTGAATGCCTCAAACAAGACCCCCTATTTATACTATTTCCAACACATAATTAGGGAAACTCTGTAATCAATTAATATTCCTACTTTCCTTATAATACATTAATCTAAGGAAGATAAATCAATCATATAAATCAAGGAAGATATGCAAGTCTTTCCAACTCATGTTGGGAAAGATACCAGTTCGTCATGTCTATGTGGGTCCCACTTGATCCTCAATCTTTCAATGTATTCTAGCTCATTCCAGCTCATGTGATGACTCCTCTTGGCTGATGTCCTCATGGTGGGTCCCATCATAGTTGCACGTCATGGTGGGTCTCACATTGTAATAAGTCCTGCCTGAGGAAGCCAGGGGGAGACAGTGACAAGACAATCCTGAGTGGAGGAGTGGCAAGCCGAAGGTGGGGCGATGGGGCATACAACACTCAGGATGCTCGAGGCACCACTTGGGAATCTCGAAGACTCCATCCACTCCACTCTTGAAGGTGTCATTGTTGAGAACTATTCATGAGGAAGATTGACTCTATTAGAAGAGGATCATGAATTTTTTATAAAGTTTAAAAGTATGATGGCTCCTCCCCAAAGCAACACAATCGACACAATTGCTAAGTTGTTGTGGAGCCTAATAAACACCTTTCTCTCATGCTCTAGCAATTCACCTTGGATCATGTTAAGTTGTGTAGCCTAATAAACGCCTTACGTTGAGTTAGTACGCGGATATATTTACTGTTGTTTCATTAAGGGCAATTTGGGGATTTCACACATGTAAAGCGGTTGCCCTAGTTTTCTCTTTATAATTGGGGGAGACACTATTTGGGTTTAATCATTCATTATCAGAGAAGGATCTTGAGTTACAGCTCGAGACATGTTAGAGAAAAACACCAATAAGTGTGTGCAATTTCTCCTGTAAATTATTTCATCTTTAAAGTGGATTACTACAACGGCAGAAGACATAACATAGTCTCACCTTGAGGCGAACCTGTATAAATATTACTGTCATTTTTTGTACTTGCTTGTTTTCTTTCTTCTGCATTTATTATTATTGCTCTTGTTAGTTTGGAATTAGGGCGTCTAATTCCTACAAGTGGTATCAAAACTTTGGTTTGTGATTGAGAGCAATGGTTGGCAAAGAAGGATCAACACCTGGAATCAACAAGTTTGATGGTATGGTTTTTGAGTTCTAGAGAATGCAGATTGAATATTATCTATAAAGTAAAAAGCTTCACTCACCACTTTTGGATATGAAACCAAAAGGTATGAAAGATGATGAGTGGAATTTCCTTGATAGACTGGTGTTGGGAGTAGTCCTGTTAACACTGTCAAAGAATGTCGCTCATAACGTGGCATCGGAGAAAACCACAACGGGGATGATGAAGATTTTGTCTGATATGTATGATAAGCCTTATAAAAATAATAAGGTACATTTCATGAAAAAATTCTTCAATTTAAAGATGATAGAAAATACATCAGTGGCAACACATTTGAATGAATTTAGCACGATTGTCAATCAATTGACCTCCGGTCAAACAAAATTTGATGATGAGGTTCATGCTTTAATTCTTTTGGCGTCTCAGTCAAATTTTTGGGAGCCTATGTGGGTTGCGGTCAACAAATTTTTAGGTAACGAGAAGTTGGTTTTTGATGATGTTCGGGATACCATTCTTGCAGAGGAAATTCGTAGAAAGGACTCTGGAGAATCGTCGACATCTAATTCATCCCTCAATGTCAATACTATTGAATTTATGGAAAAGAGAAATACTTCATTGACTTTATTAACTTATCATAATCAGAGTACATGAATCTCTATTTATAATAGAGAAAGTTGTAGAATCCAATTACAATAAAACTACCTTTGTCCCAATTACACCCAAACTCTAACACTAAAAGATAAGTTCTAACATAATTAAATAACTCAATGTAGATAAAAGACAAACATAACTCAAACTAAAACTCTTCTTGGACGTGACCATAAGATAAAGATACTTTTGTGAGTCTTTGATCTTCCAACTGATGTGATAAGGATGCCAGCTGATGGTAATCATTGTGGGTCCTACTTATGAGCTTGGGCCCATCTTATGGGCCTTCTTTGGTCGTGTGGCCCATCTTATAATACTCTTAGATATGTGGACCTTTTTTGGTTGTGTGGGCTTCGGACCTATCTTCCAACACTCCCCCTCAAGCTGGGGGTGAGAGAACATCAAGAACTCCCAGCTTGCTACAAATGATGTATATAATTTTATTTTTTTGTATAAAATGGCAGTCCTCCAATCTTCCAACACTCCTCCTCATGCTGGTGCTCTCGTCCTTGAGACCCAGCTTGCCAATTCAGGGGGGTATAACATAGATGCAATAATAAGTTCCTCCGTCATGGTTTCCCAACTGTGATAATTTTTTTACAGGCCCCATCATGGTTTCCCAACCGTGATATTTTTTGATAGGGTATTGATGTGACATTTAATTACGTCGGCTTTTATACCTCACAAGCGTACGAATCGTTCATGTAATCTAGCGGTAAGCGAGGGTCATATCCACAGGGAGGACTGAATTTTGGGTATTCTTCAATCAACTAGCCTAACCAAATATGATTAATTAATCTGAACTAAACACTGATTATATCCTAAATTATCAAGTAATGATCTAATTAACTACTTGCACAACAGGCAACATCAACTCTGGATTTTACCGTCGTTAGTGACTCTCTCGAGCGCCATGTAACCACGAGTCAGGATTATCAATCCTTGCGTCTAGCCCCTCTCGGGCACCTAGAGTTAATGACAGAGATTAGATTACAATAGAATGCATAAAATCAATTTCCTATTGTGATGATGCAAAAATTACAAAATAGGGTAGATGTGTAATTCAGGTTTCCTATTCAATTCACTTAAAAATTTAATCCAAACATTCCCACAACAAATCATTCTCTTAATTTAAATCATGGATAAGAGATTGGATTTAAGATTCCAGAATCCTACCTAAATTATAATCCTGCTCTAACTAGCTAATTACTCAAAAATTCGAAAAACAAATATTCAATAAACATCAATTCTCAAATAAAATTTAATAAGCATTCAAAACCTAAGTTCAAACTATAGGAAACTAATTAAATTATAAAATGACGGATTACTTCCCTTCGTCTTCCTTTTGCTCGGGCAGCAATTTCGTTCTCACGGTTGCTACGATTTCCAGAAATTGAGGGCTTCGGATTACAAGAGTGAGCGGTCGGTGGTGGAGACGACGCCGGCAAAGAAGAATAGAAATCCACCAAGGGATGTGGTGTGGCGAAAGATGGAATGGAGCCAAAATCCTTTGACCGGCTCTCTAGAGTCTTGGTTAGAAGTGCGGAATCGACACTGGAGGGTGGTCGGAATCTGGAATCGGCGCAGGAGGAGCCCTCTCGGGTCTCCTCTCGGATTGGCGAGCAGAAAACGACAGTGTCAAACTCGCCATGATGGAGACTCTCTCTAGGTCTCCTCGGGTTTGTTCTCAGTTGCCGGACGGCGGTGGACGAAGGTGGCACGTGGCCGACTGCGGCTGGAGGGAGCGCTCTCGGGTCTTCCCTTCGACCGGTTGGTGGTATCTTGAGTGACTCTCTCGAGCTCCCTATTTCTCCTCCCCCCTCCTCCTCGGGTCTCAAATCGATTTTCCCTTAAAATTCACCTACCCCTTTCACTAATGGAATTTATGTAAATATCTCCTTCTCCACACAAAATTCTCCTGAAATTCCATAATTGAATCCATAAAAATCATTAAAAGCAATGAAATATAATTCGGGAGAGAAAAATTTGCAATATGAGTAGTGATTAATGCCAAATTCAATAAATGGACATTTCATTTGAAAATCGATAAATAACCACCTATAACACAATTATAAGGGCTATTCTATTTTAATTAACCTAGTTCTCATGTCATAATTTGGCATCTATCACACCCCTAAACCTATGTCTTTGCTAGTCCCTAGCAACACAACAACGGAACCAAAATTAAGCCTAGGAAAACAAAATGCCACTTTCGTAGGGAACACTATTGCATTTAGCGTATGCAACAAGCCGTTAAACCCCTACTTTACTGTAATGGATGAGTTGTGTCTTGTGAGGGTTTGCATGGAATTTACCCACAAAATTCATCTAAATCAACAATATAAAAAGAAAAGTGAAGAAAATCTACTCCTCATTAGCATATGACTATAACACTTAGTATCGTAAAATGTCTGAAAATCCTTTGAAACCCTGCTCAATTTGAAAACCTGTGTAAAATATAACACATTATCAATCCAAATACACTCATTGTTACTCCACCTGAACCAATGTGACCCATAAGCAATTACTTCAACAAAACAAAGAGGCAACAGATAACAATAAAATCCTGGTCACATCACGATTAAGAGAGAATAGTTGAGTAAGAATGTTGTCTGAAAATCTCACAAAAGAAGTATATATATTTCAACCTAAAACTTCTTTCAACTTACAATTCATCATCAAAGTTAAGAAAACTCATTGCTTCCAGATTTAAACTCATTTTTCGCTGAATACTTTTGTTATTACCACCATTTTGTATTCGTCCTCATTGCACATGCACTTATTTTTTAAGTAACCAACTGTTCCGGTGCATGTCCTTGGGTTTGCCCAGGCTGTTTATGAGGTTATATGCCTTTTGTAAGCAAGAACATTTCCATTTGCATTCATACATTACAACAAAGAATTTCATTGAGATATAAAAAAGAATAAGATCAAATAGGCATACAAGACTATTCAGACTAACATAGATCAACACTAGATTTACATGTTCTCTTTTGCAACTAAGTTCCAAGTCTAATGCAATAGTAAGGTATCCCACTGAATTCTCATGGATCACAACAAATGATATCAAAATTCTAATAAGCATATTCTACACAGTTTTACAAAAAAATTTGAGACACATTTGAACAACTTATTTTAACTCTACTAAAGTTAACCACATACTAAGAGGAGTAATTTGAAAACCACGAACAAAAATCAAAAGAAAATCATTGCTAAGACATAAAAGAGCCATTTTCCCCCCAAACCTAAACCTGACATTGTCCTCAATGGGGAAAAATTAAGACACTAGAACGACTACAAAAAGGAATAACAGCTAAAGAATAATAACACTCATGGAAACCACATGCTCCATTGGCAACACAAGGAGTAAAGCAAAGCCAAAACGGTGTAAGGAAAAGAGATATCAACAAACACCCCCAAACCAACTAACAATCACAAAAATCAACATAAGCAAGAATGAATAAGCCAAAAATAAAAATTGTAATGTACAAAGGGATAGAAATGTGGTATTGCCCACAATGTGCTAAGTTTATAGTCTTAAGCAAGACTTTGAAGCAGTCAAGATGAGTGGATGGGTTCTTCCAAGAGAATCACCATCACCTCCTCCGGTGTTGGGACATTCTCAAGATATGGTTTGAGCCTCTAACCGTTAACTTTGAAGACCGACCCATCTCCGTGATTGCGGATCTCAACAACGCCATGAGGAAACACCTGTGTAACCTCAAATGGACCTGACCACCTGGATCTCAGATTCCCTGGAAACAAATTCAATCTTGAGTTATGAAGTAAAACATTCTGCTCAATAGTAAAAGACTTGCAAAAAAAGATTTATGATGTAAAAACTTTGTTCGCTCCTTATACAGTTTGGCATTCTCATAAGCATCGTGACGTATCTCCTCCAACTCATTCAATTGCAATTTCCTCTCCTCACCTGCTTGAGCCAAATCAAAATTCAAAGCCTTAATGGCCCAATAAGTTCTATGCTCAAACTCAACAGGTAGATGACATGCTTTGCGGACCACTAGGCGAAATGGAGTCATCCCAATAGGAGTCTTATAAGCGGTTTTATAGGCCCATAAAGCATCGTCCAATCGAGTGGACCAATCTTTCCTATCAAAGCGAACCGACTTCTCCAAAATCCGTTTGATATCCCTATTAGAGATTTCCACAAGTTTGCGGGTGGTACGGAGTAGTCACCCGATGAATGATGGAGTATTTATTCAACAAGCTCTCAAATGCTCTGTTACAAAAATGAGATCCCCCATCACTGATGATCGCTCTCGGGGTACCAAACCGATTAAAGATGTTTTCTTTTAAAAACTTTACCACCACTTTGTGATCATTTGTATTACATGCAATAGCTTCAATCCATCTAGCGACATATTCAACAGCAACAAGGATGTATTGATAGACAAACGAGACAGGAAAAGGACCCATGAAGTCAATACCCCACACATCAACTAATTCAACAATAAGAATTGGGTTAAGAGGCATCATGTTCTTCCTAGACAAACAACCAGTCCATTGGCATCTATCACACACATGACAAAACTCATGGGCATCTCTAAATAATGAAGGCCAATAGAAACCACATTGTAAGACTTTAGCCGCGGTCTTTCTAGCATCAAAATGTCTACCACATGCGTGGGAATGAAAAAATTCAAGATTGTTGGCAAAGTCTTGCTCAGGTACACAATGCCTAATGACTTGGTCTGGACACACCTTGAACAAATAAGGGTCGTCCCAAAATTTTTTTTTGACTTGGGAAAAGAATTTCAACCGATCTTGTTTACTCCAATAATCATGAATCTTACGAGTTACAAGATAGTTGACTATGTCAGCAAACCAAGGTAACTGGGATACTTGGAGAAGTTGTTCATCAGGGAAGGAATCATTTAAAGGAAGGGATCATTCCTGAGGTGCTACACAGATCCTAGATATATGATCATCAACAACATTCTCACAACCCTTCAAGGTCAAATTCTTGAAATTTCAAGATCCATCTAATCAAGCGAGGTTTAGTGTCCTTGATGGATAATAAGTACTTCAAAGCAGAATGATCAGTGAACACTATAACCTTTGACCCTAACAGATATGATATGAATTTGTTCACGGCAAAAACAACAGCTAGCAACTCCTTCTCAGTGGTAGTGTAATTCAATTGAGCATCATGAAGAGTGCGGCTAGCATACTGAATGACATAGGGAATTTTATCTGCCTTTTGCCCCAAAATAGCCCCCAATGCATAATCAGAGGCACCACACATCAAATCAAAAGGCAAAGACCAAGTAGGAGGTTGGACAATGGGTGCAGTGGACAAACATTTCTTCAGTGTCCAAAAACATGAATACATGCATTATCAAAGGTAAAAACAACATCTTGAGCAAGCAAATTCGTCAAAGGACTAGAAATTTTGCTAAAGTCCTTAATGAAGAGCCTATATAACCCAACATGGCCAAGGAAAGAATGCACCCCCTTCACAGAACTAGGTGGTGACATATTGGCAATTAGATCAACCTTGGCTTTGTCCACTTCTATACCCCGCTCAGACACTAAATGTCCTAAAACAATTCCTTCTTTTACCATGAAGTGGTATTTCTCCCAATTCAAGACTAAATTGGACTTAATGCAACGGGTCATTACGAGTGAAAGATTGTGCAGAAATGTCTCAAAGCTAGAGCCAAACATAGAAAAGTCATCCATAAAGACCTCTAAAAAGTCGCCAATCATGTCAGAAAAGATACTCATCATGCACCGTTGGAAAGTGGTGGGCACATTGCATAAACCAAAAGGCATGCGTCTGTAAGCAAAGGTGCCAAACAGACACGTGAATGTGGTCTTTTCCTGGTCTTCTAGAGCAATGGGAATTTGATTGTAGCTAGAGTATCCATCTAAGAAGCAATAAAAACTGTGGCCGGCCAATCACTCTAGCATCTGATCAATGAAAGGAAGTGGGAACTGATCCTTCCTAGTGGCGGAATTATGTTTTCTATAGTCAATGTAAACACGCCACTTGGTGGTAGTTCTTGTGGGAATCAAGTCACCACTCTCATTTTTCATTTCGTTATCCCCCCTTTCTTAGGGACAACTTGAATTGGACTCACCCAGGTGCTATCAAAAATAGGGTAAATGATGCCAGACACAAGCAACTTGACGACTTCTTCTCTCACAACCTCCTGCATATGGGGATTTAACCTACGTTGCATCTCACATGAGGCTTTAGTCCCCTCCTCCAAATGAATATGATGCATGCATATGGAGGGGCTAATCCCTTTTAAGTCATCAAGAGTCCACCCCCAATGCATCTATGTGTGCTTGTAAAACTTCAGTCAATTGTTCCTCCTGCTCAGTACTCAAATTAGAGGCAATAATGACTGGCAAGGAGTTCATGGGCCCCAAGAACACATACTTAAATGTGGGAGGAAGTGGCTTAAGATCTAGCTTGGGAGTTTCAAGAGGTTTGTCCAAGTCAAGATGAAGATCCTACGGATGATCAGTTGTGACAACCTCATAAGCTTCGTCCAACAGAGGTACAAAACTGAGTAAAGAGTCAACCTCTCAGAAATATGCTTCCTCATCAAAATAGTCCATGTCTAAAGATGTTATGTAAGACTCATAAGATTCAAGAGTGGATTCGTTATCAAGCATAACAATCTCTATCTTAAATGTAGGACTCAGATCATCAGACTCAAGTGGATGGTGTCCGACATTAAACACATTCAATGTGACCTTAAAATTTCCAAAAGACAACTGCAACTCACCACTTTTACAATGAATGATAACATTAGATGTGGCTAAGAAGGGACGTCCTAGGATGACAGGAATTTGGTTGGTCACATTGACTACTGGTTCTGTATCAAGAACAATGAAATCAGTCGGGAACAAAAATTTGTCCACTTTTATCAAAACATCTTCAACTATTCCTCATGGTATCTTGACTGAACGGTCAGCTAGTTGAAGTGTGATGGGGGTAGGCTTCAATTCCCCCAAACCTAATTACTGGTACATAGAGAAAGGAAGAAAATTCACACTTGCCCCTAAGTCAAGAAGAGCTCTCTAGATGGTGTGTTCACCAATGACACATGAAATTGTGGGGGCATCCAGGATCTTTAACTTTAGGAGGATTGTTGTGCTTCAGAATTGAGCTTACATTTTCAGTAAGAAAGACCTTTTTTGTTAACATGTTGTTTTCTCTTCTGTGTACAAAGGTCTTTCAAAAATTGGGCATAAGCAGGGACTTGCTCATAACATCAAGAAGTGGACTGTTAATGTGAGCCTTACTAAACAGTTCCACCGTTTCATGCATCCTATCTCCTTTCCTAGGTGGGCCCGATAATCTCTATGGATAAGGAGCTGGTGGGACTTGGTTAGGGATCTGCCTGGCTGTTGGTGGAGAACTTGGAGGTTCTTCACTCAATGATGTGTCCCCATTGTCATCCTTTGAATCCTTAGACTTAGTGGTCCCTACCCCATTATCCAACTCACGACCACTGCTAAGGGTGGTTATGGCTTTGGCTTGCTCATGGTGGGGATTGGAACTCGACCCACTCGCATGTGTGCTTTTGGGGTTAGGAATGGTTTGACTCGGGAGTCTATTTTGTGCATGTTCACTCATGTGGCTGACCAATTGACTCACTTGCATTTCAAGTTTAGCAATGGAGGACTGTGTATTCTGCATGAACAATTGAAGTGTATCCTCAAGTGAAGGTTTTTGTGGAATTAATGGCTATTGAGTGAACAGTGGGCATAGAGCTTGGGGTTGAATAAACCCTGAAGGACCCCAATCTGTGGGCCCTTGGACCATGAGAAATTTGGGTGCCTAGCCCAATCTGGATTATATGTTTCCAAAAAAGGCTCGTTCCAATTTGGTCTATGAAAATTCTGGACTGCATTCAAGTCCTCAATGAGCGGCGCCCATGCATAAAAACACAAAAAGAAACAAAACTAACTATCAAATTATGCTAATAAACTAACAACTGAAAATACGAACTAACTAGAAGAAATAAAAATAACTCCACACAAAATCATCAAGATAAAACAAAAAAGATAAAATTATGAAAGCAGAAAAATAAATCTAACCTGAGACCATGGAGAACAAAGAAATACACTTAATACGTGCCTCCGTGGCAACGGCGCCAAAAACTTGATGTGACATTTAATTACGTCGGCTTTTATACCTCGCATGCGTACGAATCGTTCATATAATCTAGCGGTAAGTGAGGGTCATATCCACAGGGAGGACTGAATTTTGTGTATTCTTCAGTCAACTAGCCTAACCAAATATGATGAATTAATCTGAACTAAACACTGATTATATCCTAAATTATCAAGCAATGATCTAATTAACTACTTGCAGAACAGGAAACATCAACTCTAGAATTTACTGTGATTCGTGCCTCTCTCAAGCGCTATGTAACCACGAGTCCGGATTCTCAATCCTTGCATCTATCCCCTCTCAGACACCTAGAATTAATGACAGAGATTGGATTACAATAGAATGCATAGAATCAATTTCTTATTGTGATGATGCTAAAATTACAAAATAGGGTAGACGTATAATTCAGGTTTCCTATTCAATTCACTTAAAACTTTAATCCAAACATTCCCACAACAAATCATTCTCTTAATTTAAATCATGGATAAGAGATTGGATTTAAGATTCTAGAATCCAACCTAAATCATAATCCTGCCCTAACTAGCTAATTACTCAAAAATTCAGAAAACAAATATTCAATAAACATCAATTCTCAAATAAAATTTAATAAGCATTCAAAACCTAAGTTCAAACTATAGGAAACTAATTAAATTATAAAATGACAGATTACTCCCCTTCTTCTTCCTTTCGCTAGGGCAGCAATTTCGTTCTCACGGTTGCTGCGATTTCCAGAAATTGAGGGCTTCGGATTGCAAGAGCGAGTGGCCGAAGGTGGAGACGACGCCGGTGAAGAAGAATAGAAATCCACCAAGGGAGGTGGTGCAGCGAAAGATGGAATGGAGCCAAAATCCTTTGACCGGCTCTCTCGAGTCCTGGTCAGAAGTGCGGAATCGACACCGGAGGGTGGTCGGAATCTTGAATCAGCGCAGGAGGAGCCCTCTCGGGGCACCTCTCGGTCTGGCGAGTAGAAAACGGCAGTGTTGAACTCGCCACGATGGAGACTCTCTCAAGGTCTCCTCGGGTCTGTTCTCGGTTGCCAGACATCAGTGGATGAAGGTGGCACGCGGCGGACGACAGCTGGAGGGAGCCCTCTCGGGTCTTCCCTTCGATCTGTCTGCGGTAGCTTGAGAGACTCTCTCAAGTTCCCTCTTTCTCCTCCCCCCTCCTCCTCAGGTCTCAAATCGATTTTCCCTTAAAATTCATCTACCCCTTTCACTAATGGTATTTCTGTAAATATCTCCTTCTCCACACAAAATTCTCCTGAAACTCCACAATTAAATCCATAAAAATCATTAAAAGCTATGACATAAACCCTAAAACCAATGAAATATAATTCAGGAGAGAAAAATATGCAATATAAGTAGTGATTAATGCCAAATTCAATAAATGCACGTTTCATTTGACAACCGATAAATAACCACCTATAACACAATGACAAGGGCTATTCTATTTTAATTAACCTAGTTCTCATGTCAGAATTTGGCATCTATCAGGTATCCTCCGTCTTGGTTTCCCAATCGCTATATTTTTTTACGGGGTAAAATAAATGATGATATGAGGCCACCTCGTCTTCAATAATAATGTCCCCAAAGAGAATAATAGATGCAGCTGAATATAACACGACCATCTTCCAACACATATAACATGAACCAAAATAATAAACCTTGTAGGAGGACCCATGAAATAATCATAATCCAATATAAATATTTTTTTCTTAGATGCAGAAGCTTCATCTTTTGTGCTCCCCTTGTCTTGAATAGTTTGGTCACATAAACTCATCCACAATATATGGAATAAAATACCTCTTTTTTGTACTTCTCCCCCTCAAGCTGGGAGGTAATGGCAGTGATCCCAACTTGAACCAAATATTACAGATGTAGCAATGAGCCCAAATAACAGAGATGTATAAATAATCCCTCAAACTAGGTAGAAGTGAGATATTTTCCTGATATATCAACTGTTATGCACGCAATAACATTATTATTTTAGTGTTTTCTTTAATTTACTTTATTTTATTTCAGATTTAGGTCATAGGGGTATTTTTGGAATATTTTATTGTAAACCCTAACAGGGTGAACCCTATTTAAGGGGTAAGAGTAATGAGAAATGGAGAAGCATTGAAGTATTAAGAATTAGGTTAAATTTAGCGTAAAGAGGCTTAGATTTCTCCTCAACGAGCTCTAGGGTTTTCAAACTTCCTTTTTGCTTGATCTTTCGTTTTCGTTCCCCATGTCTTGCTACTACCCCTACGGTAATGCCTGGAAGACCCGTAACCCGTGGCAGATTGCAGATCCTCCCAAAGAATCCATGTGTCAGATCCGGGACCGTAACAACAACTAAAAAAGGGACGCAAAACAATTGGCATAAATTCAGAATTTTCAATACAATAGAATACCAACATGACCTTTGACTCTTCCAATGTGAATATTTCTTTAAATATAGATCAGATTGACATGGAATTTTCTCCTTATTAAAGTAGACTTAAATACCTTTCAATCAAGTATAATTTAAATTCAAAAAATATAATTATCAGAAGATAAAAAATCTGATATATTTCGGTCTCTGTCATTTGGCTGAACTAAGTATTGTTTCTCATGTTTTTCTTGAATGACCATTGACTCTTCCAAGATCAATATATCCTTATAAAAAACTCATACAGAGAATTGGTTGAATAGGTAAGAAAATAGAATTATGTATCTTTCTTTTAATATATATAATTATCCATATAAAGTCTCTTTCTTGATAGCATAAAATACCTCGGAAGTTGAGGCTTTCTGCTGCCGCTCGAACCTCTTTTTCAATCTGACCTTTTGCTACTTCAAATATCGATTTCTCTTTGTAGATAACTCAGATAAAAAAATTGTTGAATAGGTAGAAGAATATACTTATAGATATTTCTTTTGAAATATATTTATCCATATAAAGTCTAGTTCTTGATAGCAAAAAATACCTCAGAATAAGAAGATTGCTGCTGCTACTCGAACCTTTTTGCAATCTGAACTGCAGTCATTAATATCGATATCGATATCTCTCTGTAGATAACTCAGATTGAAAGAAATAGTTTTTATTTTGAAAGTTGACTCAAATATATTTCCATCAATTTATAATTTGCAATATGAAAAACTCTGTATGGAGGAAAAAAATGCAAAGCAAACTATGGGTATAGGGACTGAAAAAAAAAATTACGAACCTAGACATAGGGTTTAGGGTTTAGAGAAAAGGATCACATTACCTCTGTGGTTTGATCACGTCAACTCACATAACCCACTCTGATACAATGTTTAATTTATGGAAAAGATAAATACTTCATTGACTTCATTAACTTATCATAATTGGAGTATATAAACCTCTATTTATAATAGAGGAAGGTAGTAGAGTCCAATTATAATAAAACTACCTTTGTCCCAATTACACCCAAAATCTAACACTTAAAGATAAGTCCTAACATAATTAAATAACTCAATATAGATCGAAGACAAACATAACTCAAACTAAAACTCTTCTTGGATGTGACCATAAGATAAAGATACTTTTATGAGTCCTTGATCTTCCAACTGATGTGATATGGATGCCAGCTCATGGTAGTTATTGTGGGTCCTACTTATGTGCTTGGGCCCATCTTGTGGGCCTTCTTTGGTCATGTGGCCCATATTATAATACTCTTAGATATGTGGGCCTTCCTTGGGCATGTGGGCTTGGGCCCTATCTTCCAACAAATACCAGGGGCAGGAACTTCGATAGGAATTCCAACAACGACAATTGTAGAGGGAAGTCAAGGAATGGAAGAAGCAAGTCCAAATTCGGAAGGAATGTGGAGTATTGGAATTGTGGCAAGTCTAGTCACATAAAGAAGAACTGTATAACACTGAAGAATGTTGAAAAGAAAAATGATGTTGCAAATGCAATAATTGAAGAAGTACAAGATGATTTACTCTTGTCGGTTGATAGCCCTATTAACTCTTGGGTGGTACATTTTAGGGGCTTCTTTTCACACCACTGCGCACCGCGAGATCATGGAGAATTATGTTGTTGGAGATCATGGGAAGGTGTATCTTGCTGATGGATATTGTCGGTATTGGTGATGTCAGCTTGAGGATGTCAAATGGGTTAGTATGAAAAACTCACAAGGTGAGACATGTGCCAAAACTGATGCGTAATCTCATCACTGTAGGGCAACTTGATGATGAAGGTCATATTGTGACTTTTAATGGTGCTGGCTAGAAAGTCACAAAAGGAGCCATGGTTGTTGCATGAGGAGTTAAAACGGGAACTCTTTACATCACTTCCAGTTGCAGAGACACGATTGCAATTGTGTTTGTTGTTACTGATTATGATTTGTAGCATTATAGGCTCGATCATATGAGTGACAAGGGAATGAAAGTGCTTCAGTCCAAAGAGAAGCTACTAGGGTTGAAAAGTGTAAACAACAGTTTGTGTGAAAGCTGTATTTTCAACAAGAAGAAAGGGGTTAGTTTTTCTAAGGCTAGAAAGGAGCAAAAAACAACAAAAGTGGAGTCCGTTCACATAGATGTTTAGGGGCCTTCAACTGTTATTTCCCTTGGTGGTTCTAACTACTATGTGACATTTATTGATGATGCAAGCAGAAAGGTATGAGTTTATTTCCTGAAAAATAAATCTGATGTCTTTGATACTTTCAAGAGATGGAGATCAATGGTTGAGAATGAGATAGATTTGAAGATGAAGTGTCTACAGTCAGATAATGGGGGAGAATACATAGGCGATGATTTCAAGTGGTATTGTGCTGATAATGAAATCAAGATGAAGAAGACCATTCTTGCAAAACCTCAATAGAATGGTGTAGTTGAGAGGATGAACAAGACCTTGAACGAGCATGCTAGGAACAAGGTCTGAGGCTATTAGCACTGTTGCCTATTTGATCAACAAAGGTCCTTCAACAACATTGAATTGCAAAATACCAGAAGTGGTTTGGAGCAGCAAAGAGGTAAAACTTTCTTTCTTGAATATATTTGGTTGTGTTTCTTATATTCACATTGATTCTGCTGTTAGAAGTAAACTTGGTGATAAATCTAAGATATGTTTCTTTATTGGCTATGGTGGTACCGAGTTTGGTTATTGCTTCTGGGATGACCAAAGTTGTCAGGTTATCAAGAGCAAGGATGTGATCTTCAATGAATGTGTTCTGTATAAAGACAGGTTGTGAACAAAGTCTGAGAGCACTAGTGATGTAGCCAAGATGTCTTAAGTGATGCAGTTGAGAGATCTTCCAATTATTGGATATGGGGAATATTTCTAGGAAAAACCAGGAAAACATACCCCCAGAAATAAATTAGAACATTCTTGTGACTGAACTCATGAGATCTGCTAGAACAAGTAGACCACCACAGAGGTACTCCCCTGCGATGAATTATATTATGTTGACTGATAAAGGTGAACTAGAGAGTTATGAGGAAGTCGTGCAAGCTGATTGTAGAATTTAGGACTCCTTCATAATGATCTCGATCCAGAGAGGGAGAGGAGAAGGAGAAGAGAAGAAGAGATAAATGAGAGAAAGTTTAGAGATCAACTTCCAAGAGAAGGGAGATGAGAGTTTGGATGAATTTGAGAAGAGAGGAGAGAACTTTATGCTCTACCTCTTAGCCAAGGGCCTTTATTTGTAGTTTTTTTTACAATGCCCTTGGGGCTACAACATCACAAGAGAAGAGCAATAAATAGATAAGTAATTACATCTTCATGCCATCTTTATGAGAAATCTTCTTATTTACCAATATGCCACCTTTTGGATGTGTGGGCTTTCTTCTTTGAACGTGTGGGTTTGAGCCCACCTTCTAACACTCCCCTTCTAGCTGGAGGAGAAAAGACATCACAAATACCCAACTTGTCACATATAAAAGATAGGATCTTAGACGTAAGTGGTTTAGTAAGAATATCTGCTACTTGCTCTTGTGATGAAACATGTTTGATGGAGATTATACCCGCTTGAAATTTCTCCTGTATAAAGTGGTAGTCCACCTCAATGTGTTTGATCCTTTCATGGAAGACCAGATTTGAACTGATATGAATAGCTGTTTGGTTATCACAATATAGACCCATAAAACCTCCTTTATAAAATCCTAATTTAGTAAGAAGGGACCTAATCCATAGGAGTTCATTGACTGTGTGAGCCATAGCCCTATATTATGCTTCTGCACTATATCTCGCAACCAAATTTTGCTTCTTGCTTTTCCATGTAACTTGGTTCCCTCCAACAAGAGTGCAACATCTAGAAGTGGAGTTCCTGTTATCAAATGATCCAGCCCAATCTGCATTTGAGAAAATTTCTATGTTGAACTGTCCATTTTTCTTATAAAGCAATCCTCTTCCTGGGCTCCTTTTAAGTATCGTAATATCCTTTCCAAAGCCTGGCAATGGGTAAGTTGTGGTTTTTGCACGTACTGACTCACCATACTTACGATATATGATATGTCTGGTCTAGTTACCATGAGGTAGATAAGTTTGCCTCCAAGTCTTTGATATTTGCCAATATCAATATCTTCTCCAAAAACTTGAACATAATTTAATATTTGCATTCATAGGTGTGTCAGTTGGGCGCCACCCCATCATTCCCATTTCTTCGAGGAGGTCCAAGACATAATTCCTTCGAGATAATATTATCCCATACTTGGGTTGAAGAACTTCTATGCTCATAAAATAATTTAGAAGTCCAAGATCTTTAGTTTTAAATTCATGACATATCATATTTTTTAACTCTTGTATGTTATTTGCATCATCGTTGGTTAAGACAATATCATCAACATACACAACCAATAATATCTTTCCTTTTGAGGTATCTTTAATAAATACCAAATGACCTACTAAGTACCAATGAAATCCAAACCGTAGTAATGTTTGGCTAAATTTATCAAACCCGGCCCCGAGGGGACTGTTTAAGCCCATATAAGGACTTCTTTAAGAGGCAGACAAACTCCCTCTCAACCACATAACCAGGTGGTTGAATCATATAAATTTTCTCGCGTATATCACCATTTAAGAAAGCATTTTTTACATCGAGTTGATAGACGGGCCATGAAGAGTTAGCGGCAAGCGATAATAGGATACGTACCGAATTTGACTTGGAAATAGGAGAGAAGGTCTCCTCATAATCCACTCCATAACATTGAGTGTACCCTTTAGCAATGAGGCAGGCCTTAAGGTGAGCAATAGACCCATCTAGACTATGTTTGATGGTAAAAACCCATTTACATCCCACCGATTTCTTACCTGTCGGAAGCGGTGCTAAGTTCCATGTCTGATTTTCATATAAGGCTTGCATTTCCTCATCCATAGCTGCCTTCCATCCTGGATGTTTCGAGGCCTCCTAATAGAACTGTAGAATATAGATGGAAGAAAGAGATGCCAGGAACTGATAACATGTGGAAGACAAACGATGGTGAGACATAAAGTTGGATATAGGATGAGAAGTAGTACAAGTACGAGGTTATTTTCCTAGAGAAATGGGCCGAGTATCAAACTATGGACCAAATTGAATAAGGGAATGACTTACCTCGATGGGATCCAAAAATTCCACAGGTGTGGTGTCAGCCGATGCTTCGGGGAGCGGAGTAACATCAACATTGAAGGGCACAAATTGACGAGGAGTGGTAGGAGGGAATGACAAACCCGGAGGTGCTTCATTCGAGGAATAGAATGAGATGTCCTAAAAAAAGGTCACATCCCTAAACACAAGTAACCGTCGAAGAGTAGGATTGTAACGGACAAACTTTTTGGGTATGACAGTAACCCAAGAAAATGCACTATATATACCGAAGAGCAAGTTTACTTTTTTGAGGAGATGTGATATGGACAAAACAAGCATACCCAAAGACTTTTACAGGAAGAGAAAATGGGTTTTCACTAGGAAATAATACAGAATAAGGAGTCTTATGACCAAGTACAGATGAAGGTAACCTATTGATAAGGAAACATGTCATAAGTATGGCATGAGGTCAATAAAAGTATAGTACCTTCATGGAGTAGAGGAGGCCCGAAGCACCCTCAAGGAGATGGCGGATCTTTCTTTCGGCAACACCATTCTGTTGAGGTGTGTAGGCACAAGATGTTTGATGGATACGGTCGTTACCTTCACAGAATGACTAAAACTCACTAGACAAGTACTCTTTAGCATTATCAAACCTAACTACTTGAATTTTCTTGCCAAACTAAGTTAATACCATAGCATGAAAGGCCTTAAAGATAATACATATGTCAAATCTTTCTTTAAATAGATATAACAAAGTAACCCGGGTAAAAATATTTAACTTGAGAAATATTGGAGACATTCAAGGGTCCCCATATATCATAGTGTACAAGAGAAAAGGGATCAACACTTTTATTGGTAGGGCAAGGAGAATATGTACTCCACTGGTGTTTGTTTAATTGAAAAACCTCACAATTTAAAGTAGACAAAGACTTTAAAGAAGGAAATAAATGTCGAAGAGAAGATGTAGAAGGATGGCCATGCCGGTTGTGCCAAAGTTGCACCTCGGATGGATAGGATGAAAGTGCAACTAACAGAGGCAGGTCTAAGTAATATAAAACCCTCCTTTTCATGGCCTCCACTAATCACCCATTTCGTTGTTAGATCCTGAAATACACAAGAAGAGGGTGAGAGAGCAATTTAGATGTTTTGTGAGATGACTTACCGAGAGTAAGTTTAAAGAGAATTGAGGAACTAATACGACATCTCAAAGTCGTATAGAGGGTGTAATAGAAGATGATCCATTGCCAAATACTTTGGTTTGGGTACCATTTGCTATAGTAACAAACTTATAGGGAATACATGGAGGTAAAAATTTAGCATATGTTTGTTATCTGAGAGATGTTCAAAGGCCTCAAAGTCTATTATCCAAGATGAAGAAGAGGAAGTGGAAGAAAACATACCTAAAGCATTAGTGGTAGCAGCTGTAGGTAAATATGTAAGGGAAGAACCCATGAATGACTTCATTTTCTGAAATGTTTCGTAGTCTTCATGAGTGAGAGTCATCTTCCCGGTTTGTGATTCAGCCTTTTCTTCTCATTTATCATTGGTAAAGGAGGCTGGAGTAGCCGTGGCCCATTCCGATTTTCCATGAAGCTTCCAAGAATTTTTTTTGATCACCAAAATAAGTGCATATTTGAGGCTCTGTGCGAGAGTAGCTAGGACCGGTTCTACCACCTCTTGTTCGGCCTCTAGAATTTCTGTCACAGCCTTGATTGGAGGGTGAAGTACCTCTATTACCTGAATACATAGTAGATGAAGCATCATTATTTGAACTAAGAGATGGATCAGGGATTTGCAGCAATGTGACACTTATTTCATCAAAGGACGGTAGTGCATAGGAGCTAAGAAGTTGTGTCTGAGCAACTTCAAGGTATGACTTGATATTTTTCAAACAAATTGCTGCCACTAAAGTTTTTCTTTGCCTCTCTCGAATTGAAATATTGTTGGAGTATGGTTGAGTGATCTTCCACTCTTGAAGTAGACCCAAAAACCAAGCCAAAAATTCATGAATATACTCTCCATGCTTAGTATTGAGCATGTTTTACAATGTATCAAATAACTTTTGTAACAAAGCCGCACTAGAGTATAACTTAGTACAAGTGTCCCAAATCTGTTTGGCCGATTCTAAGTGGATAACATTGTTGGCTACATGCTCTTCCATCTATTAATAAGCCAGTTAATTACCAAATTGTCATCCTTAAGCCACTTTAGGTAGGATTGATTTTCTTCATCAATCAATGGAGAAGGCTTGGTTATGTGACCGAGAAGGTCTCGAGTAATAAGAAACCTTCTTACCGATTGAGACCAACTAAGATAATTGGATAATCTCTTAAGGAACAATAGTAATTTTGAGTATGTCACTCTTACTAGTATTTCCTTCAGCCATCATAAGTCTACCAATGCTTAATAAAGCACAAACAAGAGGAGGATATGATGAAGATCCAATCAAACTAAAACTCCAATTAAGATACCACAATTGCTATAATCCAATATTGAAGAACTAATATGGACTGAAGTATAATCAATCTTGAGAAGCAATTAAAGCAATAATATGTTGTCCAAAAAAAGAAGTAACCTGACTGAGGTGGCTACCTTCCTCCCACTCCGAATTTTAAACTCAAGAAGAACCTTAGGGGGGGTTAGTCCACAATGAAGTGGAATGAATTCCCCCCGCATTACTTAGTTCATCCTATTTATGGCATTAGTACAAAATGACTTGAATTGAAGTGAGATAACACCTTTTCATTCGCTCAGGCAAAAACGGGGGAAAGCTGTTTCCTACCTATTTTGCGAATCATCAGCTTTCCACGCGCGACGCGCGTTGCTTCTTCCCCTCCCTCCTCTCGTCAGCCTCTCCAGACGCAGAGCCCCCTCGGCCTCCCTCTCTTCCCCCCCCCCCCCTCTGCGATTTTTTTTCCTCCCTCTGCCCCCACCCCCGTCGGCCGTCCTCCCTTTGCCCCCACCCCCCCCCCCCCCCCCGCCCTCTGCGATTTTTTTTCCTCCCTCTGCCCCCACCCCCGTCGGCCGTCCTCCCTTTGCCCCCACCTCCGTCGCAGAGCACGGGAGGCTCTGTCGCAGAGCCCCTCGGCCTCCCTCTCTTCCCCCCCCGTCGGCCTTCCTTCCTCCCTCTCTCGACCTTCGTCGCAGAGCACGGGAGGCCAGAGCCCCTCGGCCTCCCTCTCTTTCCGCCTCTCCCCCCCGTCGGCCTTCCTTCCTCCCTCTCTCGACCTCCGTCGCAGAGCACGGGAGGCCAGAGCCCCTCGGCCTCCTGGCTTCCCTTCTCTCTCGGCCTCCTTATTTTCTCCCTCTCGGCGCACCGTCGGAGAGTCGCCTCCGTCGCCGTTGCCTGCCGCCATCGTCGTTGCCCGCTGCTGTCGCCGTTGCCAAGATCGCCGCAGAGGAAGACAAAGACGATATTTAATTTTTCCTAAGTTAGGAAAAATTAAACATCGTCGGTTTAATTATCCAATTAATTAAACCATTAGTTTTTTTTAAAATATTATTAATTAATAATATTTAAAATGTATATTATGTTATTGATAAATTAATATATTTATTTATTTATTATGTATTTATTTATTTTTATTAAAATAATGAGTTTTAATGTTAAACTATATCTTATGTTATTACAAAATAATTTATTTATTTATTATATTCACTTATGTTATTTTTAACTTTTTTTATTTATTTTAAATAATTTATTCTAGTCACACGTAATTAGTATATTAATTTATAATAAACTATAATCATTAATTGGTTTAATTATCCAATTGTTATAATTAATTAAACCATAATTATTGTTTTAATTTATAATAAATTATAATCATTAAGTAATATAATATAATTTTTCATTAATTAGGATATTAATATATTCTAATACTACACGTTAAATCACTTATAAGTGTAGTAACCGCGTTTATTTTTGTTAATTATATGTTTAGGTATATGTTCTATTTAAGTATATTATAAAATGTTACTTATTCTCTTTTTTATATCATATTTTTCATTTGGGGGCACTAACACTGGAATCTGTTTTCCAGCCACTTGAACTCGTCTATACTAACACCCAAACATGAATTGAAGTGGAAGCAATTCATCTCACTTCAATTCGATTTTCCACTTCATTTCCACTTCATTGTGGACTAACCCCCCCTTAAGAGTCCAAAAAATTCAAACTTGTATTCTGTTATGGACTCCATAGTATCTAGAGTGGCTAGTCGACGAAGAGGATAGATTGTGTAATTTGCACTTTTAATTCATTAGTGGGTTTTCTTGTAATTTGGTTGAAATTTATGGCCCTTGCTTAGACCCACGTGCGTCTTTCCCTAATTCCCTTTATAGGGACGTGAGATTAATGAAAAGAGTAAACATTACTCAAATTTAGTCTAAACAAGATCAGGTACTCTCTCTCTCACGAGGCCTAAGGTTGGAGCTCCTTCAAAAGCTCACGTTCCTCAAGCATAGGTCATTCCAAGCAACTGAAATTCTTCCCTCCCTCGTCATCCCATCTGGAAGCCAGAGGAGATCGCCGGGTGACACGATCCATGGCCAGAGAACCCAACATATTCAAACTAAAACCCCAATCATGGGAGGGTCATGTTTGTCAAAAATATCCCTTTTTCAAATTTGAAAAATAATCCACTTGATCAAATTTGAACAACCTTCTTTCAAATACCAACCACTTTCAAATAAAGATAAGTTCTTATCACTACATTAGCCACTAAATCAGGCTCCAAATAAACCAAAAATCATATCTTAAGTGGAGTAGATCAATGACTCACTCAATACCAATTCAAAACTTTGTTTTGGTCTCTGAAAACTCAAGAACTCGTGGCAGGTTCTTAACCCAAGCATGGCTTAACTTTTTCTTATGATAGGTGTCATATGATAACTTAAAAGTACACCATTCCCTTACTCATTTCCAAAAATCCTTTAGGCAATGAAATTGGTCATAGGTCTTAAAAGGGTTGGACAAGGAATTAGAAATTCTAAAAAATCATAAATCACCAAAAACCAACTACTCTTTGAGCTCGGCATAGTCCCTCAAACAATTTCTATATGTTTGGAGAATCTAAGTACCATAAATCATAAACCAACTTGATTTAATCCAAAAAAAATCAAGTAAACTACTGGTCTTGAATAATGAGAGATCAAGCTAAGTCTTATGCAAATCTCATATCATTTTTCCATCATATAGCTATCAATTTCAGAATCAATAGGTCTTCATAACCTTGTAGGAAACCGATCTTGATCAAGCTTTGAGTGCAAGAAGATCAAGGTCGTAATATCTTTTAAACACCAAGTATTAGCTTTCACAATTTTTCATATGAAAATCATTTGTTTCTTGATGTAATATAGTGATTGAGGGCTCAGTACATAGTATGAATGTAAGGAAAATATAACCAGAAATCACTTATCTTTCCATGGTTGAATCTCTTCCTTCAAGAGAACCTTGCATGAAACTTTCAAAGGTACTTAAGCATCACTTCAATGTGGGAGTCCTAAATCCTATGCTCTGATACCATGTAGAATTTAGGACTCCTTCATAATGATCTCGAGTCAAAGAGAGGAGAAGAAGAAGAAAGAGAAGAAGAAGAGAAGAAGAAGAGAGAAAGAAGAGAGACTTTAGAGATCAACTTGCAAGAGAAGGGATAGGAGAGTTTGGACAAATTTGAGAAGAGAGGATAGAAATTTATGCTCTACTTCTTAGCCAAGGGCCTCTATTTATAGTTTTTTTACAATGCCCTTAGGGCTGCAACATTACAAGAGAAGAGACATAAATAGATAAGTTAATCTCTAAAGAAGACATTGACTACACTGAGATTTTCTCTCTAGTAGTAAAACGGACTTCTATTAGAACAATGCTTGGACAAGTGGCAAATGAAGACTTGCACTTAGAGTAGTTGGATGTAAAGACAACTTTTCTTCATGGTGATTTGGAGGAAGAAATTTATATGATGCAGTCACAGGGTTTCAAAGCACAAGGAAAGGAGAAAATGGTGTGCAAACTTCAAAAGAGCTTGTATGATCTTAAACAAGCTCCAATATAGTAGTATAAGAAGTTTGACATCTTCATGAGTAGTATTAGTTTTGTGAGTTTCCGGGAAAATCATTGTAGTTATGGGAAGAACTTTGATGACTCCTACATCATACTACTGTTATATTTTGATGACATGTTGATAGCAGGTGCTTGAAAATAGGAAACAGATAAGTTGAAAAGTGAGTTGTCCAAGAAGTTTTCAATGAAGGATTTGGGTGCTACAAACAATTCCTTGGGAGAAGGATTACTAGGGATATTGATGTCTTCAAACTGTCACAAGAAGAATATGTGAAGAAGGTGTTGAGCAGATTCAACATGAATTATGAAAAAATAGTGAGTACTCCTTTGGCTAGTCACTTTAGGCTATCTAAGGACAAGTCACCTTCTACAGAGCAGGGTCGAGCCTACATGGCCAATGTGCCTTATGCTTCTATTATTGGCAGTCTCATGTATGCTATGGTTTGCACTAGACCAGAGATAGCTCGTGTAGTGGGAGTTATGAGTAGATACTTGAGTAATCTAGGTAAACAACATTGGGAAATAGTGAAGTGGATTCTCAGGTATTTGAGAGGCACTACAGACTCAACCTTATGTTTCAAAAAGTCAGACTTGTGATTATAAGGTTATGTAGATGCTAACATGGCTGGAGACATTGATGGCAGGAAGAGCACCATAGGGTATGTATACATATTGGGTGGTACAACATTTAGTTGGGTCTCTAAGTTGCAGAGAATAGTTGCTCTTTCCTCTACTAAGGCAAAATATGTCGTCGTGACTAAAGCCAGCAAAGAGATGGTATGGTTGCAACCTTTCATGGAAGGACTAGGTCTCAAGCATGGGAAGAATGTGTTGTATTGTGATAGTCAAAGTGTTATTAATTTTAAAAAAGAACCTTTTTTTATCATGCCAGAACAAAGCACATACAAGTGTGTTACCACTTCATTCGATTGGCTCTTAAGGATGGAGTATTAGCACTTGAGAAGATTCAAAGGTGTTACAAGGTGGGACCCACCATGACCACATGAGCTGGCATGATGAGTCACCACGTGAGGTGGCATGATGAGTTATCACATGAGTTGAAATCCTTATCATATGAGTTGAAAGATTTACAAATCTTTCTTGATTAATGTAATTGATTTATCTTCCTTTGATTTATGTAGATTTGGATAATCATGATTGATGCAATTAAGAAAATTAGGGATCCTAACTTATCTCTGAAGCTTCAGTAAATGTGTAATGGAAATAATATAAATAGGGGTCTTGGTTGAAGGGTTAAATCAAGCTCTCCACTTCTCAACCCGTGAAAGAATCTCTTTCTAGCCTAAAGTATTTTTCTCTTTTCTCTTCTCTCTCTCTCTCTCTCTCTCTCTCTCTCTCTCTCTCTTTGTACTTTTTCTTCTCTCTCTCATCTTACTCGAATTTTCAATCATGGGGTCCTAAATTCAACATGTTATTAGAGCATCAAATTTAGGATCCCCACATTAAAATAATTTCGTAAGAAGTTATGATCAAAGCTACTCATAGAAGGTTCTTTGTAACGCAAGATTGAAGCTTGTGTGATAAGTTTTTCATTCTTGTTATTATTAGTTCATGCTCTTGGTTTTAGGATGTTATAGACTCGATAGCCAAACGAGTCATCCAAAGGCGTTGTAGTTGAAGGAAGTGTTTGGTATAGGAATTAAGTTAGCAATTGAGCAACTATTTCAGCAGCTCAGCAAATTCAGCATGCTGAGCGTGTAAGTCTTGAGGGCTATTTTTGTAATATTGAGTGATGCAGCAACGTAGCTCAACTTGTGTGTTTCACCCTTAGGTATGTAAGCCACATAAAGGCAGCTTATGTAAGCCATATAATGGTAACACATGTAATATTTTTGGCATCTCTTCGAACAACTTAAGAAGGGGCAAAATTAAATGAGAGCTATAAAAAATTTGAACTCAGAAACACAACACGACTGGGAGGTTCCCCTCTTGACGAACCAGGTTGCTGTCTCCCTTCACAACTAGTAGGTTTTGGTCTCCCTCAGAGCTGGGTTACCCTTCCCTCCATTCCTTCCAAGCTCTTCCCTTTTCTCCTTTCCATCATCCAATTCACCCAGATTTCGCCATCATAGGCAGACTTGGACGATTACAACACACTGGTGCTGAACCTAGGCTGGACGCAGAGCCTCCTTCCCGTCGGATTACAAGGTCCATGGTCAGAGACCATAACACGTTGGTATCAGAGCAGGGAACGATGGGAGAGACATCAAGCCAGTAAGAGAGGTTCGAAAGGTTTAGAGAAGAAGTCAGAGAAGAACTACATGAGATAGAGGGTCGACTAGCAAGCATGCTGGACAACACAATCTCTCGTTCAGTAGCTCAGACTAATCAACAACTATCTCAGCAGGTTGAAGAGCTCTCAACACTGATTCGAAGGACACCCACCCCAAATGGGGGATGCACAAAAAACTTCAGCCCCGATGGAGGACATCCATAGCCTACCACAATTCCAAGGTACACCAAAATGGAATTTCCAGTCTTTAGCGGGTCAGAGGACCCTTTAATTTGGATCTACCAATGCGAGAAATTTTTTCTCCATCAATGTATTGCTATTGTGGACAGAGTGGGGTTGGCTGCCTTCCACATGCTTGACGAAGTGCAGCTGTGGGGCCACCAACTGGAAAGAGAGCACCCGGGCATTGGTTGGCAAGAATTTATAGAACAATGCACTATCCGGTTTGGGCCTTCCACCCACGCCAACCCATTGAGTGATCTCATCCTCTTAAAATAGACCGGCAGTGTTGCTGAGTACCAGAAATTTTTTTAGGAAAAGTTAGCCAGTGCTAGCCGTGTCGTCCAAGTAGGTCAGCAAGTTAGCTTCTTCACAGGGGGATTAAATGAGGCCTTGCAGTTGGAAGTAGAACTCACGCCGCCCCCCCACTGACTTGGCCCGAGCTATGAATTTCACTTGCACTTTGGAGGCCAAACACAAATTTCAAAACAGGAAGCCAGTTTGGCCAGCAACAAAACCACCTTGGGAGGGTCATCCAATCCCTCTCCTTGGCGCAGCAGTCCTCCCTCCCATCCAAAAACCCCTCAAGCATTGCAACCAGCAATAAAAAAACTCACCGGACCAGAAATGGAAGCCCGGAAAGAACAAGGTTTATGCTTCAATTGTGATGAACACTATACCCGCGGACACCGCTGCAAGAAACGTTTTTGGGTGGAACTGGAAGAAGATGACGAAGAGGAAGCAACGCCGGGGGAAGAGGTTGCTGCAGATGAACCAGAGGTATCCATCCATGCCATTACCGACCTTCAGACCACCATAACAATGCAGCTCTGTGTGTTGGTTGATGCCCAACCACTGGTGGCTCTAGTGGACTCCGACAGCACCCACAATTTCATCAGCCTTACCGCCACCAAATATTTGCAACTTCCGGTACAATCCCAGCCAACCGCTTCAGTGTCCGTTGCCAATGGACACAAGGTACCGAGCTATGGGGTTAGCAAGTCTGTTCGGTTCACCATTGCTGGACACCGATTTTCCGCAGATTTTTACATCATACCACTCACTAGTTTTGATCTCGTGCTCGGCATGAAGTGGTTCTAGACATTAGGGCCAATATTATGGAACCTCGCTGCCCTTACCATGAGCTTTGACTGGCAGCACTTCAGAGTCACACTGCAAGGCTGTGCTACACAAGGTGCAGCACGACTGCATACCATCCAGCAGCAGCAGCCCACTGTTCACACGTTGGACTCATTGCTGGAAGCATGTGATGATCTATTTCTCCCACCCAGCAGCCTACTTCTCTTGTGCCACTGTGATCACAAAATCCATTTGAAGGCTGGCTCTGAAGTTGTGGTGGTGCGGCCCTATCGATACCCCCACCTCCAAAAAGATGAGATTGAAAGGCAATGTGCTGCCATGCTTGACCAGGGCCTCATAAGGCCGAGCACCTCTCCATTCTCATCCCCTGTCCTGTTGGTGAAGAAAAAGGGCCACACGTGGCGGTTTTGTATTGATTACCGAGAATTAAATGTCAAGACCGTTAAGGACAAGTTTCCCATTCTGGTGGTGGATGAACTCCTACATGAACTCCATGGGGCACAATTTTTCACCAAACTCGACTTGCTGTTCGACTATCATCAAGTCCGCATGCATCCTCTGGACATTGAGAAAACAGTCTTCCACACTCACCATGGCCCTTCGAGTTCATTGTCATGCCCTTCGGCCTCTCCAACGCTCCATCTACCTTCCAGGCATTGATGAACGAGGTATTTCGCCCATTGCTCAGAAAATTTGTCCTTGTTTTCTTTGACAATATCCTGATTTTCAGCAAGAGTTGGATGCAACATCTTCATGACCTGAGTAGGGTCTTCAGCCTTCTCTGGACTCACCACTTATACTTGAAGCGTTCCAAGTGCTCCTTTGGTCAGCCATAGGTGGCCTATTTGGGGCATGTGATTACAGACTCCGGTGTCACTATGGATCCAACCAAAATTGAGGCGATCATGAAGTGGCCACCACTCCGCAATGTTGCTGCCTTACGAGGTTTTCTGGGCTTAGCCGGGTATTACAAAAAGTTCATACAGAATTACGCCCACCTCGCAATGCCCTTCTCCAACCTACTGTGCTGCAATGCCTTTCAGTGGACGGAGGCCACGGAGAACTCCTTCAACATGCTAAAAGAGGCTCTCGCTTCAGCACCGGTACTGCAGCCACAAAATTTTGAAGGCGACTTTGTGCTGGAATGTGATGCCTCTAACAGTGGAATTGAAGCAGTCCTACATCAATCCCAGCACCCCATTGCATATTTTAGTAGGCAACTCACCCTCCACCATAATCAATTGCCAGCCTAAGAGCTAGAATTAATCGGCTTAGCAAAGGCTGTGCAACACTGGATGCCTTATTTGTGGGGCCGTTTCTTTCACATCCGCACTGATCACTCCAGCCTCAAGTTCTTGCTGGACCAACGCATCTCCACGCCACCTCAGCAACACTGGATCAACAACCCATGGGCTTCGATTTTGCAATGGAACACAAACTAGGGCCCTTGAACCGAGCAGCGGATGCTCTCTCCTGTCGGTCAGACGCCAAACTTCAACTCGCTGCCATAAGTCACCCACACCACTGCTGCTAGAGGCCATACGTCAGGAGCACAAGTCAACCGTTGAATTATAGCAGCTGTCCCAGAAAATTACAGCAGGTTAGATGACATCACACTGGTCTATCCTGGACCACATCATCCTGTACAAGTGGCACATTTACATCTTGCCTTCATCTCCATTGGTGCTGCAAAGTTTATCAACCTACCATGACAGCGCACATGAAGGGCTCTAGAAAATGGAACAGTGGATACACAGTGATTTCTATTGGGCTGGCTTGAGGTCTCATGTTGCTGAATATGTTACTGCCTGCCTGATCTGCCAGCGCAACAAGGCCGGCCATTTGTCTCCAGCTGGGGTGCTCCAACCCCTCAACCTTCCTACTCAGGTATGGTCCGACCTCTCCATGGATTTTATTGAAGGATCACCGGGAGTAGCAGGTAAATCCATCCTTTTAGTTGTGGTTGATCGGCTGTCCAAATATGGCCACTTCATGCCCATGGCCCATCCATATACAGCAGCCACAGTTGCCCAAATTTTTGTTGACAAAATTGTCCGTTTGCATGGCATTCCCGAGTCAATAGTGAGTGATCGGGATGTGATCTTCACGAGTGACTTCTGGAAAGAACTCTTCTGGCTATGCGGCACAAAACTCAAATATCCATCGGCATACCACCCGCAAATAGATTTTCAGACAGAAGTCATGAACCGCACCATCGAGATGTACTTAAGGTGCCTTGTGGGGGACAACCCCAAGAAATGGGTTCACTACATTAGCTAGGCCGAGTACTGCTACAACACCTCATATCACACAGACTCTTCAAAATTCTCTATGGCTAGGACCACACCCCCCCCCCCCCCCCCCCCCCCCCCCCCCCGTCTACTCTCCAACACCACATGGTCCACTCGTGTGGACACAGTTGATCATGCCTTGGACAACAGAGATCAGCTGTTAGCAAATGCCCTCGCTCGGCTCAGGCAAGCTCAAGCCAATATGAAGCTCCAGTATGATCAGCACCACCAGGATGTGCAGTATCACCCCGATGATTTTTTTGGCTCCGCATCAAGCCATATCGCCAACACTCCATTGCCAGGACACGCCACAAGCTATCCCCAAAATACTTTGGGCCATACAAAATTCTGCGGTGAGTGGGACAAGTTGCATATCAGCTCCAGCTGCCACCGGAGTCTCAAATCCACAATGTTTTCCATGTTTCACTACAAGAGCCCAGCACCTCAGTCCATCCCTGCTCTGCCACCGGTTGAAGACAGTAAGGTCTCTCTCACTCCGGTCAAAATTCTGCAGTCTAGGCAGCTCTAGGACAACACCCAGATTTTGGTTCAATGGTCGCATACTGATTCCACAGAGGCCACGAGGGAAGATTTACAAGTGTTTCAGCATGTGTATCCTTCATTTGAGATTGAGGACAAACTCTCTTTCAAAAGGGGGAGTGATGTTATAGACTCGATAGCCGAACGAGTCATCCAAAGACGTCACAGTTGAAGTGTTTTATGGAAGTGTTTTGTATAGGAATTAAGTCAGCAATTGAGCAACTATTTCAGCAGCTCAGCAGATTCAGCATGCTGAGCGTGTAAGTCTTGAGGGCTATTTTTGTAATATTGAGTGATGCAGCAATGTAGCTCAACTTGTGTGTTTCAACCTTAGGCATGTAAGCCACATAAAGGCAGCTTATGTAAGCCATATAATGGCAACACATGTAATATTTTTGGTTCCTCTTCGAACAACTTAAGAAGGGGCAAAATGAAATGAGAGCTGTCGAAATTTTGAACCCAGAAACAGAACACAACAGGGAGGTTCCCCTCATGACGAACCAGGTTGCTGTCTCCCTTCACGAGCAGTAGGTTACGGTCTCCCTTAGAGCAGGGTTACCCTTCCTGCCCTCCATTCCTTCCAAGCTCTTCCCTTTTCTCCTTTCCATCTTCCAATTCACCTAGATTTCGCCATCATACACAGACTTGGATGATTACAACACACTGGTGCTGAACCTGTGTTGGACGCAGAGCCTCCTTCTTGTCGGATTACAAGGTCCATGATCAGAGACCATAACATAGGATCTTTAGAAGATGGTTCAGAGATGATCTTATTATTGTCTTCATCTTATCAAATTATTGAGATTTATGCATCTCGGATTAGAAGAAGTTTACCAGGGTAGTTTTATCGGTTTGCAAGTTCTTGGCTAAAAATCTATTTATGTTGAGATTTTCTGCATAAAAAGTTATATGTTAAGCACCTAGCCAATACTACCCAAATAACCAGTTTGGTATGTAGTGGAAAGCCAAACACTTAACCCAAGACCATAACATCATACAACCCTTGGAGAAAGAGTTTGCCCTCAATCTCTTCTGTTACGAGCCGACGTCCACTACGGCCCACTCTGACGACAACCCACTCTAACGAAGGCCCACTCTAGCAACACTGCTAGGTCGCCCCCTCAGGGATTCAAACTCACAACGTAAGTAGTAGCTCTGATACCAAATGTTAAGTACGTAGCCAATACTACCCAAAAGGCCGGCATGGTAGGTAGGGGAAAGCCAAACACTTAACCCAGGACCATAACATCATAATTTTGTCGGAACAAGATTTTCCTAATGAAGAAAAATGTTCTTGAGCTTATTATGAGTGGTTTTTTATCCATTATATTTCAAAAATCTAATTACTTAGCTTCTATGCTAAGCTTCTCCATTAACCGAGTTATTTGAAGAACTCTACTCAGTTTTTTTATTTTTAGAGAATTTTTTGTGAGCCACGAGTTGGCTGATTGTTCTTGGAAAATCAAGAATAGAATAATGTGTTTTAAATAAAAGGAATCAAGCACAAAATTGTTAAGTTGTGGAGCCTAATTAACGCCCTACACTAAGTTGGTTGCAGATTGACTTTAACGGTTAGGTCACTGTGGGGGCCCCCTCCCGGGGGTGCTGGGGGCGGAGCCCCTACCCGGTCCACGATATATTAAATATTATTTAATTAAGGGTAGTTTAGAAATTTCACTCTTGTAATGTAGTCGCCCTAATTTTCTCTTTATAATTGAGGGGTGCTACTATTAGAGTTTTTTATCATCTTATACCGAGGAGCGTCTCGAGTTGCAGCCCAAGAGTTTAGAGTGAAACACCAGTAAATGTGCGATTGTTCTTGTAAAGTATTTCATTTTCAGAGTGGATTACTGCATTGGTGGAAGACATGATGTTTTCTCACCTTGAGGCAAACCTATATAAATCTTGTTGTGCTTTTTCATGCTTTTTTTCCCTTCTTTCGTGCTTATTATTATAGCTCTCGTTGGTTTGGAATTAGGGCATCTAATTCCTAACAAGTGGTATTAGGGCATTTCTCTTGTAAAGTATTTCATCTTCATAGTGGATTACTGTAGCGACGGAAGACAGGATGTAGTCTCACCTTGAGGTGAACGTGTATAAATCTTGTTGTGTTTTTTTGTGCTTGCTTTTCCCTTCTTTTGTGTTTTTTATTTTTGCTCTCGTTAGTTTGGAATTAAGGCATCTAATTCCTAACAAATGATAACAGAGTATTGGTTCGTGATTGAGAGCAATGGCTAGCGAAGAAGGAACGACACTAGGGATCAACAAGTTTGATGGTATGGATTTTCCATTCTGGATGATGTAAAACAAAGATTATGTGTACAGTAAAAAGCTGCATGCACCACTTCTGGATATGAAACCAAAAGGTATGAAAGATGATGAGTGAAATCTCCTTGATAGACAAGTGTTGGGAGTAGTCCGGTTAACACTATCGAAGAACGTTGCTCACAACGTGGCGTCAAAGAAAACCACATCGGGGATGATGAAGATTCTATCCGACATGTATGAGAAGCCTTCTGCAAATAATAAGGTACATCTCATGAAAAAAACTCTTCAATTTAAAAATGACAGAAAATACATCAATGACATCGCATTTGAATGGGTTTAGCACGATTGTCAATCAATTGATATCCGTTCAAATTAAATTTTTTGATGAGATTTGTGCTTTAATTCTTTTGGCGTCTTACCAAATTGATGGGAGCCTATGAGGGCTACGGTCAGCAACTATGTAGGCAATGAGAAGTTGATCTTTAATGATGTTCAAGATACCATCCTGGTGGAGGAAGTTTGTAGAAAGGACTCCGGAGAATTGTCAACATCTAATTCTGCCCTAAGTGTCGATACTAGGGGCAGGAACTTTGAGAGGAATTCCAACAAGGGCAATGGTAGAGGGAAGTCAAGGAATGGTAGAAGCTAGTCCAAATATGGAAAGAATGTGGAATACTGGAATTGTGGCAAGTTTGGTCACATAAAGAAGAATTGCAGAGCACTGAAAAATGATGTTGCAGATGCGATGATTGAAGAGGTACAAGATGCTTTACTCTTGTCAGTTGATAGATCTATTGACTCTTGGATCTTAAATTCAAGAACTTCTTTTCACACCACCTCACATCGTTAGATCATGGAGAATTATGTTGTTGGAGATCACGGGAAGGTTTATCTAGTTGATGGAGAGCCTTTGGATATTGTCAATATTAGTAATGTCAGTTTGAAGATGTCAAATGGGACAGTGTTGACAATTCACAAGGTGAGATATGTACCAAAACTAATGCGTAATCTGATCTCAGTAGGGCAACTTGATGATGAAGGTCATAATGTGACTTTTAGTGGTGCTGCCCGGAAAGTCACAAAGGGATCCATGGTTGTTGCACGATGAGTTAAAACTGGAAATCTTTACATCACCTCTAGTTGCAGAGACATGATTGCAGTTGCTGATGTTGTTACTGATTCTGAATTGTGGCATTATAGGCTCGGTCACATGAGTGAGAAGGGAATGAAAGTGCTTCAGTCCAAAAGGAAGCTACTGGGGTTGAAAGCTGTAAATCACATTTTATGTGAAGGCTATATTTTTGGCAAGCAAAAAAGGGTTAGCTTTTCAAAGTCTGAAAAGGAGCAAAAGACAACAAAATTGGAGTTAGTTTACACAGATGCGTGGGGGCCTTCAACTGTTACTCCCCTTGGTGGCTCTAACTACTATGTGACATTTATTGATGATGCAAGTTGAAATGTATGGGTTTATTTCCTAAAAAAGAAATTTGATGTCTTTGATACCTTCAAGAGATGGAGAACAATGGTTGAGAATGAGACAGATTTGAAAGTGAAGTGCTTGTAGTCAGATAATGGGGGATTGCTAAAGATGTTGATGATTTCAAAAGATACTGTGCTGATAATGGAATCAAGGTGAAGAAGACCATTCCCGAAAAAACTCAACATAATGGGGTGGCTAAGAGGATGAACAGAACTTTCAACGAGAGTGCTAGGAGCATGAGATTACATGCGGGATTTCCAAAGATGTTCTGGTCTGAGGATATTATCACTACTGCCTATTTGATCAACAGAGGTCCCTCAACACCATTGGATTGAAAAATACCAAAAGTGGTCTAGAACGGTAAAGAGGTAAACCTTTCTTATTGATTTTTCTAGTAGAAGTAAACTTGATGGCAAATCTAAATTATATTTCTTTATTGTCTATGGTGGTAGCAAGTTTGGTTATTGCTTATGGGATGACCAAAGTCGTAAGGTTATCAGAAGCAAGGACCCTTGTATAAACACAGGTTGAGAACAATGTCTGAGAGCACAAGTGATGAAGCCAAGAAGTTTGAAGTGATTCAATTGAGAGATCTTCCAGCTATTGAGATGGAGAATATTGCTCCGAAAGACTGGGAGAACATATCCCTAGAAGTAAATCAGAACACTTATGTGATTGAACTCAGGAGATCTACAGAACTAGCAGACCACCACAAAGGTACTCCCCTGCACTTAATTATATTTTGTTGACTGATAAAGGTGAACTAGAGAGTTATGGGGAAGCCGTGCAAGTTGAAGAATCAACCAAGTGGGTGTTGGCCATGCGGGATGAGATGGATTCATTGTTATCCAATCAGACATGGTAGTTGACTGAGCTACCAAAAGAAAAGAAGGCCTTGCAGAATATATGGGTGTACCGAATAAAAGACGAACATGGTGATAGAAAGTGGTACAAGGCAAGAATGGTGGTAAAAGGCTTTCAACAAAAAGAAGGCATTGAGTACACTGAGATTTTCTCACCAGTAGTAAAATTGACTACTATTTGAACAGTGCTTGGACTAGTGGCAAATGAAGACTTGCACTTAGAGCAGTAGGATGTAAAGACAACCTTTCTTCATGGTGATTTGGTGGAAGAAATTTACATGATGCAGTCATAGGATTTCAAAGCACAAGGAAAGGAGAAAAGGGTGTGCTAACTTTAAAAGAGATTGTATGGTCTTAAACATGTTCCAAGACAATGGTATAAGAAGTTTGACACCTTCATGAGTAGTAATAGTTTCTTGAGGTGTCAGGTAGATCATTGTTGTTATGCGAGAAGCTTGATGACTCCTACATCATTCTACTGCTATATGTTGATGACATGTTGATAGAAAGTGCTTGCAAACATGAAATAGATAATTTGAAAAGGGAGTTGTTGAAGAAGTTTGCAATGAAGGATTTGGGTGCTGTAAAACAAATGCTTAGGATGAGGATTATGTTAGGTTCTTCCCGAGCCATGGATCGAGTCACCCTTCTTTCCTCTCTTCCCTCCATATTGAATCTTGATGCTGGAAGAGGATTCTTGTTTATTGAACGTGGAATGATGGAAATAGGAATGGAATGATTGAGCTTTGAAGGAAGCTCGACCTGGACCTCAGAGGGAGAATCCGACCTAGACCTCTGAGGGAGAATCTAACATGTTTTAATTCTAATTTCTCAATACTTACTTTCATTCACCTTGACGTCCCCATAAATAGGGTTGAGGACAGAAATACAAATTAGACCCATGGCTCAATTGGTTCATGCCATATTACATCTAAACCAAACCATACCAAACTAAACCAAATCAAACCAAATGGAATTACATTAAAAGTAAATTGACATAATTTAATTCCTATGCCTATGGATAACTCGTGATGCTATGGAGTCCATAACATCACCCCCTCCTGGAGAAAGAGCTTGTCCTCAAGATCAAAATAGGGGTAAAGGGTTCGAAATGCAGCTAATGGCTCCCATGTCGTGTCACTGGGATCAGCATCAGCCCATTGCACTACGATCTCCCAATCACCCTGAATGCGGTGAACCTGTAACAACTGTGCTGGAGTAGAAAGGACATGTCCCTCGTGTAGTGGGGGTAGAGATGTGTGCAGCAAGGGAGAGTCACCTTGGAAGGCCTTCAGTTGGGTGACGTGAAGCACATTGTGAATCCTGGCCTTTGGCGGAAGCTGCAAGCGGTAGGCAACTGTACCAATGCGGTCCATTACCTGAAAGGGACCATAATACTTCAGAGAGAGCTTGTGGCATTTGGAGGCTGTTAGTGACAGCTGCCTATGGTGTTGGAGATGCAGCTATACATAATCTCTTGGAGAAAAGAAGACTTCCCGGTGCTTCTTGTCATAATAAAACTTCATAGTATTCTGGGCCTCCTGGAGATGAGTGCGCACCTCAGTGAGCAAGGTGTCTCTTTCTACTAATGTTTGGTCCAACGTGGTGACCTTGAAGGCACCTGGTTCATATGATAAAAGGTTGGGCGGGTCTTTACCTTATACTACCTTGCATGGGGTTGTTCTGAGTGCGTTGTGGTAGGAAGTGTTGTAACAGAATTGAGCCCAGGTGAGCCACTTAACCCAACGTTTTGGTGAGTCCTCCACGAAACAATGAAGATACATCTCAATTGTCTGGTTGAAGACCTTTGTCTGACCATCAGCCTACGGATGGTAGGTGGAAGAGAATGCTAACGTTGTGCCCTGCAGCTTGAATAGTTCTTTCCAAAATGTACTGGTAAAGATGGCATCTCTGTCACTGGTAATGGAAGTAGGCATCCCATGTAAGCGGACAATATTATTCATAAAGAGCTGAGCTACGTGAGCTGCAGTGTAAGGATGCGCCAGAGGTATGAAATGGCCATACTTTGAGAAACGATCAACCACTAAAAAGATAACGGATTTGCCGGATGATGAGGGAAGGCCATCTATGAAGTCCATGGAAATATTTGACCAGACTTGTGATGGTAGCTGAAGTGGTTGGAGCAACCCAGCTGGACTTAATGATTCGGCTTTATTCCATTGACAAATCTGACAAGCCGCCACATAATCGGCTATTCTGTGCTTCATATCCCTCCAATAAAATTCCCGACTTATCCAAAAATATGTTTTTTGTTGGCCCTCATGTGCACTGTCATGGAAGGAGGCTAAAATGTTGTGAATAAGTGGTGATGTGTGGTGTAGAAAGATCCAGTTTTTGAAGAGGACCAGACTATCCTGAACTGTCCAATGTTTTTCCGATCTCCCCTACTAGATCTCCTGATATAAAGCAATAATTTTGGGTACTGTTGTGTCTCTTCCCGGATAGAATCCAACAAGAGAGCTCTAGGCTGACTTATGGCATGTAATTGCGGCTCTGGAATGTCCCAGTGAGATAAAGCATCAGCCCCCACATTCAAACTCCAGGTTTATACTCCACTGTAAAGTCAAACCCCATGATTTTACTTAACCAATGATGTTGCGGTGAGGTAGTGAGGCGCTGCTCAAGCAGATACTTGAGGCTGCAATGATTGGTGAGAATAAAAAATGGGCACCCCCCCGGAGATAAGGCCGCCAATGCTGTATTGCTTTAGCTAAACCGATCAGTTCCCTCTCATAAGCTGCTAACTTGTGGTGGTGGCCAAGTTGGCAGCTAAAATAAGCAATCAGGTGTCCCTGTTGGTGTAACACTGCACCAATATCGCCCCTTGAAGCATCACATTCCACCACAAATGACTCATCAAAATCCGGTAGCTGCAAAAATGGTGCAGATGATAAGGCCTCTTTCAACTGCTGAAAGGAATGAGCCGCTGTCTTGGACCAGGTAAAGGCATTTTTCTTGAGTAGGTTGTTGAGCGGTGTTGCAATCTGGCCATAGTTGCGAATAAATTTCCTATAATACCCAGCGAGGCCCAAAAATCCCCTTAATGCTGTAATGGAGGTGGGAGGAGGCCAATCTGTGACGACATGTATCTTACTATGGTCTACCTTCACCCCAACTGTTGAAATAACGTGGCCCAAGTATGCCACTTCTGAGGTCCCCATAGAACATTTGGACTGATTTAAAACCAAATGATGTGAGCGAATAAGAGTAAATACCTAGTGAAGGTGCTACAGATGCTCTTCCCAACTGTTGCTATATACCAAAATATCATAAAAAATACCAAAACGTATTTCCTCAAGAGAGTAAAATACCTCATTCATGAGGGCCTCAAATGTGGAAGGCGCATTTGAGAGACCAAATGGCATTACGAGGAACTCGAAATGCCCGTGGTGCGTGCGGACCGCACTTTTCTCCACATCTGATGGATGAACTCGGATTTGATGATAGCCAGACTTCAAATCGAGCTTGGTAAAAATAGTAGCACCATGTAACTCATCTAGCAACTCGTCTACCACTGGTATGGGAAATTTGTCTTTAATGGTGTGCGCATTGAGTTGCCTGTAATCCACACAAAACCTCCACAACTTATCATGCTTTCAGACTAGTAATACCAGGGAGGAAAAAGGAGACCTGCTTGGCTGAATAATACTCTGGACGAGCATCTTTTGGCACTGCCTTTCAATCTCATCCTTCTGTAAGTGGGGGTAACGATATGGTCATACCACTACAGGTTTAGTGCCCGTTTTCAATCGGATGCGGTGATCATAGTGCCTAATTGGCGGTAGAGTAGTAGCTTCCTGAAAGATATCCTCAAAGTCTGTAAGTAATTGAGATAACTTACGGTTGTCCGTGCTATGGACCTGAATAGCCTGAAGGGGGTAGGGCACTGGTGCCTGGGTGCCATGCAATGTAATCTGACGGTGGTCCTCTGTGAAGTTCATGGTCAGAGCCTGAAAATCCCATAAAATAGGCCCCAACAGTTGTAGCCATTTAATTCCTAGTACCAAATCAAATCCGGACAATGGAATCACCAGGAAATTTGCTATAAATGTGTCCTTCAATATCAAAGTGTGTGGCTGGAGATATGCCCACACTGGTAATTTTAGCCCCATTGGCTACTGATACAGAAAGGCTTGTCTATTGCTGGATGACTAACCCAAGTTGTTCGGCCATTGGCTGACTAATGAAATTATGTGTACTGCCAGAGTCAACTAAAGCAAGTAAGTGTAGATGATGTAACTGTGCTTTACCTGCATGGTATTAGAACTGAGTAGACCAGTCATGTCATGAAGTGAAATCTCTGGACCCTCTTGGTCTGTCTCCACAATCCCCTCCTCTGGTAGTATGTCTTCACAATCCTCCCAAAGACATATAATGAATAATCTTTTGCATAGGTGACCTTGTACATACTATTCATCACAGTTAAAACAAAGGCCCTTGGCCTTTCTCTGATCCATTTCTTATCTGTTCAGTTTTTTGAAGGAGCTGGTGGAGGAGAGTTAGAACTGTCTTGGCACGGTGCTGCACTGGCTCTAGAATGTGGAGGCCCATAATATGGTGTTGGCGCAATGGCATTGTGCCTTCCCGGCCAAGCTGGTTTTCTGACCAGTGAATCTTTCAGAACACGTTGCTTATGCTCAATTGACCTGGCTAAATTCATAGTGTGGTCCAAATTTGTAAGACCATGTAATTCAACTTCCAACCGTAGAGCTTCTGTCAAACTAGCAGTAAATATGTGAACATACTGGGTGTGACTGACAAACTCATTAGTGCGGGCCAACCGTTCCTGGAAGGTCTTTTGATACACCTCAAGTGATCCAGTCTGCTTATAATTGATTAATTCATCCAATGGATTGCTACTAGCTGGAGGACCAAACCTCATCATACATGATTGTCTAAAGGTTGCCCAATCCTAAACCAATTGATCATTTCAGAATTGGTGGTACCATAGGAGCGTTTCATCGAGCATGTGGTAGGCGGCCAAATAAACTTTCTCATCCGTAGGTGGTTTTTGATGATAAAAGAATTGATCACACTTGGTTAACCAAATCAAGGGGTCCTTAGATTTATCATATGTAGGAAAGTCTAGTTTTAAATTCCTGGGAACCGTATTTGGTCCCTGAGCGGCAGGCCCCAGATGGGGATTGGTATGGCGCATTGGTGGTGGGTGGTAGTGATGGTGGTCGGCTGGTGGAGAGTAGGCTGCCGGCGGTTGTGCTCATATACCACTATCATCCTGTCGCCGGAGGAGGGCTTGGATGCCGGCATCCATGGATTTGATGGCCTCACGTAGGTCAGATGTGGTCTGATGCACTTCTTCCAGAGATTGAGCTTGAGGGTCTGTCCTCTAGTGATTATCTTCAACTAATTGCCTCAAATCCTCAGGGGAAGAGGAATCCCCAAGGGTGGACCTGTCTGATACCAAGATATTAGGTTCTTCCCGAGCCATGGATCGAGTCACCCTTCTTTCCTCTCTTCCCTCCATATTGAATCTTGATGCTGGAAGAGGATTCTTGTTTCTTGAATGTGGAATGATGGAAATAGGAATGGAATGATTGAGCTTTGAAGGAAGCTCGACCTAGACCTCAAAGGGAGAATCCAACCTAGACCTCTGAGGAAGAATCTAACATGTTTAATTCTAATTTCTCAATACTTACTTTCATTCACCTTGACGTCCCCGTAAATAGGGTTGAGGATGGAAATAAAAATTAGACTGATGGGTCAATTGGTTGATGCCATATTACATCTAAACCAAACCAAACCAAACTAAACCAAATCAAACCAAATGGAATTAAATTAAAAGTAAATTGACATAATTTAATTCCTATGCCTATGGATAACTCGTGATGCTATGGAGTCCATAACAGATTACTAGAGATACTGATGGCTTCAAACTGTCACAAGAAGAATATGTGAAGAATGCACTAAGTATATTCAACATGAATGATGCAAAACTAATGAGTACTCCTTTAGCTAGTCACTTTAGGCTAGCTAAGGAACATTCACCTTTTAAAGAGCAAGAGCAATCCGGTATGGCCAATGTGCCTTATGTTTCTACTATTGGTAGTCTCATGTATACCATGGTGTGTACTAGACCAGACATAGCTCATGCAGTGGGAGTTGTGTACAGATATATGAGTAATCCAGCTAAACAACATTATGAAGCAATGAAGTGGATTCTCAGGTATTTGAGAAGCACTGAAGACTCAGCCTTATATTTCAAAAATTTGGACTTGGGATTACAGGGCTATGTAGATGCTGACATGGCTGGAGACGTTGATGGCCGAAAGAGTACCACTGGATATTTATACACGTTGGGTGGTACAGTAGTTAGTTGAGTCTCTAAGTTGTAGAAGATAGTTGCTCTTTAGACTACTGAGGCAGAATATGTCGCTGCAACCGAAGGCAGCAAACGGATCATATGGTTGCAGTCTTTCTGGGAAGAATTAGGTTTCAAGTAGGTGAAGAATGTGTTATATTGTGACAGTCAGTGTGCTGTTCATTTAGCAAAGAATCTTGTTTATCATGCTAGAAAAAAGCACATACAGGATGGAGTATGAACACTTGAGAAGATTCAAGGGTGTTACAAGGTGGGACCCAACATGACCACACGAGTTGGCATGATGAGTCATCATACGAGTTGGAATACTTATCACATTAATCAAAAGATTTGGCAATCTTTCTTGATTAATGTAATTAATTTATCTTCCCTTGATTTATGTAGATTTGGATAATCATGATTGATGTAATTAGGGATCCTAACTTATCTCTAAAGTTTTCCTAAATATGTAATAGAAATAATATAAATAAGGGTCTTGGTTGAAGGGTTCAATCAAGCTCTCCACTTCTCAACTCATGGAGGAATCTCTCTCTAACCTAAAGTTTTTTTTTCTCTTTTCTCTTATCTCCTCTCTACCCGAGCTGTCTCTCTCTCTCTTAGCTCTTTTTATTTCCCTCTCTCATCTTGCTCGAGTTTTATATCATGGGGTCCCAAATTTAACAAAGGGAGTCAAAATATGGCTGATATGTTGACAAAGATTGTTACGATTGAGAAACTGAAATTGTGTGCAACTTCAATTAGACTTCTCTCTGAGGATTAAGAAGTTGTTGCCACTGCAGAGGAGATATTGATGATGGATTAGTATCCAAGTGGGAGATTGTTAAGTTGTGGAGCCTAATCAATGCCAAACGCTGAGTCGGTACTCGGATATATTGACTATTTTTTTATTAAGGGCAGTTTGGGGATTTCACTCTTCTTAGCAATTGCCCTAGTTTTCTCTTTACAATTAGGGGGCGTTGCTATTAGGGTTTAATCATTCATCATGAGAGAAGTATATTGAGTTACTGCATGAGAGAGGTTAGAGAAGAACTTGTAAGTGGATTACTACAACAGTGGAAAACATGACGTAGTTTCAACTTGAGGCGAACCTATATAAATCTTGTTGTCTTTTTTCGTGCTTGGTTGTTTTCTTTCTTTTGATTTTATTATTATTTCTCTAGTTAGTTTGGAATTAGGGCATCTAATTTCTAACAAATCATTAACTCCAGAGCCTTTGACCACCTCACAGGTAAAACTGAAATTTTGTCCTCTATGACACCAAACACTTTAGATTGTTGTCTCCATTGTAGATGGATCACAAACTAGTATTCACGGTACTGATACATCCACCATTTCACCATAGTTTTCACTTTCTAATGTCTTTTTTGTCCCTCAATTTCCATTGAGTCTAATGTTAGTGAGTGAATTGACCAAAAGATTAAATTGTTTTGTTACTTTTTTTCCATCTCAATGTGTGGTTTAGGATATCAAGGCGAAAAAAGTGATTGGTATCAACCATAAGAGAAGGCCTTACTATATGGACACTACTACATTGCTAGTAGTGACTATAATAGAAGATGTTTCCAAATGGTATTAAAGGTTTGGCCATCCCTCATTAGCAAATTTTAAAATTTTAGTTCCTTCCCTTCATTCGGTTTCACAATTGTCATGTAAATTTTTTGAGCTTGGAAAACACCATTAATCAATTATTCAACCCAGTCAAAGCAATATTGCTTCTTGTCATTTTACTTTAGTTCATTCGGATGTGTGGGGTTTTGTTAATGTCTCAAATATGTCTCGATCTAAGCTTTTTTTAATATATTTGTAAATAATTACTTGAGACTTATATGGTTATATTTGATGAAGGACAAGTCAGAGGTATTTCCTATTTTCACCTCTTTTTTTGCTATGGTGGAAAATGAGTTTAAAACCAAGGTCAAAATCTTTCGGTCTGATAACACGAAAGACTATTTTTCCCATAACTTTAAAAAAAATTGCATGGAAAAAGGGATCATTCATCAAATTTTCTATGTTTATACACCTTAACAGAATGGTGTATCCAAAAGAAAAACTTGCCTTCTTGCAGAAGTTGGCCGAACTATTATGTTATCTATGAATGTTCCCCAGTTTTATTGGCCTTATATAGTCCTCACTACTTATTTTTTAATTAATCGTATGCTCTCTTGTGTGCTCAAATGTACCTCTCCCTTCTCTAAATTGTTTCCTAATTCAGTAGCCTTCTCGTTGGCACATAAAGTATTTGGATGCACATCTTTTGTTCATCACTTGGGGCCTCCCTAGGGTAAATTCCTTCCCCGGGCTATTAAGTGCATTTTTGTTGGGGTATTCCAAAAATAAAAAAGGCTATGAGTGTTTCTCTCCGCACTTGAAGAATTTTTTTATCTCAACTGATGTTTCCTTTTTTTAGCACTAACCCTATTTTTTTGCTAGTTCTCCTCCTAGTTTCCCATCATCTATAGGGATGCCAAACCCACTTATTCTGGTGGATTATGATTTTCAAGTTGTGGACCAGCCTTCTAAAGACCCACTCTCCACATTTGTTGATTAGACACTTGTGGAGTCTTCAGATGACCCAAGCCACTTATATTCATATGATCGCTAAGAGCCTCGTTCCACTGCTATTACACCTTTATCTACTTCACACCTTATCTCTCATTATTTTTCCACTCACCATTTTTCCCCAAGTTGTGTCTCTTTGTTGTTTTCAATGACTTTTTCCACTATTCCTACCTGCTATGAGGAGGCTTTCACTGATCCGACGTAGAAAATTGTCATGGATGAAGAGATTCAGGCTATTTACCATAATTCCACTTGGCATTTGGCCACTCTTCCACCAGGAAAAAAGCAATTGGGCGAAAATGAGTCTTCTTCCTAAAGTATAATCTAGATGATTCTATTGCAAGATACAAGGCTTTGTTGGTTGCTAAAAGTTATACTCAGTCTTACGGTGTTGATTATGATGAAATCTCTTCTCCTATTACCAATATGAACTTGCTCAGAGTTTTTATTTCTCTAGAAACCAATTTTAAATAGGAGTCACATAAGTTGGATACAAACTTAGGTTCAACAGGTGTGAAAGTGACCACTTAATGTTTACAAATTTGTTTTTACTAAAGGCAACTTTTTTATAGTGGTATATGTAGATGACATTGTTATTACAGATAATGACCTTTGGGGCATTCAATAGGTAAAGCAGGACCTTAATAAGGAGTTCCAAACAAAGGACCTTCGGCTTCTCAAGTACTTCCTTGGGATTGAAGTTCTTCAATCCTGACATAGTATAGTTCTATCACAAAATAAAGTACGTACTTGATTTATTGAAGTAGACAAGGATGCTTGGTTGCAAGCCTACAGACACAACTATGGAACATACTCAACTCATCCAGAAATTAAAAGTGTCTCTCCTTTTTTGTTAATTCATACTGATGTATGGGGACCCTTGAGTGTCTCCAACTTTTCTCAAGTGAAAATTTTTATTACATTCATTGATGACTTCATTCGTACCACTTGGTTATTTTTATTTAAAGAGAGTTCTAAAATACCATTGATGTTTAAATCTTTTCACACAATTGTACTCACTCAGTTTGGGCAGAAAATTAAAGTCCTTTGGTCGGATAATGCCAAAGAATACACATCCAAAGATCTTGACTCGTTTTGTCAGGAAAATGGCGTTATTCATCAGATATCATGTGCCTACACCCCTCAACAAAATGGTGTAGCCGAATGGAAGAACCGTCATATTCTTGAGGTAGTTCGCGGTTTACTATATACCATGCAAGTTCCATACTTTTATTGGTCGCATGCAGTTCTTACCACATGTTTTCTTATAAACCGGTTACCCTCTTCCATTCTTGGTAAAAAATCTCCCTACTCTCTATTATTATCTGATGATGATCCTTTTTCACTGCTCTTGAGTTCTTCGGCTATCAATGTTTTGTTCATATCTCCTCCCCAATACACAATAAACTTGATCCCAAATCTTTGAAGTGTATCTTCTTAGGATACTCTTGGACACAAAAGGGTTCTGTTTGCTATAATCCCTCTCTTCAGTGTTTACTTGTGTCTAGGGATCACATTGTTTGAAGACTCTCCATATTATTCTGATAATGCTCCTCCACGTTTATCTTCAGTACCAGGTTCTCATCGACCAGTTGTGCCCCGTGCTATAGAAACTACTCAGCCCCCAAAAACACTGGCTGACACCACACCTACTGAGTTGTCGGATCCTTCCAAGGAAAGTCCATCTTCTGAGATCATGCACCATACCTTCTACTTCTCATCCCATAACAAACTTTGTGTCTCATCATCGTTTATCCCCTATTTGTTGTCAATTTCTATCGGCTATTTCTTCTGTACCTGTACCATAGTCCTATCAGGAAGCTCTCAAACATCCAGGGTAGAAGGTGGCTATGGATGAAGAAATGCATGCCCTTTATGAAAATTAGACAAGGGCTCTAGTCCCCCTTCCTTCAAATAAGAAACCCGTCGGATGCAAATGGATATTTACGATGAAACACAATCCGGATGGGTCCATGGCTCGGTTGAAAGATCGCCTTGTTGCTAAAGGCTATACATAATGTTATGGCATTGATTATGAAGAAACCTTCTCTCAAGTGGCCAAATTAAACTTGGTATGTTTGTTATTATCTCTGGCAGCTAACTCTTCCTAGCAGGTCTATCAACTTGATGTAAAAAATGCTTTTTAGAATGGGGATATAAAGAAGGACATTTATATGCAGCAACCACCTGGGTATGTGGTTGAGGGGGAGTCTGTATGTCAACTTCAAAAATCTCTCTATGGTCTCAAATAGCCGCCTCGTGCATGGTTTGAAAATTTTAGCCAAGCACTCATACAGATCAGATTTTATAGATGCTCTAGAGATCACTCTGTCTTTATTAAAGGCACACCGATGGGCAAAGTAAATCTAACCGTATATGTTGATGACATTATTATAACTGGCAGTGATCCTGATAGCATCCAAAAGACAAAAGAAAGGATATGTGCTGAATTCAAGATAAAGGATCTCGGACTGCTCAAATATATTTTGGGTATTGAAGTACTACAATCCAGACATGGAGTTATATTATCTCAAAGGAAGTATGTCCATGACCTACTGGACTCGAATACAAAATTATGTGAAGGTTCTGGAGACGGAGTAGATGTCGGAAATATCAAAGATTGGTGGTAAGACTTATTTATCTATGCGTAATGAGACCATATATTTCATATGCAGCCAATCTGGTAAGTCAATATATGCACAAACCACAACTTAGTCATTGGAAAGCACTAGAATGAATATTACGATATCTAAAAGGAGCACCAAGAAGAGGGCTCCTCTATAAAAATCATGGACACTTTAACATCGAAGGATTCTCATATGCAGACTGGGCCGGATACCCAGATGACAGAAAATCTACTTCGGGATATTGTATGAAGGTTGGAGGAAATTTGGTTACATGGAGGAGCAAGAAACAGAATATAGTTGCACCATCTAGTGCAGAAGTAGAATATAGAGCCATGTCACACACAATTAGTGAACTTCTATGGATTAGATCTCTCCTCACTTAACTAGGTTTTTACAAAGAAGCTCATATGAACCTATATTGCGATAATCAGGCTGCAATTTACATCACATAAAATCTAGTCTTCCATGAGAGAACAAAGCATATAGAAATAGACTACCACTTCATACGAGAAAAATTCACTGCCGACACGTTAGCTCTCCATCATGTATCTTCACAGAACCAGGTTGCAAACATTCTCACCAAATCAATCACACACAAAATTTTGTCCAACTTATGTAGCAAGCTGGGCATCTATGATGTTTTCTCACCCCTAGATTGAGGGGGAGTGTTACAATGTAGGACCCACCATGATCTCGAGAGGTGTCAACAAGAGTCCTCATACAAAGTGTCTTGAGCTAAGAGATAAGGAACATGTGCTGAAATAGAATAGAAGATTAGAAGATCAAGTGGGACCCACAAAGATACCATGAGCTGGTACATCTATCTACATGAGCTGGAAGATCATGTGGAACCCACAATATATGACCATGAGTTGGCTCTCTAGCTTGATTCACGTCCTTAAAAGAAGGTGTTTGTAGTTGAGTTTAATTAGTCTCTTAAATAGATAATGTAATCTTATCATAATAGGCTTATCTTAGAGAGTTCTAGTTGGAATGTAATTAGGAGTCCTAAGGTTAGTTTTATATGTACTCTATCACATCCTCAACTATAAATAGGGGTGATTGTAACTCGGAAATATCCATCAAGTCTCTTTTTTTTTCTCCTCTCTCGTGTGAAGTGCTCTCTCTCTACTCTCCTTCATTTTCTTTCTCTTCTCTCTCTACCCGAGAGCCTTTCTCTTTTTCCCTTTTTTTCTTTCTCTCTCACCTTGCTTGAGGTATTATTTATGGGGTCCTAAATTCAACAACCATAAAGAGATTTCTTTAATCAACATACCAACTCCCCCTCAACCACATAACATGTCGGTTGTTGCATATAAATCTCTTCTTTAATATCCCCATTAACCAAAACTTTTTTCACATCAAACTGATATACCTGCCAAGAAGAATTACCAGCCAGAGATAATAAAATACATACCGAGTTCATTTTGGCCACTGGAGAGAAAATTTCCTCATAATCAATAGCATAACACTGTTGTTATGGTCCCTAGTCATGGATCGAGTAACTCGGCGTGGGATTTGTGAATCCAGCACTGTAATAGAGCAGCTGCTCTCGGTAAGGGCAGATAAAGATGCTCCTTTCTTGGTCTGGTCTCGGGTAGGAGGAAAGCTGCCTCCTTTGTGGGGGTAGGCTGCTGCTCGGTAAGGGCAGAGGGCCCTTACTACTGCTACTCGGACAGGAGGGAAAGGTCCCCTTCTTGGCACGGAAAAGAGGATTTGCACCCCTATTTTCTCATGTTAGGGTTGCAAGCCCCTAACTTGGACAGTCCTTGGACCTGAGGTTAGGGGTTCCTAACCTGGCTTCTTACTGGTCTTGATGCTGAAAAAATCTGACTTATGGCTACTCGTGGTATAGTGGTGGAGAAGCCTCAGTTCAGGCTCAGAAAGAGAGGGAGAAGCCCTCTATAGCTGCTGTGAATGGATGAGAGACTGGTGCCCCTGATTGAACTCGGAAAAGGGACAACAATTCTCCTCTCCTCTTCGGTATGGATCAATGTAAACAGAAATCAAATTAGGAAAGAAGAAAATTCAGATTCAAGAGGGAACCTGGACTTAGAGCTCATCAAGGAGACCTCCAAACCCTAGAGCTCGTCAAGGAGAACTCCAAACCCTATTTAACATAATTCAAGACTTACCTTTTTCTCATTCCCTTGCCCTCTAATTAGGCTTGACGTCCACCCTAGTTTTAGGGTTAAATATTACAATTCTGCCCCTATGGCAATTTAACTTAATTAATTCATAAAAAACGAATTTAAAACAATATGGAAAGAAAGCTATTAACTCTGTAACTCAGTGGGCCTCCGTTGTATGACTCGGTTAGCTATTGAGTCCTCAACAATTGTGTATAGCCTTTAGCAACAAGGTGAGCTTTAAGACGAGCAATAGACCCATCCGGATTATGTTTCACCATAAAAACCAGCTTGCAATCGACAAGTTTTTTTAAGGAAAAGGAACGAGAGCCCATGTCTGATTTTCACATAGTGCCTGGATTTCTTCGTCCATTTCCACCTTCCACTATAGATGTTTGAGAGCCTCCTGATAGGACTGTGGGACTGATATGGAGGAAATAGATGAAAGAAATTGACAACATAGAGGTGATAAATGATGGTGAGACACAAAATTTGAAATGGGGTGATAGGTGGAAGGCCTAGTGGAAGTTCTGGGTTCTTTTCTCAAGGCAATTGGACGAGTATCATATTGTTGATCAAAAACAAATAGGGAAGATGGACTTACCTCAGTGGGATTTATGAACTCAGCAGGTGTGGTGTCAACCAGTGTGTCTAGGCGTTGATTCGTTTCTGTATCAAGGGGCACAACCGATCGAGGAGAACCTGGTATTGAAGAGAGACCCGGAGGGGCACTATCAAAATAATATGAAGAGTCTTAAAATAAGTGGCATCACTGGACAGAAGTAAACATTGAAAAGTTGGATTATAGTAAACATAGCCCTTTTGTGTGCGAGAATATCCCAAAAAAATTACATTTGATAGCTTTTGGATCAAGCTTACTGTGTTGTGGGGGAAGTAACATGAACAAAACATTGACACCCGAATATTTTCAAGGGAAGTGCAAAAGGGTCATCATTTGGCAATAATTTTGAGTAACGAGATTTATTACCTAGAACGGAAGAAGGTAGCCTATTTATAAGAAAATTTGTAGTGAGAATAGCATGAGACCAATAAAAGTTTGGAACTTTCATGGCATATAATAGACTGTGGGCTACCTCAAGAATATGATGGTTCTTTCATTCTACTACACCATTTTGTTGAGGGGTGTAAGCACATGAAGTCTGATGGATAATGCCATTTTCTTGACAAAAGGAATCAAGATCTCTAGAAGTATATTCTTTGGCATTATCAGACAGGAGTACTTTTATTTTCTGGCCAAGCTAAGTGAGTACCATAGCGTGAAAATACTTAAATATGGATGGTATTTTAGAACATTTTTTAAAAATAAATACCCAAGTGGTACAAGTAAAGTCATCAATAAATGTAATAAAATATTTGACTTTAGAAATATTTAAGACACTCAAGGGTCCCCATAAATTTGTATGAATCAATGAAAAAGGAGTAACACTCTTACGTTTTGGACGAGGTGATTATGTAGTTCTCTGGTGTTTGCTCAGTTGACAGACTACACAATTTAATTCTGACCTTGCTTTAAGAGTAGGAAAAAGATGATGAAAGGACTATGCGGATGGATGTCCCAACCAGTTGTGCCAAAGACTTATCTCAATTTCACTGGTTGAAATAGTATTTACTTGAGGCACATCTAGGAAGTAGAGTCCCCCTTGTTCATGGCCTCCACCAATCACCTGCTTCGTTACAAGATCCTGAAAAACACAAGAAATAGGTGAGAAGGTGATAGAGCAATTAAAAATTTTTGTGAGCTGACTAATAGATAAAAGGTTCAAGGGAAAAGTAGGAACAAACAGAATATCTGTAAGTAGAAGTGATGGTGTAACGGAAGTAGATATTTTCCCTAGAACCTTAGTTTGAGAACCGTCAGCTATTGTAACATTTTTTTGTGAAATACAAGGAGACACTGAGTGTAGTAAATTTTTGTTACCTGTGAGATGCTCGAAGGCCCCTGAGTAAATTATCTAGGATGAAGAGAAGGCATATAGCATACGTGAAGTGGTAGTGGCAACAACAGTGGAGGATGGACTTGAACCAGAACCCTATAGTATTTTCATTTTTTGGAATAACTCATACTCATCATCATTAAGGGTTTTCTTTTCTGTGGATTTGGTAGGTTGTTCCTCCTGTGTAGCACTTAATAAGGCTTGATGAGCCTTCTTCTAACATATCTATGCAATGTGACCATATCTTTTGCAAAAGATGCATTACTTGTCTGAATAGCGTGTATCTATAGTGTGGCCAGTTTTCCCACACATAGTGCATTCTTTCCAATATGTTCTATCATAACCATTCCTTCCACCTCTTCCTCGTCCTCCTCAAGAATTTCTGCCACAGTCAGATGATGGTTCCCCATGCTCGAAGTACATAGTGGATGGCACTGTAGTAGTAGAGGAAGAAGTGTCTAGATTACAAAGTAATGTGGCACATATATCATCAAAAGTGGGAATAGCCGAAGAGCTAAGGAGTTGAATTTTAGCAACTTCGAGATACGACTTAATGTTTGCAAGGCATATGTCAGTTATTAAAGCTTCTTTTTGTTTGTCTTGGACAGAGACATCCGTGGAGGTAGGCTGAGCTATTTTTCATTCTTGAAGAAGGCCTCTAAAACTAGCCAAATATTCATGGATATTTTCTCCTTGTTTGTTTAGTGTTAAGTATTATTTTGAGAATATCATATGGCATGTGTAAGTTGTCGGAGCTGAAATATAGCTTAGCACATGTCTCCCAAATTTGTTCAGCAGTATCAGGATGAATAACATTGTTGGGGACAATGTTATTCCATGTTGTTTATAAGTCAACTAATAACCAAATTATAATTCCTCAACCACTTGTTATAAAAACTATCCTCTACATCAATAGGTGGTCCACGGTTGGTGAGGTGACAAAGAAGGTCTTTTGTTATAAGAAATCGACAAATCGATGTGGACCCAGTCATGTAATTTGATACCCCTCATAAGGGTATAGTAGTAATTCTAAGTATATCATTCTTTTTATTCATGTTGTCTTCAGCCATAATAGGCAATTTAAAAAAAAACTACAATTAATCAAGAAAAAACCAAGTAGTGTTCATGAACTAACTCAGTTAATGGAGAGATTTAGCATTGATGCTAAATGATCATTATTCTCAATTTTTTTTCTCAATAACCACTCATAAGATGACTCAATATCAATTTTCTATATCAGGGGACTCATGTTCCCATGGAAAAAAAAATCAATAATCTCCACATGAACTAATCTCGGTAAAAAAACATTCCAAACCGATAAAACTGTTTTGATAGCTTCTTCTTGACCGAGAGGCATTCATATCCATAAGATGAAAAAGAAAAAGTTCACATAATCATCTTCAAATCATCTTCTAAATTCGGACCAGTCACATGAAAGAATAAAAATAATGAAGGAACTAATCTCATGCTTTTTGATCTTCCTTCACAACGAGCCTTCTATGAGTGGTTTTGATCCTACTTTTTTAGAGCATTCTTTTTTACGTAGGGATCCTAAAAAAGCATGGTCAATCTATGATCCCTTTTCTGAAATCACAAGAAAGAAGAAAGAGGGAGAAAAAAGAAAGAGGAGAGAGAGTGCTCTCGGGTAAGGAGGAGAAGAGAGAAAACGGAAAAAGAAAAGATAGAGGTTAAGCAAGAGAAGAGTTCTTCACGTGAAAGAGAAAAGCTTAAACTCCTTTCTTAATTATAATCCGTGTACAAGGTCCTCTATTTATAGTAGAGGATGTGGTAGAGTCCATGTATAATTACAGTTCATTCTCCTTATTACATTCAATCTCTAACTCTTAAAGATAAGTCTATCATGATAAGATAACTCAAAGTAAACTAGAAGTCTAACATAACTCAAATACTAATTCCTTCGTATGAGGACATGACCTTTTGGATAAGAGACCAGCTTGTGGCTATCTTATGGGTCCCTCTAGACCTTCTAACAAGATCGTTACTCTCCTTAGGAGTCCTTGATCTTCCAACTAGCTTGAATGAGTCCCACTTAATCTTCCAACTTATGAGATAAGACAACCAACTTGTGGTAGTCCTACTTGATCTTAAACTCTTCCAACTCATGCCAACTCATGTGTTGACTCATCAAGTCATCCCTCATCCTCATGGTGGGTCCCACCAGCTAGTGCAAGCTTGGTGGAACCTACCTTGTAACAGTAAGAAAGTATACTTACATATATTTCTTTTGATATATATTTCTTCGTATAAAGTCTTGTTCTTGATGGCATAAAAAGGCTTGAAATTTGAAGCTTTCATCTGCAGCATGAAACTTTTCTGCGACTTTACCTTTGTTGCTTCAGATGTTGATTTCTCTTTCTAGAAAAAATCTGATTTCAACAATTCATTTTGAGTTGGAAAGTAGACTCAAATATATATCTAATGATATATAATTTTCCATATGAAACATACAATAAGAGAGTTAAAAATCCAACGAAAAACATGAATTGGGAAGACAAAAAAGACTTAAAGAAAAACAAGAAACTCTTCTTGTTTCTTGTTTCTTTTCCTTCATCCTCCCCATCTTCTCCATCTTCTTCTCCTTTTCTATCTCTGATCTTTCCCCACTCTGATACCATGTTAAAACTTTGGATTTCATGATGTATAATCACAATAGAAGAGATTAAGGGGTGAGAAGAAGAAGAAGAGTTGTGGAGAGAAGTTTTTAGGAGGAGAAGTGGAAGAGTGACGAATTTTGAGTAGAGAGGAGGAAGAATAGGGTAATGGGCTTAGTCCCATCCCCCCTCTTGAGCTCTATTTATAAATGATAAAAGTACCAATATCATAATTATACCCTTCACCCTAGTAAGAGTGAAGAAGAGACAAAGCACATAAACTAATTACATCAATGACACTCTAATTACATCATATCTTCCAACACTTGGTTGCCCGTTTTAAAGCTCGACTTGTGGATAAAGGTTATACCCAATGTTATGGGATTGATTATGAGAAAGACATTTCTCCTGTCACAATGCTTAAATCGATGAGTCTCTTATTATCTACGGCTCCTAATTCTCATTGGCTTATCTTTTAGTTCGATGTTAAGGAGGCAATTTATATGCACCAACAACTGGGATATGTGGTTGAGGGGGAGTTAGCGTGTTGCCTTTCAAAATCCGTATATGGTTTGAAGCAATCTCCACTGGCATGATTTGACAAGGTTAGTCAAGAAATGACTCATTTTGGGTTCACAAGGTACTTTGTGGATCATTCTTTATTTGGTACCCATATTGAGAAAGGAGTGGTACTACTTGTTGTATATGTGGATGATATTATTCCTACAGGCAGTGATTTGAATAACATCAGTCAAGTAAAAAATAAGATATGCAGTGAATTCAAAATGAAGGACTTAGGACTTCTTAAGTATTTTCTTAGTATTGTGGTTCTTCAGTCCAAACATAGTATTATCTTATTGCTGAGGAAATATGTTCTTGAGTTGCTTGAAGAAACAAGAATGATGGGATGTTACTCAGCTAAAACTCCCATGGAGAGAAATATAAAACTACGTGCTCGATTGGGTGAAGAAATTGATGTTGGCAAGAACCACAGGAAAATTGGCAAGCTTATCTATCTCACTATGACTAGACTAGATATTTCCTTTACAGTTAGTATGGTTAGTCAATATATGCATCAACCTCAAATGTCTCATTGGTAAACATTGGAAAGGATTCTCAGGTATGTAAAAAAGGCACTAAGACAAGGGCTCTAATATAAATATTGAAAGCTTTGCCAACACGGATTGAGCCGGATCACTAGATGATAGGAAATCAACTTCAGGATATTGTACTCTAGTTGGAGGCAACCTTGTTACATGGAGGAGTAAGAAACAAAATGTAGTTGCAAGGTCTAGTGTAGAGGCATAATACAAAACCTTGGCACATATGGTAGGTGAGCTTCTATAGATTGACTCACTGAGTTGACCCGGTTCAAGTTGGCCTAGGTTGACTCGGTAAGGAACAGAATAAAGCTCAAGCACTGAACCGCCACTAGGAACTCATCTGGTCTGGGTTGGTAGAACTCAACCGCTGAACAGGTGCTCAATTAAATTTTCCTAACTTAGGAAACATTAATAAGGCAATTGCCTTCTTCTTCCTCTCGTGCAAAAGGACTCTCGACAGAAACAGTCTAGAAACGGCAACAGTAGGACAATGATGGCAGAGCTATAGCTGGAGATCCTTCTGAACAGAGCAAGATCGAATCAAGATCGGAAATAATCTTTCTGAAATAATTAATCCAGCAAAGAACTCGTATAATCAGCAAGACATGGTCTTTTTGGAACTTGTCTGAGTTGCCTTAAAGCGGGAAAAATCAAATCACAATCTTCCCGAAATATATGATTGGTAAGATGACTAATTCAAGCTTACTGGAGCTTTCTGAAAAAATATTTCCAGCAGTGAATAGGCTGGTTGGAAGATAATAAGTAGCTGAAAAATAATTCTGGATGGTGACTGTTGATTTCGAGAATGATATTACGTTTGCTGGAATGACGGTGGTGGAGATTTCTAGATAGATTTTTCCGTCTCTCCATGAGAAATAGAACCAAAGTCATCTTCTCTGATGACGGCAATAAACAGAGTACATAGCTGGCGCTCAGGAAGCTCGACAGACTTTCGGAAATCTCATATTGCCGTTGGAACTGGATTCTGGCAATCGAGCTAGCTGAATATTGTTAGCAAAGAACTTCCGGAAAATGACAGACAAAATATTTCCGAAGGCAACAATGCCTTCTTCTTCCTTGATGCCGGATGGAGCATGAGAGCAGTATAGTATGGAGGTCCAATATCTTGAAAGGATTTTCAGGGAACCACCGACTAAGACTAATAGCTACTGCAAGAGTGAAGACTTGTAGTGGCTTGCCCTTCACTGTATCCATGAAGCATGTATCATCGGCTTCAAGATAAGGTGGGGCAACGTTTTCGAATATCCTTTCGTAGCTTCTTCTCATTGGCAAAGAGATTTTGAACCAAATCCGGGTTGCGCAAATCCACTTTCAGATCTTGGACTCAATGGAAACACTTGATAATCTGAGATGGGAAAGGTGACATTCGAGAAGAATTCCATCTCTCCAACGGGAAATGTTGGGCTGCAAGAGAAAACTATTAACAAAATTAAACAACGTTGTTCTAACAACTAGGAAAAAAACAAAGCATAAATATGAGAAAAGAAAATAAAGGATTTTAAAAATTTTTAAAACCATACTATGAATCTTGAAAATCAAAGCTCTGATACCATGTTGATTTTCAGGACTCCATGGATTTAGCTAATTGAGAGAAAGGGAGAGAGACCCATTGGGAGAAAACCAGAGGAAAAAGAGGTTATGGACTTGATGTCCTAATACTCCCCCTGAAGATTTATTTATAGATTAATGAAACTACTATATTATAATAATACCCCTAAACTTAGGGTTTAGGGTTTGGTGTTTTAACCCTAGAACTTCAACTTAATTACATCAATGCCATCTCTATGAGATGACTCTTTATTTACCATCCTGCCATCATTGTATGTAGGCCTATGGGTCTTCTCCTTGATCTGTGGGCCTTGAGCATGTCTTCTATATCTCTTGGATGTATGGGTCTTCCTTGGTCTTATGGGCTTGGGCCCATCTTCTAATACACTTGGATATGTGGGCCTTCCTTGGTCGTGTGAGCTTGGGCCCTATCTTCCAACAAAATCCCTTCTAGCTGAATTAGGATTCCACGAAGAAGGCCCTATGGAACTTTATTATGATAATAAAATAGCAATCCACATTGCCTCCAACCCAGTATTTCATAAGAGAACAAAGCACATTGAGGTGGACTGCCATTTTGTGAGAGAAAAGTTGCAAGCAGTGATCATAAGCTTTAAACATGTCTCAAATCATGGACAACTTGTTGATATGTTCACAAAGTCAGTTAATTCCAAAATTCTCTCCACCACATATACCAAGCTGGGGTTATACGATATTTTATCACCGCCAACTTGAGGGGGAGTGTTGAAAGTTATAAATAAGCATAGGTGGTATTGTTTTATATATTGAAAGTTATAAATAAGCTTAGGTGGTATTGTTTTATATATCTTATGTTTTTTGTCTTTTATTAAATCTTGATAGGGTGAAGGGTATACTCGTAATTTATATACTCTTGAGACCTATAAATAAAGGTTAAGGGGGAGGGTGTGTTGTATTGAAAACAACCCTCATTCTTCATCCTCTTTCTCATCCAAATTCGTCATTCTTCTTCCTCTTCTCCTTCTCTTCACCCCTTAAATCTCTTCTACTTTGATCATACACCATGGAATCCTAAGTTTCAACATGGATCAACCATCTTAATATAGTGATTGAGGGAAGACACACTAGTTATTAACTGGTTGAGTAATAGTATGGAGGAATATTGATTTAAGAACTCCATACAATTAAGATCTTCAACTTAGAGTATTGGAGAAAAGAAGGAAGAAGGAGAAGAGGAGAGGAGAGAATGGAGAGAAGTGGTCACGTGGAGGAGAGAAGAGTGGGTGAGAATTAGGGTTATGGATCTTATCCAAGCTCTCCCCCTTAAGCTTTATTTATAGATGCTAAGAGTGCATATATTACAAGTATACCCTTCACCCTAGTAGGAGTAAAGAAGAGGCGAAAAACATAAGATATTTATAATAATGACACCTAAGCTTGCTATATCTTCCAACACTCCCCCTCAAGTTGGTGGTGAAAACCATCATATATCCCCAACTTGGTACATGCAGTGGAAAGAACCTTGAAGTTGACTGACTTTGTGAATATATCAGCAATTTTTCTATGAGTTAAGACATGTTAAAGACTTATAATTCCTGCTTGCAACTTTTCTCTCACAAAGTGATAGTCCATGTCGATATGCTTAGTTCTGTGATGGAAAACTAGATTGGAGACAATGTGGATCGTATTGTCACAATAGAGTTCCATCAGGCCTTCTTTTTGGAATCCCAACTCTACTAGAAGAGATTTAATCCATAGAAGTTCGCTTACCGTATGTGCCATAGCTCTGTATTGTCTTTGGCACTGAATCTTGCAACTATATTTTGTTTTTTACTCCTCTATGTAACAAGATTGCCTCCAACTAAAGTATAGTATCTTGAAGTAGATTTTCTATCATCTAGTGATCCAACCAGATCTAGTGGTCCATAAAGCACCTTGTGAACGTAAATTGAATCATTGATTGACTAAACTTGTGAAACAAGGCCCATGGAGATTTCTTCAGACCATATCGTGATTTTTTCAGGCAACACACCAAATCCTCCTCAACCACATATCCAGGTGGTTGCTGCATATATATTTCATCCTTAATATCGCCATTCAGGAAGGTATTCTTCACATATAGCTAAAAGATATGCCATCGAGAGTTAGCAGTAAGAGATAATAAAAGACATACCGAGTTGAGCTTGGCACATGGAGAAAAAGTTTTTTCATAATGAATCTCATAACACTGAAAATACCCTTTAGCCACAAATCGAGCTTTAAGGCAAACCACGGTGCCATCAAGATTTTGTTTGATAGTGAAGACCCATTTACAGCCTACCAGCTTTTTGCTAGATGGTAGGGAAACAAGTCGCCACATCTGATTCTCATAAAGGGTGTCATCTCTTCAACCATGGCTGCTTTCCATCCTGGATGTTGTAGGGCCTTCTGATAAGACTAAGGAATAGCAACAAAAAAAATAGAGGCAAGAAACTAACATTAAGATGGGGATAACCGATGGGTGAATACCAATGGGGTGAGAGGTAGATGATTTTGAGCAAGTCCTAGGTTCTTTCAAAGAGAAATTTTTTGCGTAACAAATGGAGGACAAAAAATAGGAGGTAGAGAAAGAGAACTTACCTCAGAGGGGTATGGAGACACAAATGTAGTGTTAACCAATGATTCAGGGGACGGAGCAGGTACATCTACATGACCATGAATTACTGAGTCATCAATCGGCACAATAGGCTTAGAAAACTCATTTGGTGTAGAAAAATCAAGTGGGGCACCGGTGGATGGATAAAAGGGCATTTTTTTTTCAACCACACCATTTTGTTGTGGTGTGTAGCCACAAGAAGTTTTGTGAATGATGCCTTTTTCTTGGCAAAAGGATTGAAAGTTTGTAGAAAAATATTCAGCATTATCTGAGCAAAGGAATTTTAAGGTAGTGTTAAACTGAGTAGACACCATGGCACAAAAAGACTTAAAGAGAGGTATGATTTCTAATATTTCTTTTAATAAGAACAACCATGTAGCCCAAGAGAAATCATCCACAAATGTAATGAAGTACTTTGCACGAGAAGCATTATAAATGTTTATAGGCCCCCACACATCAGTACGGACTAAAGAAAATGGAGAAACACCTTTGGTTTCACCTCTATGAGAATAAGTACTGCGTTGATGTTTATTTACATGACAATCTTCACAATTTAGACTAGAAATGGACTGCAATTTTGGAATCATCTATTTGAGAGAATGTAGGGATGGATGGCCTAATCTTCTGTGCCACCGAAGAGCTGTATCTTGAGCACCAATTGTGGCTGTGAGTACTGGAGAAACAAGATAATAGAGCCCCCCTCTTTCACGGCCTCCACCAATAAATTGTTTTGTCCTCAGATCCTGAAGAACACAAGAAGTGGGGGGAAAAGTAAAGGAACAATTAAATATCATTGTGAGTTGATTGAAAGACCAAATATTTAAGGAAACTCAGGAAAAAAAGACATCTTTTAAATGGAGAGTATGTGTAGCAAATATGGAGCCCACCCCATGTACCTTGGCTTGGGATCCATCTTCTATATAAACAAACTTGCCAATAAAACAAGGAGATATAGAACACAAGAGGTTACCATTACCTATTAAGTGCTCAGAGGCCCCAGAGTCAATGATCAAGGATGGAGAAGTAGCTGAAATCATACTTTTTATGGAAGTAGTAGCAATAGGAGAAGCCTATTTGGAGTGGCCTGGTTTTTTGTATGATCCATCATATGCTTTATCTTCTGAAGTAGTGCAAACTCTTTTGTAGAGATGGTCTTCTTACCTTTAATGTTCTTAAGAGCCATTGTAGAGCTGAGCTTTTGAACAAACACCCATTTTGAAAGGGATTATATACCAAGCTGACAACAGTAAGTGAATAATAATCCAAGGTAATCAATCTGAAGATTTTCTTCTTCAAAACAAATATCTCAATCAAGAAGACACAACAACAGTTGTTGTAATGAACCAAGGCCCAAGTAGCACTTATACAACAACAAGGGTAACTAGAAGTATGAACAGATAAAAATCCTTAAGTGCAAATAAGGACGTGTGAGACAATTGTGAAACACATTCAAATGAGCTGCATATTGCTATTTTCCAGAGGTAGCTTGAACCGAGAGGAAGAAACTTGATAGTTATGTCAAGAGCCCACGATTTTAGATAATTAAACCAAGGACCCAAGAGCTTAATGTTTAAAGGTGAGAAAATAATGTTCAATCATTTGAAAAACTTTGTCAGGTTAGGCACAACTTAGACCGAGCCAAAAAAGTATTAGAAGCTTTAGACCAAGGGAGAAGGTTCACCGGCTTCACTCCATAAGGATACTAGGCTCTGGAGCTTAATAGACAAGTTAATAATGATGAGTGCTTGACCCGAAGGACTGCAGCAAGGTCTTAAAAAAATCGTTTTCAATCTGATCTTCAATCAGAATCTCTTGCCATAGATGCTGGTTTAATTAAGCAACATTAAATCAAGAAGGATCTGTTTAGGAAACCAGTCTGAATCCAGATTAAGGAAGTCGAGAGAATAATGTTCAATCCTTTGAAAAACTTTGTCAGGTTAGGCAGTACTTAGACCATGCCAAAAAATTATCAGAAGCTTTAGACCAAGGGTGAAGGTCCACCGGCTTCACACCATAAGGATACCAGGCTTTGAAGTTTAATGGACAAGTTAATAATGCTGAGTGCTTGACCCGAAGGACTGCAGCAAGGTCTTCAAAAAAAAAAAAAAATCGTTTTGAATCTGATCTTCAATCAGGATCTCTTGCTATAGATGCTAGTTTAATTAAGCAACATTAAATCAAGAAGGATCTGTTTTGGAAACTAGTCTGAATCCAGAATAAGGAAGTCGAGAGAATAATGTTCAATCCTTTGAAAAACTGTCAGGTTAGGCACAACTTAGACCAAGCCAAAAAAGTATTAGAAGCTTTAGACCAAGGGAGAAGGTTCACCGGCTTCACACCATAAGGATACCAGGCTCTGGAGCTTAATAGACAAGTTAATAATGCTGAGTGCTTGACCTGAAGGACAGCTGCAATGTTTAAAAAAAAAAACAAAAATTAGTTTTCAATCAGAATTTCTTGCCATAGATGCTGGTTTAATTAAGCAACGTTAAGCCAAGAAGGATCTGTTTAGGAAACCAGTCTGAATCCAAAATAATGAAGTCTCTTATCTTGAAAAATATATCTCCTTTGGTTCAAGGAAAGTTTCTGAAAATAAAAGTGATCCTCCCCAGATTCTGCACTCATAAACTAGAAACTTTCTAGGATATATGTAGAGATACTTTCCTTATATAATGAAGCTAACAATACCAACTCTCCAAGAATAGAATAATGACCTTCTAATCAGTGAATAATATGCTAATATGAGGAGGTCAAGATAAGAAATTTCCAAGATAAAAATTTCCATGGATCCTTTGGAACTCTCTTGCAGCAACTAAAATATTTAAAAAAAAAATTGGGATGAACTGATATTGCTGTGAAGAAAGAACAATGCTGCTACTGCAAGATCTGAAGTTACGTAACAGCCTTTCCTCGAAATTGGCCCCCTTGCACCAGAAGCAAAGCAGTTGATGTCCCAACTCTTGACTGACCAATCAATTAACCTATCTTCATATATGAGTAAATGAGCCTAGTGAACCAGAAGCAAGCATAGAAACCAATTGTTCTAGTCAACCAGCAGCAACAATGAATATAGTTTAACTGTAAATCAATACGAGATTGCAACATATCTTCAACTCGCATTGGATAATCAATTGGAGATCACAACACGTATGTCTTCCTGCTTCGTTCTTGCTTTCTAGAAACAAGAAGCACCAATCCTACCAAAGCAGATATCAAGAAAAAAATACTTCAATATAAGAAATAGGTACCAAATACCATCATACTATATCTACTATTTCATAGATAAATCAAGAGAGGGAGCTTACCTTTTTTTTTTATCAGCATCGGCAGTCTTCTTCAAACCGAATGACATCTTCATGTCTCATAATCCGAGCAAAAAAGAAGCAAATTGGAATCCTAAAATCACTGTTCTGATACCAACATGTTGATTTCAGGATTCCATACTATTAAGATCTTCAACTTAGAGTATTGAAGAAAAAAGGGAAGAAGGAGAAGAGAAGAGAAGGAGGAGAGAGGTGAGCACGACTGAGAGAGAAAGGGAGAGAAACAATCACGTAGAGGAGAGAAGAGTGGGAGAGAATTAGGGTTATGGATCTTATCCAAACCCTCCCCCTTAAGCTTTATTTATAGATGCCAAGAGTACATATATTACAAGTATACCGTTCACCCTAGTAGAAGTACAGAGGAGACAAAAAAACATAAGATATTACAAAAATGACTATCCACAAAATATTTATGACATTTTTTAGGAGATGTGAATACAAAGTGTAAAGACAATCTTCATGACTACTTTGCCAAATTCAGAGGGCTGCTACAAGAGTGGACAGTTACACAATCATATACACTTGATTTTTCCACATAGAAAAAGCAGAGGGAAAATCTGGTCTCAGCTATGTCTTGCTAATCTACCACTCCCCTTGGATGTTTCCAAGTCATAGGTACTTAGCTTTGCTACAAAACCTTCTTTTAATGATGTATGTGAAGTCATGCTACAAATTTTAGTTAAGGAGTCCAACCATCAACTAGAAAAGTGGAAAACTCAGTTATGTTCTCCCAAGGGAGAGGGAACGATGGTTCAGGTAGAGCTAAAGGAATAAGTGGAAAGACAACTAGCAGAGAAAGAGGTAGAGGTGGGAATACTCCTACCTCTAACACTAGTGATCGGCAATGGAAATGTACTTTTTGTGGGCTCAACAACCATCTAGTTGGAAATTGTTAGAACCTACATGACAAACCACCTTACTTCAAGGTTAATCAAGCATCAACCTCTACTACATCTATTGATAGTGATGCACCCTCAGATTCCTCCAGTGCAAGACTATTAGAAGAGGATCATCAATTGTTTCACAAATTTAAAAGTATGATGGCTGCTCCCCAAAGCAACACAACCACCATAGTTGCTACTATTGGTATGTCTTCCTTTCTCTCATGATCCAGTAATTCACCTTGGATCATTGATTTCAGAGCCTTTGAGCACTTCATAGGTAAAATTTAAAATATGTCCTCTATGACACCATACACTTTAGCTCGCTTTGTCTTCAATGTAGATGGATCACAAACTCAGATTTAGGGTACCTGTACATCCACCATTTCACCATCATTTTCACTTTCTAATGTATTATTTGTCACTCAATTTCCATTGAGCCTTATGTCGGTGAGTCAATTAAGCAAAATAATAAATTGTTCAGTTACTTTTTTCCCATCTCATTGTATGTTTTAGGACATCAAGATGAAACATGTGATTGGTGGCGGCCATGAGAGAATGGGTCTTTACTCTACTACATTGATTATGGTAGCAGCAACCACAATAGAAGAAGCTTGAAAATGGCATAAAAGGCTTGGCCATCCCTCATTAGCAAATTCAAAATGTTTAGTTCCTTCCCTTCATTCGCTTTTACAATTGTCATGTGAATTTGTTGAGTTTGGGAAACACCAAAGGTCGGTTTTTCAACCTAGGCAAAACAATAGTACTTCTAGTCCTTTTATATTTTTTACGTGAGAGTTACATTGTCATATTTGATGAAGGACATGGCTAAGCTATTTCCTATTTTCACCTCCTTTTGTGCTATCGTGGAAAATCAATTTAATACCCAGGTTAAAATATTTCAATATGATAATGCAAAAGAGTACTTTTCCTCTCCCTTTCAAAAAAATTCATGGAAAAAGGGATTATTCATCAATCATCATGTGTTTATACACCTCAATTGAATGGTGTATCTAAAATAAAGCATCACCATCTTGTAGAAGTTGGCCAAGCTATTATGTTGTCTATGAATGTTTCTAGTTTTATTGGCCTTATGCAGTCCTCACTACTTGTTTTTTACTTAGGCGTATGCCCTCTAGTGTGCTCAAAGGTGCCACCCCCTTCTCCAAACTGCTTTCTGATTATGTTATCTTCTCATTGGCACTTAAAGTATTTGGATGAACATATTTTGTTCATCACTTGGGGCCTCCCTGGGCTGTTAAGTGCATTTTCTTGGAGTATTCCAAAGATCAAAAAGGTAATGTATGTTACTCTCCTTCCTTGAAGAAAATGTTTATCTCAGCCAATGTTTCCTTTTTTTAGCATAAACCCTATTTTTCTGTTAGCTCTCCTCTTGGTTTCTCATCATCTACAGGGGTGCCAAAGCCACTTATTCCAATGGATTATGATTTTCAGACTGTGGACCAGCCTTCTGAAGATCCTCTCTCTACACCTACTAATCAGTCAGTTGTGGAGTCTCCAGATGATCCCAAGGTATGTTTTCCTCCATCTTCAATAGTTTATGGACCACATAATGATATTATGCCCTTTGCTCTTCGCAAAAAACCCCACTCCATTGTTGTTAGACCTCCATCCACTTCCCACCCTATCTCACATTATGTTTCCACTCACCATTTGTCTCCGAGTTTTGTCTCTTATTTTCTATAGTCTTCTTCCTCCATTCCTACCTGCTATGAGGTGGCTTTCACTAATTCGTGGTGGAAATCTGCCATGGATGAAGAGATTCAAGCTATGTACCACAATTCCACTTGGTATTTGGTCACTCTTCCACCAAGAAATAAGGCAATTGGGTGCAAATGGGTCTTCTCCCTAAAGTATAATTCAAATGGTGTTGTTGTTGGATTGGTTGCTAAAGGTTATAATTAGACTTACGGTGTTGATTATAATAAAACCTTTTCTCTTGTTGCTAAGATGAACTCAGTTAGAGTTCTTATTTCTCTAGCAGCCAATTTTAAATGGGAGTTACATCAGTTAGATGTCAAGAATGATATACTCTTTGAGGAAGTCTACATGTTCCAACTACCTGGTTATATGGTTGAGGGGGAGAAAGTATGTCGGCTTAATAAAGCAATATATGGGTTGAAACAATATTTGCAGGCTTGCTTTGATAAATTTACCACTATGGCTACAAACTTTGGGTTCAAGAGGTGTGAAAGAGATTATTCAGTGTTTACCAAAAATTCTAGTAAGAGCAACATTCTTATTGTGGTATGTGTGGATGATATTGTTGTTATGGGCAGTTGCATTCAATAGGTAAAGTAGGACCTTAATAATGAGTTTGTAGGAATATACGATGTAATTAGGATGACACTGATGTAATTAGTTTAAGATTTTTATCTCTTATTCACTCTTCATAGGGTGAAGGGTATTCTTGTAATATTAGTACTTTTGATGTGTATAAATACAACTTAGAGGGGAGGGTTTGGAAAAATCCATTACCCTAATCTTCCTCCTCTTTTCTCAAAATTCATCACTCTTCTTCTTCTCCTCCTAAAACCTTTTCTCCACAACTCTTCTTCTTCTTCTCTCCCCTTAATCCTCTTCTAATGTTATTAACATCATGGAATCCTAAGTTTCAGCATAGTATCAGAATGGGTAATGATATGAGATGTAAAAGGAGAAGAAGACTAAGAAGAAAGAAAAGAAGAAGAAGAAGAAGAAGAAAAACAAAAACAAAAAAGAGGAGTTTCTCATTTTTCCTTAAGTCTTATTTCTCAATTTCTATATTTGATTGGATGTTTCACTCTCTTGCCTTATTTTCATATAGTAAATTATATGCCGTTAGTGTTAGGAATTAGACACCCTAATTCCAAACTAACAAGAGAAATAATAATAATAATAATAATAATAATAATAATAATAGCAGAAGAAAAGAAAAATAAGCATGAAAAAACACAACAAGATTTATACATGTTCACGTCAAGGTGAGACTATGTCCTGTCTTCCACTGCTGTAGTAATCCACTATAAAGATGAAATAGTTTACAAGAGAAATCACACACACTTACATGTGTTTTTCTCTAACCTCTCACGAGGGCCACAAGTCAAGATACTCCTCAAATAATGATCAAACCCTAATAGTGGTGCCCCAAATATAAATAGGGAATTAGGGCAACCGCGATACATAAGTAAATTTTCAAAACTACCCTTAATGAAACAAAAGTCAATATATTGTCAATCCGTATACTGACTCAGTGTAGGGCATTAATTAGGCTCTAGAATTTAATAGTTAGAAATATAATTCATTATAGTTTCCAAATAAAAAATAATCATTAAAAATCATATTTTTCTATAAAGATAAATCAACATCTGAAGTAGCAAAAGGTAAAGTAGTAGAAAAGTTTAGTGTCGTAGCAGAAAGCTTCAATTTTCAAGCCATTTTACGCCTTCAAGAACGAAAATTTATATGGATAATTATAAATAAAAAGAAAGATATGTAAGTATATTTTCTTACCTATTCAACCAATTCTCATTCTGAATTTTTTAGATGGAGATATCAATCTCGGAAGAATCAATGGTCATGCTTGCCAAAGAAGAAAGAGTACTCAGTTTGGCCAGATTACAGAGTCAGAAATCTATTTAATTATTTATTGCAAAATAAGTATATTTTATGAAGTGAAGTTATACTTGGTTGAAAGATATTTAATTCTAGTTTCATAAGGAGAAAATTTTGTGTCAATCTTATCTATATTTAAGGAGATATTTGCATTGGAAGAATCAAATATCTTGCTAGTATCCTGTTGCATGCGAAGATCCGAATTTAAGCCAAATTTTTTTATTCACTTTTTGAGTTGTTGTTATTTATCAACAATATTAGGAAAGTATCTCAAGATCTACACTTGGAAATGTTATGTTAACTAACAACATCTTGAAACTATTTCAACTTATTATTTGATGCATATCTTCCTAATCCCAGGATATACTTGCTACAGATTATCTCATGTGTCCTTATTACTCTTAAAACCTTTTACAATTTGCCGGTTATCCACTACTCTATAATAATAAATTTGGTATTGGCCCATGGTGGCCCCAACATATTATCTTTCTATGATTCCCCATTATCCTGTTATTATTTGGTAGATTTTCTCCTACCATTCTTTGTTTTACTCTCACTTACCCCTTTGGCCAACCCTTTTGGAGAATTCCTTTGGTTGGTCCTTTTATTTATCTGGATGTTTCAAGTCCTTTAAGACTTATTATTTGTACCCTTGGATCTTTTATAGCCGTCTTATGAATGACAGGCATCGTCCACTTTACTTTTTTGTTGAAACTTAGGATTCCATGATGTATAATCAAAGTAGAAGAGGATTAAGGGGTGAGAAGAAGAATAAGAAGAGTTGTGGAGAGATGGTTTAGGAGGAGAAGAGGAAGAACAAAAAAATTGGAAAAAAGAGGAGGAAGATTAGGGTAATAGACATATCCAAACCCTCCCCCTGAAGTTGTATTTATAGATATCAAAAGTACTAATATTATAAGAATACCCTTCACCCTAGTAAGAGTGAATAAGAAGCATAAATCATAAACTAATTACAGCAGTGCCATCTTTATGAGATGACTCTTTATTTACCATCATGCAACCACTGTGTGGGCTTGTGGAATTGAGCTCATCTTCCACACACTTGGTCGTTTGGGCCTTCCTTGGTCGTGTGGATTTGGGCCCATCTTCCAACGCTCCCCCTCAAGCTAGGGGTGAGAGAATATCAAATGCCCACCTTGTTGCAAATGGTATATAGGATCTTCCCTTATAAAATGGCAGTCCACAATATCTTCCAACACTCCCCCTCAAGTTGGTGGTCTCTTTGTTCTTTTCCAAGAAACCCAACTGGAATAATATAAGATAGAGTAAAATCACTCCTAGCAGTACGACATCGCTCCATACTCCATAAATATTCTCTACTTAATTTCACAGGTAGAAAAGTAGCCCTACTGTGGGGCACAATGTATACCCACTTTCTCAGGGTAGCTAAAAAAAAGAATAATAGACTTGAATCACGTTGGATGTTCAGCGCACTTCTACATTTGTAGGTAGTGGGTCTTTAGGCATTGCTCAGAATTGTAGTAATAAAGTCCTCCATCACGGTGTCTCTCCATAGGGCAATGACTCTGAAATGGTAGGAGTAAAACTGCCAAATAAGGGGTACAGGGTAATCACTACAAGATAACCATATGTTTTTTTCTTCATCGGAATAACCAATACTAACAACAATCAAAACTTGAGAAGTCCTTCAATAATAATGTCTCAATCAGAGAGACATAATAGTAGGTAGTCATATAACAGCAAATAACTAGTTGGTAGTAAAAGCCTTAAGAGCAATAAGGACACATAAGATAATCTACAGCAAGTCTATCCTTGAATAAGGAAGTTATGCAGCAAGTAATAAATTGAGGATAATCCAAGGTAATAATCAAGCCGGAGTCAAGCCTATAGCAAATAGCAGATAGTAGATAGCATGTAGTAGCTTTGACAATGAGTGAGTGAGTCAAGTTGAGTAATAGACTGCCGATAATAAGTTGAACCAAGTGTTGTTTGATAATCAACAAATCAAACAATCTCCAATGAGCCCATCCTTCATACTTCTCCTTCTATTCTCCCCCTCAAGCTGAGAGATAATGTCAATGATCCCAGCTTGAAGTCAACAAATATTTTGCAAGTTCAAGTGCTAATCCACCTCTTGTATGATCAAGTAAAAGAAGGGTAGTATCAACAACTTCACTAACTCAAATATTTTAAACTAACTCAATCAAAGCCAAATATTTAAATCTTTTCTTGCCTTGATTTTTTAGGCAAGGATACCATATCAAATTCTTTGTAATATTTCAAAATTCCAACAAAATCTCACAAAATTCATGGCTGGAAAAATCTTCGAAATAAAGTAGTTTCCTCCTTCAATTGATGCCAACTAAGCAATCAAAGAAGACACCTCTTCTTGCCTTTTTTTTTTGTTTCTTTTAATCTTTAGCCAAGGAAATCTTGGACAAATAATTCGAGGAAAGTTTCTGAAAAATAAGATGATCTTCTAAAGATTCTTTACAGATATTGTTAGTTAACAAACAAAAACTTTCCAATGGTATATCATGAGATACTTTTTTGATATTTTTTATCAATAACAGTAACTCAACAGGTTAAACAAAACATTCAGCTTAAATCTGGATCTTCACACCCAACAAATAGTATACCAGCATGACCTGTGATTCTTCCAATGAGAATATCTCCTTAAATATAGATTATATTGACATAAAAAATTTTACTTCTGAAAGTATACTTAAATACCTTTCAAACAAGTATCACTTGTCTTCATAAAATATAATTTTTTGAGATAAATACAGATTTCGAACTCTATAATCTGACCGAACTGAATACTCTTTCTATAATTAGTTTATAATTTATGTATCTTATTCACTCTTACTAGGGTGAAGGGTATTCTTGTAATATTAGTACCTTTGATATCTATAAATAAAACTTAAAGGGGAGGATTTGGAAAAGTCCATTACCCTAATCTTCCTCCTCTTTCTCCAAAATCATCACTCTTCCTCTTGTCCTCCTAAAACCTTCTCTTCACAACTCTTCTTCTTTTTCTCACCCCTTAATCCTCTTCTACTGTGACTATACATCATGGAATCCTAATTTTCAATAGAGTTCCAAACCAAGGATCTGGGCTTCTCAAGTGCTTCATTGGGAATTAAGTTCTTCAATCCAGACATGGTATAGTCTTATCACAAAGAAAGTACGTACTTGATTTGTTGAAGGAGACCGTGATGCTTGGATGCAAGCCTAAAGACACACCTAAGGAACCTAATGTTAAGTTGTCTTCATGAACTGGTAGTGAAGATGATGTTGGTAGGTTTCAACGATTAGTTGGGAAGTTGATTAATCTCACAGTCACAAGACCAAATATTTCATATTTGGTCAGTGTTATCAGCCAAAATATGCTTCAACTACAACAATCACATTGGGAAGCATTGGAAAGAATCCTTCAGTATCTCAAGAAAAGTCCAGGTTAAGGGTTGCTACATAAATGTCATGGGTCGTACAAAAATTGAAGGCTTTGCTGATGCTGATTGGTTTGGGTCCTTTAATGATAGAAAAATCTACCTCTGGTTACAACACAACTATTGAGTGCAATCTAGGCACGTGGAGAAGTAAAAAATAAAATATGGTGGATAGATCGAGTGAGGAAGCGGAATATCGAGTTATAACACTTGCAGTAAGTGAATTGTTATGGTTAGAATCATTCTCAATCCTTATTAAATTCTAAAATTTTCTAGGAAAATTTTCTCCCATGAACTCAAAATTTGCTAGCAGAAGTGCAAAATTCGTTGGCAGAAACTTCTCCCAGAAAAAAATTTATCAACTAGTTTTCACTAATGGAAGGTTCTGCTAGCAAATTCTTAAATTCACTTGCAATAGTTAATTTTTTTATAGTGTCTAGAACATTTAGCAAACAATGTAGTTCACTTCAAAACTGCAATGACTATTTGGGAGACTTGTGTTAAATTTTATTCAACATTTGGTAGTATACAAACGCTAAATGATGTTTTTCAGAGTATGTCTTATTCGAAGCAGAAGAAGTTGCATGGATGTTTTGCACAGTTCAAAAGGCAAATACAAGAATGGTAGTTATCATCACCATATTCTAAAGACATTTTGTGTAGAAAAAGAAAAGAGAGGTGCATGTTGCGGCTATATGTCTAGCCAATCTAAAGTCATACCTTGAAGTAACCAAGACACAAATTCTCAGTTCTATAGCACTAACTACCTTTTATGATATTTGTGCCACCATGCTTTACATTTCAACAAAGGGCATTGAAACTACAATAATGTAAACCTTCTTTCCGTTCCCTTGGTTTCGGGTAGTCGATCAACAGTTCCGGCTTTTGTTTGCGATCCGGCTCCGAGGATTGTAGAAGAAAATGCTTCTTGCAATGCATTCTGTAAGGGCTTTTAGAGGTCGTGGTTGAAGCAATAATGGTAGAGGAAGAGGAGGTAGAATGATAGGTGACACATTCCTAAGGACAGAAAAGCAGAACAGGTTGTGTACTTATTGTGGGCCACCAAACCATTTGGTTGAGACTTCCTAGAAATTAAGTGACAAATCTCAATGGGCTAAAAAATCAAGAGTCCTCTAGTTCTCCAGCCAAAATTGAGGGAGTTGTTGAATCTCCTCCAATAGTAAAAAAGTGTAGATAGATGAGAACTTTGAGATCCTTCAAAAGCTCAAAGGCTTTTTAAATTCTTTTGGATCAACTCTTACCATTTTTGTTACCACCATTACATATCTGTTCTCTCTACTTCTCCAATTATTGACTCTAAAACAATTTCCTGGCAACATTAGTCTTTTATCATCTTTGTCTCCTTGCTCTAAAAATAGGTTTGTATCCATATCTAATGAGTTTTCCCTACACCTTTATTTCAACTCTTTTATTTTCTCTTTTTTTCCTTATTTTCCCTTGAGTCTTATGTTTGTTAGCCAATTAAAAAAATATTAATGACAGTGCAATCTTTTATCTTACTCATTGTGTGTTCTAGGACTCGTAGACCATACAAGTGATTGGTGGAGGTCACGAGCAAGGAGATGTTTATTTCTCAGAAAACCAACCAATCATTGCCACAATAAATTAACAACAAGAAGCTCCTCAATGGTACAACATTTTAGGACCCATATTTTTCTTCACTATGGTTTGTAGTACCTTCATTAAAGATTATATCAAATTTACCTTGTGAAGTTTGTCACTTAAGTAAACATTATAGAAGTAATTTTTTCCTCATTTTAGAAATAAAATTGATACTCCTTTTTTCTTTAGTATATTATGATGTTTGGGCCCATGGAATTTCTCTAATAGTTTTGATTCGAAGTATCTCATTATCTTTCTTGATGATATCACCAGAGGTATATGGTTGTTTTTTTAATGAAAGAAAGATTTGAAGTTTACCCATATTTTAGTCATTTTGTGCTATGACTTCTACTCAATTCATCTCTAAACTAAAAATCCTTCACTCTAATAATGCAAAAGAATATATGTCTTTTAGTTTTTAGAGTAATAATAATAGAATTATCCATCAAACATCATGTGTTGACACTCTACAATAAAATGGAGTGGTTGATAGGAAAAATAAACACCTACTTGAAGTTTCTTTGTCTCATGTTATTCTTACTGCTTGTTACCTTATGACTCATTTTCCTCTATATTTATCAATAATGTGTCACCATACTCCATGCTTTTCTCTAATAATAATCCCTTCCCCTTCTGCTTAGTGTTTGGGTGCATATGTTTTATTTATGAAATGTCTCCTCACATAAACAAATTTGCTCCTCATTCTATTAAATGTATTTTTTTGGTTTAGCTCTCAATCAAAAAGGATTTGTGTGCTATAATCCTTCTTTAATGAAAATGCTTGCGTCAACCGATATCAAATTCCTTGATAATCAATCTTTTTATCCAGTAGGTTGTGCTCCATAAGAATTCTCCTCTTCTACAGGTGTACCTAAGCTTATGGTGCCATTGGAGGACCTATTTCCTGCAAGTATATAAGACTTCCAACTTCAACAACCTTTTGATCAACTAGCTAAACACCCTCCAGTGGAGTCTACAAATCCCATTGAGATTAGTGATTCTTCTACTCCTCAAGTGTTTCTTGGTCCTTATGATACTGGATCTTGTATTCAACCATCCAAATTTCATCCCATTTGTGATTCTATGTCATCTCATCGCTTATTTTCTAGTTATTGAACTTTTGTTACCTGTATTTTTGCTATGTCTCTTCCTTAGGCATATCATGATGCCCTTCAACATCAGGATGGAGAGCAACAATGGAAGAGAAGATGGAAACACTATATGAAAATCAAACATGGAAACTGGTTTCATTACCATCACAAAAGAAGAGCGTGGGATGAAGTGGATATTCACCATCAAACAAAATTCAAATGGCAACATTGCAAGACTAAAGGCCAGGTTGGTAGCCAAAGGTTATACTCAATGTTATGGGATTGATTATGAGGAGACATTTCCCCTTATGGCGAAACTCAATTTGGTATGAATTCTTTTTACCCTTGCTACAAACTTGCATTGGTCTTTATTCCGGCTTGATGTTAAAGATTCATTCCTTAATGGATAACTCCAGAAGAAGGTTCATATGAATCAACCACTAGGATTTATGGTTGTCGGGAAGGTTGTTTTCCAAACTAAAATAGTCACCAAGATCATGGTTTGATAAATTTAGTAGATTAATACTTTGGTTTAATTTTAAAAGGTGTGTGATAGATCATTTAGTGTCTTTAAAAGAATACTCAAAAGGGAGTCATTCTCTTAGCTATATATGAAGATGTCATTATTGTGTCAGGATCAACTGAGATAACATCCAATAGGTAAAAGAAGGGTTATGTAAAAAGTTTAAGGCAAATGACATAGGACTTCTTAAATGCTTTCTCAAAGAAGCTACAATCTTATTGAATTTATGGAAAATAAAAATACTTCATTGACTTAATTAACTTATGATAATCAAAATACATGAACCTCTATTTATAATAGAGGAATTTAGTAGAGACAAATTACAATAAAACTACCTTTGTCCCAATTACACCTAAACTCTAACACTTAAAGATAAGTCCCAGCATAATTAAATAACTCAATATAGAGAAAAGACAAACATAACTCAAACTAGAACTCTTCTAGGACATGACCCTAAGATTAAGATGCCTTTGTGAGTCCATCTTGATCTCCAACTTAAGTGATAAGGATGCCAACTTGTCGTAATCATGGTGGGTCCTACTTCTTATCTGTTTGGGCCCATCTTGTGGGCCTTCCTTGGTCGTGTAACCCATCTTATAATACTCGTAGATATGTGGGCCTTCCTTGGTTGTGTGGGCTTGGGCCTATCTTCCAACACTCCCCCTCAAGCTGGGGGTGAGAGAACAACCTGAACTCCCAACTTGCTGCAAATGATGTATATAATCTTTTTTGTATAAAATGGCACATCTTCCAATATGCCTTCATCTTCCAACACTCCCACTCACATTGTTGCGTCCTTCCATGAGGCCCTACTAGCATAATATAAGTGAGAGTAAAAATCACTCCTAGGCGGTAAGACATTGTTCCATACTCCGGTCCTAATGTTGGATATAGGGCACACTCCGTCTTCTGTAGGTAGTGTATCTATTGGCATTGCTCTTAAGTGTCCACCAACGTGTCTCTCCACAGGACAACGACTCTCAAGTGCTAGGAGTAATAAAAGCCATTATAGGGGGTATAGTGGGTTTATTTATAATGGTGTCACAATCTAGACACCAACTCTCATGGTATCCCAACCGTGATAGTTCTGAGTGTTAAATTTATCATGGTCTCTTAATCTGGGCACCGACTCTCATGATGTCCCAACAGTGATAGTTTTTAAAGTAAAATAAATTATGGTATGAGAAAACATATTGAGACCACTTCTTCAATAATAATGTCTCATCCAAAGAGACATAATAGCAGCAGTTGTAATGTAACACGACCATCTTCCAACATAGATAACACAAACCAAAATAATAAACCTTGTAGAAGGACTCATGAAATAATCATAATCCGATATAAATATTTTTTCATAGATGCATAAACTTCATCCTTTGTGCTCCCCCTTTCTTGAATATTTTGGTCACATAAACTTATCCACAATATATGGAATAAAATACATCTTTCTTGTACTTCTTGCACTTCTCCGTTCAAGTTGGGAGGTAATGGCAGTGATCCTAGCTTAAACCAAATATCATAAATGCAGCAATAAGCCAAAATAACATAGATATAGTAATAAGCCCTTAAACTAGGGAGAAGTGAGATATTTTCCAGATATAACAACTCAAACATTGACTCAAAACAAAGGACAAAAATTCGGATTTTTCAATACAACAGAATACCAACATTACCTTTGGTTCTTCCAATGTGAATATATCTTTAAATATAGATCAGATTGACATCAAATTTTCTCCTTCTGAAACTAGACTTAAATAAACTTCATCAAATTATAATATGTATTCATGAAATATAATTATCAAAAGATAAATAATCTGATATAGCCGAACTAAGCAATGTTTCTCCTTTTTTTTTTTTCCAGAATGACCATTGACTCTTCCAAGATCAATATCTCCTTATAAAAATATCATACTGAGAATTGGTTGAATATATAAAAAAATAGAATTACATATATTTATTTTGATATTATTTCTCCATATAAAGTCTCTTTATTGATAGCATAAAATAGCTCTAAATTTGAAGCTTTCTACTGTTGCTCGAACCTCTTTTGCAATCTGACCTTTGGTATTTCAAATATCGATTTCTCTTTGTAGATAACTCAGATAAAAATATTAGTTGAATAGGTACAACAATAGACTTATAGATATTTATATTTATATATATTTCTCCATATAAATTTTAGTTATTGATAGCATAACATACCTCGAAATATGAAGCTTTTTGGTGTTGTTCGAACCTTTTTGCAATCTGACCTTCGCTCATTAAAATATCGATATCTCTTTGTAGATAACTCTGATTGGAAAAAAATAGTTTTTATTTGGAAAGTAGACTAAAATATCTTTCATTAAATATATAATTTACAATACTAAAAGCTCATTATAGAGGTGAAAACTCAAATAAAACTACAGGTGTAGGGATTGAAAACAATAACTACGAACCTGGACTTAGGGTTTAGGGTTTAGGGTTTAGAGAAAAGGATCTCATTATCTCTGTGGGTTGACCAAGTCAACTCACAGAAACTGCTCTGATACCTTGTTAAACTTATGGAAAAGAAAAATAATTTATTGTCTTTATTAAATTATTATAATTAGAGTACATGAACCTCTATTTATAATAGAGGAAGTTAGTAGAGTCCAATTACAATAAAACTACCTTTGTCCCAATTATACCTAAACTCTAACACTTAAAGATAAGTCCTAGCATAATTAAATAACTCAATATAGATAAAAGATAAACATAACTCAAACTAGAACTCTTCTAGGACGTTACCATAAGATAAAAATGCCCTTGTGACTCCTTGATCTTCCAACTTATGTGATAAGGATGCCAGCTTGTGGGAATTATGGTGGGTCCTACTTCTTATGTGCTTGGGCCTATCTTGTGGGCCTTCCTTGGTCATGTGGCCCATCTTATAATACTCTTAGATATGTGGGCATTCCTTGGTTGTGTGGGCTTGGGCCTATCTTCCAAAAAATCCAAGTATAGCATTTTCTTATCGTAGAGAAAGTATGTTCTTGATTTGCTTAAAGAAACAAGAATGTTGGGGTATCAACGTATAGAGACTAAAAAAGGGAGAAGGAAGAAGAAGTAAGAGAAAATGTGGCATACATGTGGACCCATGTACATGCATTGGGGTGTAGGAGCTCAAGGGAAAAAGACTAAAAATGATAATCAAGGCTAAAAGTGGAAATAAGTTTAAAAGTCAAGGGTACAATGGGAGTCCCACCTTCCTTCTTTTGATGAATTCATAGAATTTATACTTTAATTTATTAAAGAATCTATAGAAGATAAGATTGCAAATTATTTAGAAGTTTTCTATATTTCTCCTTTGATTTTGTAACCTTCCCTTGATTGATGTAATTAGGGAGCCTAATTGATTGGGGAGTTTCCTAAACATGTAATAAAAAAGTATAAATAGGGGTCTAGGGTGAAGGAAAAATCAATCAAGCCTATTCCTCAAGTCTCTCTTGCCTTTCTCTCCTCTCCTCACCTAGAGTGTGTCGCCTTCTCTTCCCTTCTCTCCCACTTTATCTCTCTTTCTCTCTATCTCTATCTCTCTCGACTAGAAGAGGCTTAATTATTTCTTTGGAAGCTGAGATGATAAGACCTTGAAGAGGTTCTTATAAAATTTGTATGAGAGTGGGACCATTCCTTGTGGCCTATATCATTAGATGGTTAATAAAAGAAGTATGGAGCTCCAATTGCAAGAGATGGTTGTTGCCCAAGACCCCAACCAAGAAAACTTGGAGTGATGAAATATCAATTTTGAAAGGTCAAGTACAACAATTGATCACCATATTTCAAGAGTTTTGGAAGAGTGGAATGCAAGACCTTGTTCCCATTCTTGACACGCTATGGATCATGGAGCTTTAGACAAACCTATTTTTGGTAAGTTATCCTTCCCTCAACCACCAATCCTACCTCCTCATCACAAATCTTCTACCTTCCATCATCTTCCCCATTACATGACCACTACAACCACATCCCTACTCACTTACCCTCAGCCACCATTTGCCACTTCCTATATCCTCTTGATCACCCTTATGCTACATAATCTATGCACCACTGACATTGCTCCCATTTCTCAGACTCACCTTCCTTTGACTACCACTCTCCAGTACATGAAACCAATAATACAAGAGGAGGATTCATACAAGCTTGCATGGCCCAAATTGATTTTCCAAAATATAAACCTGAAGATGACCCAAGAGAGTAGGTTTATATGGCTGAACAATTTTTTGATTTTCAACAAACTGATAAAAAATAAAAAGTACTTGTAGCTTCGTTCCATCTAGAAGGAGATACAAGACGTTGGTTCTAATGGCATGACCACACTAGCCCTCTTCTGTCTTTAAATGAGTTTGTACAGCGCTTCGCATATGGTTTGGGCTGACCCAATATCAAGATTTTGATTCTCTTCTTGCAAAGCTCAATCAAACTAGCTCCATTATAGAGTACCAAATGGAGTTTGAATGAATTGCAAACCAACTCCATTGGCTAGAACATATTCAAGTTGGTATCTTCATTGGAGGCCTTAAACCAGAAATAGCAGATGAGGTAATCGTATACCATCCTAGAACTCTTATTGAAGTTGTTGATTTATGAAAAAGAGAAATACTTCATTGACTTCATTAACATATTATAATCAAAGTACATGAACCTCTATTTATAATAGAGGAATGTAGTATAGTCCAATTACAATAAAACTATCATTGTCCCAATTATACCCAAACTCTAACACTTAAAGATAAGTCCTTGCATAATTAATTAGCTCAATATAGATAAAAGACAAATATAACTCAAACTAGAACTATTCTAGGACGTGATCATAAGGTAAAGAGGCTTTCGTGAGTCCTTGATCTTCTAACTTATGTGATAAGGATGCTAGCTCATGGTAATCATGGTGGGTCCCACTTCTTTTGTGTGTGGGCCCATATTTTGGGCCTTCCGTGGTCATTTGGCCTTGGGCCTATCTTCCAACACTCTCCCTCAAGCTGGGGGTGAGAGAACAACATGAACTCCCAGCTTGCTACAAATGATGTATAGAATTTTTTTGTATATAATGGCACATCTTACAATATGCCTTCATCTTCCAACACTCCCCCTCACGATGTTGCACCCTTCCATGAGGCTCTACTGGCATAATATAAGTGAGAGTAAAAATCACTCCTTACCGTAAGACATTACTCCATACTCCAGTCCTAATGCTGGACGTAGTGCACACTCCATCTTCTGTAGGTAGTGTGTCTTTCGGCATTGCTCTAAAGTGTCTACCACTGTGCCCCTCCACAGGACAACGACTCTCAAGTGGTAGGAGTAATAAAAGTAATTACAGGGGGGATAGTGGGTTTATTTATAATGGTGTCACAATCCAGATGCCAACTCTCATGGTATCCCAACCGTGATATTTTTGAGAGTTAAATTTATCATGGTGTCCCAATCGGGGCACCTACTCTCATGGTATCCCAACCGTGATATTTTTGAGAGTCAAATAAATTATGGTATGAAAAAAGGTTCTGAGGCCACCTCTTCTTCAATAATAATATCTCATCCAAAGAGACATAATACCAACAACTATAATGTAACACGACCATCATTCAACACATATAACATTGTTGAATTTAGGATCCCTTTTCCATGATCATGAACAAGAGAAAGAAGAAATGAAAAGGATAAAAGTGAAGGAAAGCTCTCGGGTAGAGAGAAGAAAAAATAAAAAGAGAAGAGGTGGTTGCACCAAGAAAGGAGAGAGATAGAGAGAAACCAACTCGGGATTGAATGTATTGCCTTGATTAATTTCGACTTACAATGCCTCTATTTATAGTAGAGGAGGAGGTAGAGTTCTTATACAACTTGTCCTTCAATCCTAATTACATTCCAACTCTAACTCTTCAATATAAGTAAGTCTATTCAAACTAAACTACTAGAAGCCTAACTTGAGTAGAACTAGGAGTCCTTCATTATTAATGTGAATGTAATGGATAAGCTAGCTCGTAGCCTTATCCTTGTGGCCCCCTCATGATCTCCCAGTTCACCTTGATAAGAGTGCCAGCTAGTGAGATATTTTTGGATCCCCCTTGATCTTCAAGTCTTCTAAATCAATTCAGTGTTAAGCACCTGACCAATCCTACCCAAAAGATCGGCCTATTAAGAGCGGAAGACATAGGTACTTAACCACCTAGACCATCTTCGGGACACCCATAAATCACACCCCCCCTTCGCGAGTTGACACCCACGGCCCACTCACGCGACAGCCAACTCTAGCGACACTGGCCCAACCCGGGTTTTTAACCTACGACCTACCAGTATTTTAATCCAGCCTCTTGTTGTGGACTCAATAGCACAACGAAGAAGACAAAAACAACTCACTCAATAGGATTTAATTCTTATTTTTTTTTAGTAGGATTTATTTCTTATATTGTTTTAAGTAGGAGTTATTTCTAATTACTTTATATGTAAGGGCATTATGGGGAATTATTGTAACCCTAACCCTAAAACTCCTTGACGTGACCTATTGAAGGGAAAGGTATGAATTAAATAGGTAAGCTTTGAGATTTTAGAATAACCTAGTCTAAACAGGTTGAGATCACCTCTTGATCTTGAGTTTAGGGTTTACTCCAAAAATCAAACCTATCCTTCACCCTCCATTGCCATCCATCTTCACCCAAATCATCCCTCATCATCCATACTAAGAAGAGGAGCTTCTTGCCCCGTTTTCAAGCCCAAAGAGAGGATCTTCTCTCATTACCAGCATCAACAACAAGTTGGGATCAATTTCCATCTTGACGAGCAGCAAAAGAGGAAGAATTCTGGTTCTTTCACGTGAAGGGTAAGAACAACTCTTCTTTCTGGAAATTCATCACGAAAACAGAGCAAGGACAACCATCAACGTGAGCCAAGGCTGCTTCCCCCCCCCCCCCCAAGCTAGGACTTTAAGTTCTAGAACGAGTTGCATCAAATCAAGGTTGAAACCCTGATTTACGTGAGCAAGAACAGGTATTCCTCCATTCTATCTCCACCTGAATTACTTCCATTCTAGCTATAAATTTAGCACTAGAATGAGACCATAAAAGAGAGACTGATCACTGGTGGAAGAGTACCCAAACAAGGGATCTTTAACCCTCCTTACCGAGTCCAGCAACTCAGTACCAATGCTAGATTCACAACTCCCACGCTGTGTTACTCGATCCATGACTTGGGACCGTAACAACTTGGTATCAGAGCAGGGTAACATGGGGGATAATATCAGCAATGAAAAAATCCAAATCAGGATACAAAAGATAGAAGATAGCCTTGAAACAGCACAACCATTGTGGGGAAAGGTTTGTAGTTTGGAAGAAGAGATGAGCCAAATCATCAGCATGCTATAGGAGTTGAGGACAAAGAGACATCAGAGTCTAAAGGTGAGAGAGGTTGCTCAACCATATCACAGAAGAGGGGAGCAGTGGCTTGGGCACACTGCTGTCCAAGGACCTCAGCATGGAAGCACAGTCCCAAGGTACACCAAGTTAGAGTTTCCCTCTTTCAATGGTTATGTGGATCCCTTAATCTGGTTGCATAGATGTGATTTTTTTTTTTGAACCAAGGGACTACTGAATGGGATAAGGTGCAACTAGCCTCTTTCCATATGACAGATGAAGCCCTGTTATGGGTTACTCAAGTAGAGAAAGAGAGACCGGGAATGACTTGGGGAGAATTTAAAAATCTATGTACAGTTAGATTTGGGCCTCCAGCCAACAACAACCCCTTGGGAGAGTTAGTCCTATTGAGACAAACGGGTTCGGTGGAACAATATCAAAAACTATTCCAGGAAAAGTTGGCTCGTGCTGGTGAGGCAGGTCTCCATGAGTATTTACGACAAGAAGTAGAACTCCTTATGCCCACGGATCTAGCTCATGCCATGAATATGGCCCGAGCAATGGAACAACAACGACAACTACAACAACGTAAGCCGGGTTGGTCGAGTGAGGGGAACACTTCCTCCACATGGCAAGGGTGCCACTATAATTCATCTCAGGGAGCATCTACAGCAGCACCATCCAAACACACTCCGACTACGACTCGGGTAGCCGATCCCCGCCCTGGTAATTCCCTACCGAGCTTTATAAAAAAATTGATGAGTGCGGAGATGGCAGAAATGAGGTCCAAAAATCTATGTTGTAACTGTGATGAGCAGTATCGGGTTGGACACCAATGTAAACGATTGTTTTGGCTCGAGGTGGAGGATTTAGAGGATCCAGAGGAGCCAGAGGATATTATCGAGGAGGAACCACCAGAGATATCATTGCATGCTATTACTGGGTAGAAATCGCCTACTACAATGCAAGTCCGAGCTCATGTCGTCGACCGAGAACTGGTGGGACTAGTCGACTCGGGGAGTACACACAATTTTTTGAGTTTGACAGCCGCACAACATCTCCAGCTCCAGATACACATTCATCCAACATCCACTGTCTCAATGGCCAATGGCGAGAAGGTCCCTAGCTATGGGATTAGTAAGGCGGTGGCTTTTTCCATTGGATTTAATTAATTTAATGAGGAATTTTTTGTTATTCCCCTGGAAGGATTTGATATGGTATTAGGCATTAAATGGTTACAAACATTGGGGCCCATTCTATGGGACTTTTCGACTTTAAACATGAGCTTTGATTTGGCCGGAAGTCGGGTGCTCTTACAGGGCTGTCAGGTGGACAGGGCCCACCGCATGCACACGTTGCAGACACGGGTTCAGCCTGACAGTACTAGTGATGGTCTGGTTGAGGAGTTCTCTGACCTCTTCCAGAAGCCTTTGGGGTTGCCTCCCATGAGGCACTATGACCACAGGATCTGTCTGAAACCAAGTTCTAAGGTAGTGGTCATGCGACCATACCGTTACCCACACCTTCAGAAAGATGAGATAGAGTGTCAATGCCATGAGATGTTGAAACAGGGTCTTATTCGTCCCAGCCGCTCCCCATTCTCTTCACCCATCTTACTTGTGAAGAAACATGATGGGACATGGAGGTTCTACGTGGATTATCGGGAGTTGAATGTGCAGACAGTAAAAGACAATTTCCCGATTCCGGTAGTGGATGACCTTCTGGATGAATTACATTGGTCATGGTTATTCACTAAACTCGACCTCCATTCGAGATACCATCAGGTCCGGATGCACCCCTCTGATATCGAGAAGACGGCGTTCCGCACGGACCATGGCCACTTTGAGTTCGTCGTCAGGCCGTTCGGGTTCTCTAATGCGCCCTCCACTTTTCAAGCTTTGATGAACGAGGTATTTAGCCCCTATCTTCAAAAATGTGTTCTTGTATTTTTTTATGATATTTTTATATATAGAAAGTCGGTTGAGGAACACTTGGCACACTTGAGGATTGTTTTCGACTTGTTAAGAGCACATCAGCTCTATTTGAAACATGCCAAATGTTCTTTTGCGGCTTCACATGTTGGGTATCTGGGACACATTATCTCAAATGAGGGGGTTACGGTGGATCCTGAGAAGATCCGAGCTATTCATGAGTGGCCGCAACCACAGTCGTGTTCTACATTACGGGGTTTTTTGGGTCTTGCGGGCTACTACCGCAAATTTATTCAGAACTATGGACCAGTGGCAGCACCATTGACGAGTCTACTCAAGAAAAATTCCTTTATTTGGAATGAGGGGGCCACCACGTCGTTTGTGGCACTCAAAGCTGCCCTCACATTTGTGCCAGTATTACAACTTCCCAACTTTGATGAATTATTCGTGGTAGAGTGCGACGCTTCGAGCGTGGGCATTGGAGCTGTTTTACAGCATCTAGGTCATCCTATTGCATATTTCAGCAGGCAGTTGGCAGTCCGTCATCACAAGCTGGCAGCCTATGAGCACAAATTGATTGGGTTGGCCAAAGCGGTCCAACATTAGAGGCCATATCTTTGGGGCCGGGCTTTTCTCATACACACGGATCACTACAGCTTTAAATTCCTACTAGAACAACGTTTGACGACGTCGCCACAACAGCACTGGATCAGTAAGTTGTTGGGGTTTGACTTCTCGGTGGAGCATCATGCGGGGAGATTAAATAAGGTGGCAAATGCCTTGTCACAGTGTTTTGAAGATCAGTAGTCGGTCTATTCTATCAGCCAGCCAAGATTTCTCATTCTGGATTTGGTGCGAGATGCACATGCCATTAACCCTGCAATGCAGGAACTGCATCAGAAGATTTCGGAAGGGACAATGAATTTGAAGTGGTCCATCCGGGGTTCAATTATTTATTACAAGCAAGGGATTTTCCTTCCACATGAGTCCAAGTTGATTCCAGCTATTCTCTCGGCCTACCATGACAGTACACACGAGGGGATCCAAAAGACCTTCCACAGAATTCGAGTTGATTTTTACTGGCAAGCCATGAAACCCTCTATTGCGACTTATGTGGGCGACTGTCAGGTATGCCAACGCAACAAAGCCGAGCACTTGAGTCCAGCCAGTCTTCTCTAGCCTCTGGCCCTTCCTACGCAGGTTTGGGCCGACATTTCAATGGATTTTGTAGAAGGCCTACCCCTGTCCGTCGACAAATCCGTACTTTTCGTAGTGGTTGATAGATTCTCCAAGTATGGACATTTTATACCTATGGATCTTCTGTATACAGCAACATGGGTTACTCAGACTTTTCTAGAGCAGATAGTCCACTTACATGGCATTCCAGAATCCATTGTGAGTGACAGAGATGCAATTTTCATGAGCACCTTTTGGCGGGAATTTTTTCGCTTGAGTGGGACAAAATTGAAGTTCTCCTCCGCCTATCATCCACAGATAGACGGGTAGACTGAGGTGGTGAACCGTACCATCCAGATGTATCTACAGTGCTTGGTGGGGGATCATCCGCGGCAATGGGTTCAATGGCTTTCATGGGCCGAATACTTTTACAACACTTTGTTCCACTCTACCTTGTAATCCACTCCTTTTCGGTTATATATGGCCGGGATCCACCTCGCCTACTCTCGTACAACCCAGGGTCCACCCACATAGACGCGATTGATCAAGCACTCATAGACCGGGATCTGCTACTACAGAATATCACAGAACGGCTATGACATGCCCAAGCTCAGATGAAGGATGTATACAATAGAGGCCACCGTGAGGTCTCTTTTGAGGTTGGGGAATATGTGTGGCTACGGCTCCAGCCCTACCGTCAGCAGTCTCTTGCGGGACCTCCATGTCATAAGCTCTCACCCAGATTTTTTGGGCCATTTCCCATTCTTTGACGCATGGGACCAGTCACCTATCAACTCAAATTACTGGACACAGCCAGAATTGACGATGTGTTTCATGTCTCTCTTTTGAACCTGCATTCCGGAGCACAGCCTACATCCACTCCATTCCTACCACCGGTTGATAATGGCAAGGTCATTCTTAACCCTACTGCGGTGTTATGCGTGCGGCTGACCAATGACCATTAGGAGATTCTCGTTTAGTGGACCGACACTAACCCCGAAGCTGCAACATGGGAACGGGTGGACATCTTCAAATAAGTCTACCTAGCTTTTGAGCTTGAGGACAAGCTCTTTCTCCATGGGGAGGCAGATGTTGTGGACTCAATAGCACACCGAGTCACACAATGAAGAAGACAACAACAACTCACTCAATAGGATTTAATTCTTATATTTCTTTGAGTAGGATTTATTTCTTATATTGTTTTAAGTAGGAGTTATTTTTAATCCCTTTATATGTAAGGGCATTATGGGGAATTATTGTAACCCTAACCCTAAAACTCCTTGACGTGACCTATTTAAGGGAAAGGTATGAATGAAATAGGTAAGCTTTGAGATTTTAGAATAACCTAGTTTAAACAGGTTGAGATCACCTCTTGATCTCGAGTTTAGGGTTTACTCCAAAAATCCAACCTATCCTTCACCCTCCATTGCCATCCATCTTCACCCAAATTCATCCCTCATCATCCATACTAAGAAGAGGAGCTTCTTGCCCCTTTTCCGAGCCCAAAGAGAGGATCTCCTCTCATTACCAGCGTCAATAACAAGTTGGGATCAATTTCCATCTTGACGAGCAGCAAAAGAGGAAGAATTTTGGTTCTTTCACGTGACGGGTTAGAACAACTCTTCTTGCTGGGAATTCATCACGAAAATAGAGCAAGGACAGCCATCAACGTGATCCAGGGCTGCCCCCCCCCCCCCCCCCCCAAGCTAGGCCTTTAAGTCCTAGAACAAGCTGCATCAAATCAGGGATGAAACCTTGATTTACGTGAGCAAGAACAGGTATTCCTCCATTCTTTCTCCACCTGAATTACTTCCATTCTAGCTATAACTTGAGCACTAGAATGAGACATAAAAAGGGAGACTGATCACTGGTGGAAGAGTACCCAAAGAAGGGATCTTTAACCCTCCTTATCGAGTCCAGCAACTCAGTACCAGTGCTGGATTCACAACTCCCATGCCGTGTTACTCGATCCATGACTCGGGACCGTAACACCTCTAGGTCGCCCCTTCCGCAAAGCGCTCCCCCTGGGATTCGAACTCGCTACTGAGGGTTGGCTTTAATACCACGATGTTATGTTCTCGCGCCATGGATCGAGTCACCCGGCGATCTCCTCTGGCTTCCAGATTGGCTGATGAAGAAGGGACTGATTTGGGGGTTTTAGAACGCCCAAGGGTGTTGGAACGTGAGCTTTTGAAGGAGCTCCACCCTTAGGCCTCGTTGGATAGAGTACCCGATCTTGTTTAAACTAATTTACAAATGCTTGTCTCATTTCATTCAACTGACGCCCTATATAGGGAATTAGGGAAAATGTCAAAGGTTCTATAATTAGAATTAGACCCTTATTGAACTTTGAATTACAATTAAACCCCTAAGACCTTGAAATACAAGTTTAGTCCATCTATCCTCTTCTCCGGTTTGTCACTCTTGATGCTCTGGATTCCATAACATCACCCCCATCCTGATGAAAGAACTTGTCCTCAAGCTCGAAAGTGGGGTATAGAGCCTGGAAGGACTCGAGTGTCTCCCAAGAGGCTTCCACCAATTTTGCATCAGTCCACTGAACGAGCACCTCCCATGAGTTGTTAACACGTTTGGCTTGAAGTATCTGTGCTGGAGTTGGCATAGACCGGCCCTCTTTGAGCAGAGGCAGAGGGGTATGCAGCAGTGGAGAGTCTCCCTTGAATGTCTTGAGGGAGACGTGGAAGACGTCATGTAGCTTGGCGTTTGGTGGAAGCTTCAAGCGATAAGCCACAGTGCCAATACGGTGAAGAACCTGGAATGGGCCATAAAATTTTGGAGAGAACTTATGGCATTTGATGGCTTCAAGAGAGAGTTGGCGGTATGGTTGAAGCTTGAGCCAAACAAAATCTTTGGGTGCAAAGGAAAGGGGACGATGCCCTTTGTCATAAGTGTGCTTCATAGTAGTTTGGGAACACTGTAACTGAAGTCGAGCCTGAGCAAGCATTTCATCTCTGTCTGCTAAAGCTTGGTCCAGTGATGCTACGCGAGAAGACCCCGGTTCATAAGATAGTGGACGCAGGGGGTCTCTTCCATAAATGACTCGAAATGGGGTAGTACCCAGTGCGGTGTGATAGGACGTATTATAACAATACTCTGCCCATGCTAACCAACAAAACTACTACCGGGGAGTGTCCCCCACAAAGCACCTCAAATACATTTCCAGTGTGTTGTTGACCACCTCTTTCTGGCCGTCTGTTTAAGGGTGGTATGCTAAAGAGAAGGTTAACTTGGAGCCGTGGAGCTTAAATAGTTCCCCCCAGAATTTACTGGTGAATATAGCATCACGGTCGCTACTGATGGTCTCGGGAAGGCCATGGAGCCGGACAATATGATCCATGAAGAGCTGAGCGACTTGTGTGGCTGTATAAGGATGGCTAAGGGCCATAAGGTGTGCATATTTCAAGAACTGGTCCACCACAACAAGAATAACAGATTTCCCTGCAGAAGGAGGAAGCCCATCAATAAAATCCATTGAGAGATCTGGCCATACCTATGAAGGAAGGTGAAGGGACTGGAGCAAGCCGGCGGATTGTAAAGATTCAGATTTATTCCACTGACAGACCTGGCATGCGGAAACATAATCAGCAATGACCCTCTTCATACCCCTTCAATAAAACTCCCGGCTAAGGTTTCTACTGGCCCTCATGTGTACTGTCATGAAAAGAGGCAATAATGTTGGAAAGGAGTGCTCCGATACCAAATGTTAAACACCTAGCCAATACTACCCAAAAGACCGGCTTATTAGGAGCGGAAGACATAGGCACTTAACCACCCGGACCATCACCGGGATGCCCATAACATAAAAAGACTTAAAAATCAATGGTATCTTAGAACACTGCTTAAATAGAAACATCCAAGTGGTATGAATGAAGTCATCAATAAATGTAATAAAACATCTGACTTGAGAAATATTTGAGTCGCTTAAGGGTCCCCATACATCTATATGAATTAATGAAAATGGAGTAATACTTTTGACTTCTGGACAAGGTGACTATGTACTTCTTTGATGTTTAGTTATTTGACAAACTTCACAATTAAACTCTAACTTGACTTTAAGAGTAGGAAACATATAATGAAGAGATTGTGCAGATGGATATCTCATCCCGTTGTGCCATAGCCTTGTCTCATTTTCACTAATAGAAATCGTATTTATTTTTGGCACGTCTAGGTAGTAGAGCCCCCTTGTTCATGGCCTCCACCAATCACCTGCTTCGTTATAAGATCCTAAATTACACACCAAGTGAGTGAGAAGGTGATAGAGAATTTAAAATATTTTGTTAGCTGACTAACAGATAACAAATTCAAAGGGAAGGTAGGAACAAATAGAATATCAATGTGCGGAAGTGATGGTGTAACGGAAGTGGATCCTTTCCCTTGAACTTTTGTTTGAGAACCGTCAGCTATGGTAATAAACTTATGTGAAAGACATAGAGATACATAGTGTTATAAATTTTTTTTACCTATGTTATGGACTCCTTAGCAGGTCGAGTGATTAGTAGACGCCGTGGGTAAATCATGTAATTTTCTGGTTTAAGCACTTTGTTGGTTTAGATGTATTTTCCGTTCTTTTCATGGGCCTTGTTATTGGCCTTTGCTTTGTACTCAGAACCTAGTCCTCTCTTATAAGGGGTCCGAATGTTTGAATGGAATTAAGCTTGATCATTTGTCTTAAATCAGAGATCAGATACTCTCTCTCTTCCAAGGAGGTCCAAAGTGCAAGCTTCCTTCCAAAGCTTGAGTCTTCTCAACCATAGGGCATTCTAAAAATCCCAAGCCTCACTCAATGACAAATTCCAATCTGGAACCAATAGGAGATTGCCGAGTGATTTGATCGATGGCTAGGGACCTTAACAATGTGGTATCAGACAGGTCCACCATCGGCGATTCTTCTTCTCTAAGTGATTTGCAAAATATTATTGAGGAAGTTCGTATTGAAAGACAAAACCAAACAAAAACACTCCGGGAGTCTGTTCTTCAATTCAATCTTCGAATTAGAGAGTGGTTTTCTAGGGATTCTGCTATTCCAGGTAGTTTCAGCAGGCCATCCGACCAACAGCTCCTTCACCAACAATCTACTCAACCTCCTATGCATCCAACATATCAAACAGCAGGGGGTGTCCATGACACACCACCATTCCTAGGTACACAAAGTTTTATTTCCCCACTTATGATGGGTCCTCAGTTAAGCACCTAGCCAATACCACCCAAAAGACCGGCCTGTTAGGAGCGAAAGATATAGGTACTTAACCTGGGACCATAACATCACACCCCACCTTCATGAGCCGACGACCACGGTGATGCAACGACACTGGCCCAACCACAGCATCACAACTGCGGCGCGACCTACCAGTATTTTAATCCAGCCTTTTTAGCACAACGCAGTGGCACTGGCCCAACCGCAGCATCGTAACAGCGGCGTGACCTACCAGTATTTAAATCCAGCCTCTATGCCATTGCCGGGATTCGAACTCGTGATCGAGCGCTAGCTTTGATACCAAATGTTAAGCACCTAGCCAATACTACCCAAAAGACCGGCCTATTAGGAGCGGAAGACATAGGTACTTAACCTGGGACCATAACATCCTCTGGCCCTTTAATATGGTTAAATAGGTGTGAATTTTTTTTTTGGAATCAAAGAACACAAGCAGATGATCGGATCCCTTTAGCTGCCTTCCACATGCTCAATGAAGCACAGCTGTGGTACCACCAGTTTGAATCTAAACACCACATCAATGATTGGGATACTTTTAAGGAGTATTGCATGCTGAGTTTCACCTTCTAGCCAGAAGTAATGCTCTGGGTGATTTCGTAAACCTAAAACAAATTGGTTCAATAGAAGCTTATCAGAAACAATTTCAGGAACGACTGGCAAGAGCAAGCAGGTATGTTCATCCTGATCAGTATGTTAATTTATTTACTACTGGACTAGTGGAAGCACTTCGATTGGAAGTTGAAGTATATGACCCACCAGACTTAGCTCATGCTATGAATCAACAGAGGGTCTTGAAAGAGTCTATGGTGTGTCAACTCCCATGAGGTCGTGTGGCCACTGGTGTAGCAAACCCCCCTAGCTTCCCTATGCAGCATGGCCAAAATAGCTCTAAACCATCAGAGACACACAAGTTAATGCCGCCCACCCCCTTCATTTGCTGCCTTACAAGATCAGAGATGGATCAGAGGAGGGCCAAAGGGCTCTGTTACAATTGTGATGAGCAATTCATTCCTGGGCGCCAATGTAAATGTTTGTTTTGGTTAGAGGTGGAAGATTCAGAGGACACCACACCACTTGAGGAAGCGGAAGAGCTAGTGGTGGTCGAACCAGCCATTTCCCTACATGCTGTGATGGGGTTGCATAGTACAAACACTATGCAGGTCTGCTCCATCCTCCAACACCTCATGTTGCTGACCGTAGTTGATTCGGGCAGCAATTTCAACTTCTTCAGCCATCCAACGGCACAACAACTTGGCTTGCATATTCAGCAGAACTCTGGGACTTTAGTTTCTGTAGCCAATGATGACAAGATTTCCAGTGCAGGATTTTTTTCAGTAGTACCCTTTGTCATTGAAGGACACAAATTCGTGGCAGACTCGTTGGTCATTCTGCTCGCCAGGTTTGACTTGGTATTGGGTATCAAATGGCTCCAGGAGTTGGGTCCAATTTTATGGGATTTCAAGTCTCTCACTATGAGCTTTACTTCTACCCAAAAACCCATTATCCTTCATGGGACTCATGCACCACCCCCTTGCACTCTCCAACATTTACAAGTTCTGGATTCTGACCGTTGTAAGTTGCATTCAGTCCTAATAGAATTTGCAGATTTATTTTAGGAGCCAACAATTCTCTCACCTTTCAGAGCTTGTGACCACCAGATTCATTTAAAATTGGGAATTGAGCCAGTAGTAGTGCGTCCATAACACTACCCCCATTTACAAAAAGATGAAATCGAGCAGCAGTGTCAAAAAATGTTAGAGCAAGGCATTATTCATCCCAGTCGGTCACCCTTCTCTTCTCCAGTTTTATTAGTCAAAAAACAAGACAACACCAGGCGTTTTTGTGTGGACTACAGAGAGCTGAATGCCAAAACCATCACAGATAAATTTCCTATTCCAGTGGTGGATGAACTGTTGGATGAATTACATGGAGCACACTTCTTTACTAAACTGGATTTGAGATCTGGTTACCACCAGATTCGGGTACACCCTTCAGATGTGGAGAAGACTGACTTCCGCACACATCATGGCCACTTCAAATTCCTTGTGATGCCATTTGGGCTTTCCAACGCCCCATCCACATTTCAAGCCCTTATGAATGAGGTATTTCACCCTCTCTTAAAAAAGTACGTTCTGGTTTTCTTTGATGAAATTTTGATCTATAGCAAGCAGTGAGATGACCACATTTTTCATTTGCACCATGTCTTCCAATTGCATCGTTCACATCATCTATCTCACAAGCAATCTAAGTGCTCCTTTGGCACCACCGTAGGGTTAAGGCAGACAGTAGCAAAATCTAGGCGGTCGTTGACAGGCCTCCTCCACATTCAGTCACTGCCTTACGGGGATTCTTAGGCCTGGCTGGGTACTATCGAAAGTTCATTCGAGACTATGCCAGCTGGCTACTCCTCTCACTAGTTTACTGAAGCATAACTCCTTCACTTGGTCTGAAGCTACTGCCTCCTTCTTTGCCTAGTTGAAGCATGCCATAGCCACAACCCTTGTGCTCCAACTTCGAAATTTTGAAGAGCAGTTTATTGTAGAATGTGATGTTTCTAGAGGCGGACTTGGCGCGGTCTTACAACAGCGGGGCCATCCTATTGCATATTTCAGCAGGCAATTTCCCACATGCCACCACAAGTTGGTCGCTTATGAATGAGAGATTATTGGCCTAGCTAATGCAATTCATCATTGGCGACCCTATCTTTGGGGTCGACACTTTCTTATCCGCACAGACCACTTCAACTTGAAGTATTTATTGGAGCAACATATCATGACTTCCCCCCAACAGCATTGGCTGAGTAAATTGATGGGCTTCGATTTTATGGTTGAATACAGACCGGGGTAATTCAATAAGGCGGCCGATGCCTTATCTCGTCAGGAGGTGTTCACGTCACGGGTCCATGACATCAGTCAACCAAAGTTCCTTTTTCTGAATTCCCTTCGGGACGAAATTCAGCAAACTCCTGAGCTCACTAACCTGTATGGACGAATTGAACAATAGGTCACAGACAACAAGTGGACAATCCAGAACCACCTCATTCTCTACAAGAATCTTATTTATTTATGACCTACTTCATCATTTCTCAACACCATCGTATCCACCTATCGCGACAACACTCATGAAGGCCAGCAAAAGACATACTTCAGTCTTAGCCATGACATCTACTGGTCAGGTATGAAATCCATTGTGTCTGATTATGTGTTTGCTTATTAGGTCTACCAAAGGAACAAATCTGAGACCTTAAGCCCAACCAAGTTGCTTCAGCCTCTCCAGTTCCCTTCTCAAATATGGGTGGATGTTTCCATGGATTTTATTGATGGCCTACCTAAGTCATCCGATAAATCTATTATCTTGGTTTATCTTGGTTGTGGTGGATCGATTCTCAAAATATGGTCATTGTCTTCCTCTGTCGCATCCTTACACGTTGACCCACGTGGCTCAGATTGTTCACCTCCATGGCTTACCTGAATCCATTACCAGTGACCGTGACGATGTTTTCACTGGTACATTTTGGAAGGAGCTTTTCCATTTACATGGCACCAAATTGGCCTGCTCTTATGCCTACCACCCTCATAAAGATGAACAAATGGAAGTGGTCAATCAGACCATTGAGATGTATTTGAGTTGCTTCATGGGGGATCATTCGAAGAGTTGGGTCCGTTGGCTAGTATGGGCAGAATTTTGTTATAATACCTCCTTCCACACAGCCCTCTGGACTAAACCTTTCAGAGGGGTTTATGGTAGTTACCCCCCCCTGCCACCGCCTCTTATCTTATGTGCCTGGGTCTTCTCGCGTGGCAGCTCTCGATCAGGCTTTGTGCGAACGTGATCGTATGCTTGAGCTGGTCAAAACTAATTTGCAGCAAGCTCGGTGTCAGATGAAGCAGATATATGACAAGGGCTATCGGGACTTCTCTTATGCACCTAGGGACTATGTCTGGCTTTGTCTTCAATCCTACCACCAGCTCTCTCTTGCAGCCTCCAAGCGTCATAAACTTTCCTCGAAATTCTATGGCTCATTTCAGATTGTGGATCGGGTTGGCAACGTTGCTTATAGGCTGCAACTTCCCATGGATGCCAAGATTCATGATGTTTTCCATGTCTCCCTTTTGAAGCCATTCAAGGGAGACTCGCCTCTGTTGCATACACCCTTGCCACCGTTGGAGGATGGTCGTGTGCTGCTAACTCCAGCTTTTATTTTGTAGGCTTGACGTGTACACCATTCGTGGGAGATTTTAGTCTAGTAGGCGAAGACCAACCCTAGTGAAGCCTCTTGGGGACCGTTAGAAGCCTTCCATGCTGTCTATCCCAACTTTGAGCTTGAGGACAAACTCTTTCTCCAGGAGGGGGTGATGTTATGGACTCCATAGTAGGTCAAGTGATTAGTAGACGTCGTGGGTAAATCATGTAATTTTCTAGTTTAAGCACTTTGTTGGTTTAGATGTAATTTTCTTTCTTTTCATGGGCCCTGTTATTGGCCTTTATGTTGTACTCAGACCCTAGTCCTCTCTTATAAGAGGGGTGAATGCTTGAATATAATTAAGCTTGACCATTAGTCTTAAATCAGAGATCAAATACTCTCTCTTCCAAGGAGGTCCAAGGTGCAAGCTTCCTTCGAAAGCTTGAGTCTTCTCAACCAAAGGGCATTCTAAAAATCCCAAACCTCACTCAAGGACGAATTCAAATCTGGAACCAATAGGAGATCGCTGAGTGATTCGATCCATGGATACCTTAAGCAGTGGTGGCAGCGGTATTTAATGAGGAACTTCGAGAAGAACCAATCATTTTATGAAAAAACTCATACTCTTCATTAGTAAATTTTTTATTTTTAGTTGATTTGGTGGGCTGATCCTCCTTTGTATCACCTACTAAGGCTTGATTAGCCTTTGTCAAGTCTGAGTTATCATTGGCATTGTAACATATTTTTCTATAGTGACCATTTTTTTTACATTAATTGTCTTCCTTCTAGTAGCATGTCTCTATAGTGTAGCCATATCTCCCTGTTATGGACTCCATAGCATCTAGAGTCATTGCTAGACATAGGACTTAGTGGGTGTCATTTTCATGTCACGTTATGGGTTGGGTCTAATGTAATTTTCAGTATATGTGTGGGTCATGGTTAGGGAGGTTAGCATCAGGTTTTGGGAAATGTAAAAGTCATAGTTTGGGAAAGTGTATGCTTTGGGGAAGAGTAGGAGTCATGGTGGAAAGTCAGTGGACGACATGGGAAATGTATGGACGTCTTGAGAAATGTGAGGACGACATGGGAAAAGGATTGGTTTGGAAGTTGTATGGACGTCATGGTCCTTCTTGTTATAAGAAGGAAGGAAGGAAGAAGGAAAGGAAGCTTTGATCAATTGAATTAGTGCAAGGTCGGATTCTCCCTTTGAGGTCTAGGGTGAGCTTCCCTTTACAAGCTCAGTTATTCGTCTTCTCGTTAATTCTGTATTCTCACTATTGCTCGATCAAAGAACTTCAAGTATCCTTCAACGTCGCACGTCAACCTGAAAGGAAGGAGTGATCGTCGGGTGACTCGATCTATGGCGAAGGAACCTAACATCGTGGTATCAGAGCCAAGTTAATCCATCACCAGTGATAGAGATACCATATTTACGAGTAACTTCTGGAAGGAGCTTTTCAAGCTACGAGGCACCAAGTTGGCTTTCTCCTCAGCTTACCTCCCCCAGATAGATGGGCAAACCGAGGTAGTCAACCGTACTCTAGAAATGTATTTGTGTTGCTTGGCAGGCGATCATCCCAAAACTTGGGTCCGCTGGCTAGCGTGGGCCGAATTTTGCTACAATACTTCCTACCACACCGCTCTCAAGACCACTCCCTTCCATGTGGTTTATGGTCGGGAACCCCCTCGCCTTGTCTCTTATATTGCTGGTTCTGCTCGGGTTGCTACTATTGATCAAGCATTGGCAGAAAGAGACCGCATGTTAGCCCAGGTTCGAGCCAACTTACAATAGGCTCAAGCGCTCATGAAAAATACTTATGACAAGGGCCACTGTGACCAATCTTATGCTTCAGGAGACTATGTGTGGCTGCGATTTCATAAGTATCACCAGTTGTCCCTCACTGCATCCCAACACAACAAACTCTCTCCCAAGTACTATGGGCCATTCCAGGTCATGGAGCGCATTGGCAGTGTGGCTTACCATCTCCAGCTTCCTTCCGATGCCCAAATTTATGATGTCTTCCATGTATCACTGCTAAAATCTTTCAAGGGTAACTCGCCAATGTTTCACACTCCTCTGCCGGCCCTTCATGATGGACGCGTCTTGCCCACTCCTGCTCGCGTCTTCCAGGCTCGCCTCGTCAATGATTCTTGGGAAATCTTAGTTCAGTGGGTAGAGATGGATCCGGTGGAAGCCTCGTGGGAACCATTGGCGGAATTTCATGCCCTCTACCCCACCTTTGCGCTTGAGGACAAGCTTTTTCTCCAAGAGGGAGTGATGTTATGGACTCCATGGCATCTAGAGTCATTGCTAGACATAGGACTTAGTGGTGTCATTTTCATGTCACGTTATGGGTTGGGTCTAATGTAATTTTCAGTATATGTGTGGGTCATGGTTAGGGAGGTTAGCGTCAGGTTTTGGGGAATGTAAAAGTCATAGTTTGGGAAAGTGTATGCTTTGGGGAAGAGTAGGACTCATGGTGGGAAGTGAGTGGACGTCATGGGAAATGTATGGACGTCTTGAGAAATGTGGGGACATCATGGAAAAAGGATTGGTTTGGAAATTGTATGGACGTCATGGTCCTTCTTGTTATAAGAAGGAAGGAAGTAAGAAGGAAAGGAAGCTTTGATCAATTAAATTAGTGCAAGGTTGGATTCTCCCTTTGAGGTCCAGGGTGAGCTTCCCTTCACAAGCTCAGTTATTCCTTCTCTCGTTAATTATGTATTCTCACTATTGCTCGATCAAAGAACTCCAAGTATCCTTCAATGTCGTACGCCAACCTAGAAGGAAGGAGTGATCATCAGGTGACTCGATCTATGGTGAAGGAACCTAACACTCCCACAATGAGTGCATTATTTCCACAATTTTCCATGTTGTTGATTAGCCAACTAATCACAATGGTATCATTTTTTAACCATTTTTATTAAAAATGTCTTCTTCATCAATAGGTGGTCCACGGTTGGTGAGATGACCAAGTAGGTCATTTGTAATAAGAAACCTCCGAACTGATGTGGACCAAGTCATAAAATTTGATACCCTTGGTAAGGGTACAGTGGTAATTATGAGTAGATCACCTTTTCTACTCATATTTTCTTCAGCCATAATAGGCACTTCAACAAAAACAAATCCCCAATAAATTCTAATAAAAAAAATCCAAGTAGTATTCTTCAAACAACTTGATGCATGGAGAAATTTAGCATTGACGCTAAATAATCATTATTCTGATTTTTTTAACAACTCATAATAGGCTCAATATCAATCTTCTATATCAGGGGAATATTTTTCCCATTAATTATTTTTTTCAACAATCTGATCATGGACTAGTCTCGGTTAACAGAAATTCCAAACCGACAAAACTGCTTTGATAGCTTCTTCTAGACCAAGAGGCATTCATATCCACAATCTCATAAGATGAAAAACATTCACATGCTCATATTCAAATCATCTTCTAAAATTTGAAACCAGTAACATGAAAAGAAAAATAATCAAGGAACTTATCTCTTGCTTTTTTATTTTCCCTCACAAGGAGCCTTCTATGAGTGATGTCGATCATATATTCATTCCTTTTGATGTGGGCATCCTAAATTTAATGCTCTGATACCATGTTGAATTTAGGATCCCTTTTCTAATATTCCGAGCAAGGGAAGAGAAAAAAAAAGAAGAAAAGGGAAAGAAGGCTCTCGTGTAGAGAGAAGAGGAGAAGAGAAACAAGGTGTACGTCAAGCAAAGAGAGAGAGAGAGAGAGATTTACTCAAGAAATAATTGTAGAACTTCATTAATTCTGAGTTGCAACACCTCTATTTATAGTAGAGGAAGTGATAGAGTCCTTATACAATTAAAATTTAAGTCTCCTAATTACATTCCAACTCTAACTCTCTAAGATAAGCCTATCATGTAAAGATAACACAATCTACTAGAGGTCTAGTATAACTTGAACTCTAACTCTTCTTTAATCACGTGGACATTAGAGAGGAGGCTGGCTCATGGTCTTATCTTTATGGCTCCCATATGATCTTCTAGCTCATGTTGATAAGGTTACTAGCTTGTGGTATATTTGTGGATCACACTTGATCTTCAAATCTTCTAACTTATTCTTACTCATGCTTCTTATCACCTAACTCGTGCCAACGTGGGCGAGGACTCTTCTTGGCATCCCATGTCCTCATGGTAGGTCCCACCAGCTCGTGCAACCATGGTGGGTCCCACATTGTAACAATTAAGTTTAAAATGGAGGTGGTATCCCTAATAATATAAAGGATAGGAAGGTTCAGGGCTCTCAATCGAAGATTTAAAATCCCAATTCTATACTAATCAATCTCAGAAAATTAAGGTATTTCAAAATGTGCTTCATATAAGCTTTTGAACGGTTCAATATGATCATTAATCTCTATTGGAAGATAAGCTCAAGCCCACACAACCAAGGGAGGCCCACATATCTAAGATTATTATAAGATGGGCCACACGACCAAGGAAGGCCACAAGATGGGCCCAAGCCCATAATAAGTAGGACCCACAATGATTACCATGAGCTGACATCCTTATCACATCAGTTGGAAGATCAAGAAGGACTCACAAAAGTATCTTATCTTATGGTCACGTCAAAGAAGAGTTTTAGTTTGAGTTATATTTGTCTTTTATCTATATTGAGTTATTTAATTATGTTAGGACTTATCTTTAAGTGTTAGAGTTTGGGTGTAATTGGGACAAAGGTAGTTTTATTGTAATTAGACTCTACTACCTTCCTCTATTATAAATAGAGGATCATGTACTCTGATTATGACATGTTATTGATGTCAATGAAGTATTTCACTTTTCGATAAATTCAACATGGTATCAGAGCAGGTTCTATGAGTTGACTTGGTCAACTCACGGAGGTAATGTGATCCTTTTCTCTAAACCCTAAAACCTAGGTCTAGGTTAGTAGTTTTTTTTTCAGTCCCTACACTCATAGAATGCTTTGCATTTTTTTACCTCTATAAAGAGTTTTTAATATTGAAAATTATATATTGACAGAAAGATATTGGAGTTTACTTTACAAAGAAAAATGATTATTTCCAATCGGAGTTATCTACAGAGAGGTATTGATATTTGAATGAGAAAAGGTCAGATTCCAAAAAGGTTCGAGCAGGAGCGGAAGTCTTCAGATTCCGAGGTATTTTTTTTATATCAAGAACTAGAATTTATATGGAAAAATATATATCAAAAGAAATATCTGTAAGTCTATTCTTCTACCTATTCAACCAAATTTTTATCTGATTTATCTATAAAGATAAATCGATATTTGAAGCAGCAAAGGGCAGATTGAAAAAGAGGTTCGAGTAGTAGCAGAAAGTCTCAAATTCTGAGGTATTTTATGTTATCATGTAAGAGACTTTATATGGAGAATTATATATCAAAAGAAAGATACGTAAGTATATTTTATTACCTATTCAACCAACTCTCGGTATGATTATTTTATAAGGGCATAGTTTTTATTGGAAGAGTCGATGGTCATTCTGGAAAAAAAGGAGAAACAATACTTAGTTCGGCCAGATGACAGAGACAGAAATCGATCAGATTATTTATCTTCTAATAATTATATTTTATGAATAGAAGTTATAATTGGATGAAAGGTATTTAATTCTACTTTCATAATGAGAAAATTTCATCTTAATCTGATCTATATTTAAAGAAATATTCACATTGGAAGAATCAAAGGTCATGCTGGTATTCTGTTACATTGAAAATCCGAATTTAAGCCGATTGTTTTGTGTCACTTTTTGAGTTGATATATCAGGGAAATATCTCACTTCTCCCTGGTTTGAGGGCTTATTTATAAAACTTTGTTATTTAGGCCTATTGCTACATCTATGATATTTGGTTCAAGCTGGGATCACTGCCATTACCTCCCAGCTTGAGGGGGAGAAGTAGAAGAAGTACAAGAAAGAGGTATTTTATTTCATATGTTGTGAATAAGTTTATGTGACCAAAATATTCAAGAAAGGGGGAGCACAAAAGATGAAACTTGTGCATCTAAGAAGAAATTTTTATATCGAATTATTTCATGGGTTCTCTTACAAAGTTTATTATTTGGTTCGTGTTATATGTGTTGGAAGATGGTCATGTCATATACTGTTGCTGCTATTATGTCTATTTGGGGATATTATTATTGAAGAAGAGTTGAACTCATATCATCGTTTATTTTACCCTGTAAAACAATATCACGGTTGGGAAACCATGACGGAGGATTCCTTGTAAAAAAATATCACGGTTGGGAAACCATGACGGAGGATTCCTTGTAAAAAAATATCACGGTTGGGAAACCATGCTGGGCCTTGTAAAAAAATATCATGGTTGGAAAACCATGACGGAGGAACTTAATACCCTGTAAAAAATATCATGATTGGGAAACCATGATGGAGGATACCCTGTAAAAAAAATCACAGTTGGGAAACTATGATAGGCCTTGCCAAAAAATATCACAGTTGGGAAACCATAATGGAGGAACTTATTATTACATCTATGTTGTCATGGCTTTTATGACTGCTACTATGTGAGAGTTGTTGTCCTATGGAAGGATGATAGATGCCAGATTCTGACATTAGAACTAGGTTAATTATAATTGAATAACCCTTATAATTGTGTTATAGGTGGTTATTTATCGGTTTTCACATGAAATGTGCATTTATTGAATTTGGCATTAATCACGGCTTATATTGCATATTTTTCTCTCTTGAATTATATTTCATTGTTTTTAGGGTTTATTTCTTCCTGAAATGATTTTTATGGATTTAATTATGGAATTTCAGGAGAATTTTGTGTGAGAAGAAGATATTTACAGAAATGCCATTAGTGGGGGATGTGATTTTTAGGGTAAAATCGTATTGAAAAGGGAGCTCGAGGTGGGGGTAGGGGAGAAGGAGGAGCCGCCGACCAAAAGGAAAGGAGAGCTCGAGAGAGTCTCCCTCCAGCCTCCGAACACCGTTCGTCACCGTCATCCACCTCCATCCAGAACTGAGAACAGACCCGAGGAGATCTTGAGAGAGTCTCCATCGCAGCGAGTTCGACACAGCTATTTTCTGATCGCCAGGCTGAGAGGTGACCCAAGAGGTTCCTCTAGCGCCGATTCCGCATTTCCAACCATTTTCGGAGCTATTCTGACTCCGACTGAGACTCGAGAGAGTCGGTCAGAGGACTTCGGCTCCATTCCATTGTCCGTCGTACCACCTCCATCCGTGGGTTTCTATCCTTCTTCGTCGGCATCGTCTCTACCTCCGGCCACTCGCTCTTACAACCCGAAGCCATCAATTTTTGGAAATTGCAGCACCCGTGAGAACGAGCCTTTGCTGCCCGAGCGAGAGGAAGGAGAAGGGGAGTAATCCGTCATTCTGTAATTTAATTTTCCTATAGTTTGAGCTTCGGTTTTGAATGTTTATTAAATTTGATTTGAGAATTAATGTTTATAGAATATTTGTTTTCTGAATATTTGATTAAATTAGCTAGTTAGGGTAGGATTGTAATTTAGGTTGGATTCTAGTATTTTAATTCGATTTCTGTCATTAACTCTAGGCGCCCGAGATACGCTAGACGCAAGGATTGAGAAACCAGATTCGTGATTACGCGGTGCTCGAGAGAGGCACTAATCACGGTAAAATCCAGAGTTGATGTTTCCTGTTGTGCAAGTAGTTAATTAGATTATTGCTTGATAATTTAGGATATAATTAGTGTTTGGTTCAGATTAATTCATCATATTTGGTTAGGCTAGTTGACTGAAGAATACATAAAATTCAGTCCTCCCTGTGGATATAACCATCGCTTCCCGCTAGATTACATAAACGATTCATACGCTTGCGAGGTATAAAAGGCCGATGTAATAAAAATTTCACATTAAGGGACATGGTGGTGGACACTTCTGAGCAATGCCGATAGACACTACCGATAGAAGACGGAGTGTGCCCTACATCCAGTATTAGGATTGGAGTATGAAGCAATGACTTTCAGGCTAGGAGTGATTTTTACTCTCACTTATATTATGCCAGCAGGGCCTCATGGAAGGACGTAACAGCGTGAGGGGGAATGTTGGAAGATGAAGGCATATATGAAGATGTGCCAATTTATACAAAAATATTCTATACATCATTTGCAGCAAGCTGGGAGTTGTCTCTCACCCTCAGCTTGAGGGGGAGTGTTGGAAGATAAGCTCAAGTCCACACGACCAAGGAAGGCCCACATATCTAAGATTATTATAAGATGGGCAACACGACCAAGGAAGGCCTACAAGATGGGCCAAGCCCATAAGAAGTAGGACCCACAATAATTACCATGAGCTGATATCCTTATCACATCAGTTGGAAGATCAAGAAGGACTCACAAAAGTATCTTATCTTATGGTCACGTCAAAGAAGAGTTTTAGTTTGAGTTATGTTTGTCTTTTATCTATATTGAGTTATTTAATTATGTTAGGACTTATCTTTAAGTGTTAGAGTTTGGGTGTAATTGGGACAAGGGTAGTTTTATTGTAATTGTACTCTACTGCCTTCCTCTATTATAAATAGAGGGTCATGTACTCTGATTACGAGAAGTTATTGATGTCAATGAAGTATTTCACTTTTCCATAAATTCAACAATCTCAAGAAGCCTTCCCTGCTCAACAACACTTGCATCGACATTGATCTAAGTTAGCATTCTGGAGACCGAAATACTTGAACACTCACAACATCAAAATTTGGAAGCACATCTCGCCCATTTCAAGCTTCCCTCCAGGCTTTGTTTTGATCCTCCCCACACTTTTTCTTAGCCTAACAACGTATTTTGGATCACACTCATGAAAGGAGAAAATGTGTAAGCATAAGAAATACTTCAAAGCAATTGCAATGTCTGGTTCCATGAATTACAAACAAGGAGGCATTAGACCTTTTATCTTTAATTGAACCACATACCATGGTAAGACTTGAACACAAGGATTCACATTAGAAAACCCTTGTTACCATTGAACTAAAGGCCCAATCCACAATCCAAAATTATAATTATTCTCACAATTTGCTTCTATAGACTATTACCTCTTACACATTTAATTTTCTTGAATTTAACCAACTATTTTGGTGACCTCCCATGGACTCTAGACCATGAAAGTAAACACATCCTCCCATGGACTCCCGTATAAAATGACAATCCACCTCAATATGTTTAGTTATTTCATGAAAAAACTGGATTTGAAGTGATATGAATAGCTACTTGATTATCACAATGCAGATTCATGGACCCCTTTTTATAAAAACCTAGTTCGGTAAGAAGGGTCCTAATCCATAAAAGTTCACTAACGGTATGGGCCATAGCTCTGTATTCTGCTTCGGCGCTAGATCTTGCAACCACATTTTGCTTCTTATTTTTCCATGTAACCAAGTTTCCCCCAACCAGAGTACAATATCCTGATGTAGATTTTCTATCATCAGGAGATCCAGCCCAATCTGCATCTGAGAAGCCTTCTATATTGAAGTGCCCATGTTTTTTATACAGCAATCCTCTTCCTGGAGCTCCTTTTAGATAACGTAATATTCTCTCTAAAGCCTGCCAATGGGTAATTTGTGGTTTGTGCATGAATTGACTCACCACACTTACATCATATGATATGTCTGGCCTAGTTACCGTGAGATAAATCAGTTTTCCCACGAGTCTTTGATATTTGCCAATATCAATATCTTCTTCATTTATGGCACATAATTTTACATTTGTATCCATAGGTGTGTCAAGTGGTCTACAACCCTTCATTCCTGTTTCTTCAAGGAGATCCAAGACATATTTCCTTTGATACAATATTATCCCATGTTTGGATTGAAGAACTTCTATACCCAAAAAATATTTAAGCATACCAAGGTCTTTAGTCTTGAATTCCTGACATATCATCTGTTTCACCTCTTGTATGCTCAAAGCATTATCACCAGTTAGGATAATATCATCCACGTATATGGCCAATAATATTTTCCTTTTGACCGTATCTTTATAATATACGGAATGATCAACTGAGCACAGATGAAAACCAACCAGTAGGAGTGTTTGACTAAATTTATCAAACCAAGCCCGAGGGGACTACTTAAGCCCATATAAAGAATTTTTTAACCGGCATACTGACTCCCCCTCAACCACATAACCAGGTGGTTGAATCATATAAATTTCCTCACTGATATCACCATTTAAAAAAGCATTTTTAACATCCAACTGATAGACGGGCCATGAGGAGTTAGCAGCAATAGATAAGATGATGCGTACCGAATTCAATTTTGCAATAGGAGAGAAGGTCTCCTCATAATCTATCCCATAGCACTGCATATAGCCCTTAGCAACCAGTCGAGCTTTAAGACAAGCAACCGATCCATCCGGATTATGTTTCACCGAAAAAACCTATCAACAACCAACTTGTCTTTTACCTTTCGGAGTGATGTTAAGTACCAGGTTTGGTTTTCATATAAGGCGTGCATTTCTTCATCCATAGCCGCCTTCCATCCTAGATGTCTCAGGGCCTCCTGATATGACTGTGGAACGAAAGTAGAAGAAAGGGACACAAGAAACTGAAAACACTCGGAAGACAAGCGATGGTGAGACATAAAATTTGAGATAGGATGCGAAGTAGTACAGGAGCGACGTTCTTTTCTTAAAGCAATAGGCCGAGTATCAAATTCAGGCCCATACATAGGAGGAGAAGGACTTACCTCAGGTGGATCTGACAACTCCACAGGTGAAGGTACGGCCGGTGCATCAGGGGATGGATCCACTTCAAGATTGAAAGGCACAAGCGGACAAGGAGTAGTAGAAGGACAGGTCCATCCTGGAGGAGCATCATGGGAGGAGTAGAAGGGAGTGTCCTCAAAGAAAGTCACATCCCTAGAGATAAACATCCTCCGAAGGGTAGGATTATAACAGACATAACCTTTCTGGGTGCGAGAGTATCCCAAAAAAATGCACGTCATAGACCGAGGATCAAGTTTATTTTTATGTGGAGATGTAACATGAACAAAACACATACATCCAAACACATTCAAAGGAAGAGAAAAAGGATCTTCACCATTAAATAACACAGAGTAAGGAGTTTTATGATGAAGGTAACCTATTAATGAGAAAGCATGTTGTAAGTATAGCATGAGGCCAATAGAAATAGGGTACCTTCATGGAGTAGAGGAGGCCCCGAGCAACTTCAAGAAGATGACGATTCTTCCTTTCAGCAACACCATTTTGTTGAGGAGTATAGGCACATGATGTTTGATGAATAAACCCATTACTCTCACAAAATGATTTGAAGTGATGAGACATGTATTCCTTAGCATTATCAGATCTAAGGGTTTGAATTTTCTTCCCAAATTGTGTCAAGACCATAGCATGAAAATTTTTAAACAAAGGAAAAATTTCGGAACGCTCTTTAAATAGAAATAACCAAGTCACTCGAGTAAAATCATCAACAAAAATGACAAAATATTTAACTTGGGAAATATTTGAGACACATAAAGGGCCCCATACATCAGAATGTATTAGCTCAAATGGAGCAGTACTTGTAGTTGTAAGACGAGGAGAATATGTACTCCTGACATGTTTACTTAATTGACAAACTTCTCAACTGATATTAGAAAGTCCTTTTAAAGATGGAACCAAAGAACGAAGTGAAGGGGTAGATGGATGACCAAGTCGGTTGTGCCAAAGTTGGGCCTCAGATGTAGTGGACGAAAATGCAGCTAATGGTGGAAGAGTGAAGTAGTACAAACCCCCCTTTTCATGGCCACCACCAATCACCCGCTTCGTAGTGAGATCCTGAAAGACACAAGAAGACGGTGAGAAGGTGATAGAGCAATTTAATTGTTTGGTCAATTGGCTAACCGAGAGCAAATTTAAAGGAAATTGAGGAACAAACAAAACATCTTGAAGGGGAATAGATGAAGTAAGAGAGGAGGAACCTTTGCCAAGGACCTTGGTTTGGGTACCATCAGCAATAGTAATGAATTTATGAGGATAACAAGGAGATAAGGACTGCAACAAGTGTTTGTTACCTGATAGATGTTCGGAGGCCCCAGAGTCGATGATCCAAGAGGAAGATGAAGAAGAGGAAGAAAGCATACCTGAGGCAATAGTTGTGGCAGCAGTAGATGATGAGGGAATAGATGATTCCATGAAGGACTTCATTTTCTGAAATGCAACATAGTCCTCAGCCGTAAGAGTCACATTTCCGGATGATGATTCAGTCTTATCTTCATGTTTCTCAACGTTAACTGAGACTGGGTTAGTTGTGGCCCAATCAGGCTTGCCATGAAGTTTCCAGCATGATGCCACAAGGTGGTTTTGACGGCCAAAATAAGTGCAAAGTTGAGGCTCAGTACGAAAAGAATTCTGACCCATTCTACCACCTCTATTTTCAGCCCCTCTCATAGTTTGACCCCCTCTCATATTTCTGCCCCGTCCTCGGGATGAGGAAGATGTTCCCCGATTGCCAGAGAACATCACCGATGGAGCATCAATAGGAGAAGGAGGAGATGGATCCGGTATCCAAAGTAATGTAGCACTAATATCATCGAAGGATGGAAGAGCAGAAGAACTTAGAAGTTGAGTTTTGGCCACCTCAAGGTATGGTTTAATTTTCGATAAGCAAATGGCTGCTGCCAAAGCTTCTCTTTGTAGTTCTTGAACGGCAATATCAGTGGAATATGGCTGAACTAGTTTCCATTCTTGAAGAAGACCACGAAATCGTGCCAAAAATTCGTGAATATTATCTCCATGTTTCGTATGCAGCATGTTTTGTAAGACATCATATATTTTTTGTAATGAAGCAGTGCTTGAGTAAAGCTTGGCACAAGTGTCCCATATGTTCTTGGCGGTTTCCAAGTGGACCACATTGTTGGCCACCTGCTCTTCCATGCTATTAATGAGCCAACTTATCACCATGTAATCATCCTTAACCCACTTGTGGTAGGACGCATCTTCTTCATCAATCGGAGGAGGAAAGTTAACAACATGGCTCAAGAGGTCACGAGTAATAAGAACCCTTCGAACTGATTGTGACCAGCTCATGTAATTGGAGAGACCTCTAAGTGGAATTGTAGTAATACGTAGTATATCACTCTTATTACTATTGTATCCAATCTCCATGATGAGGCAAGTAAAATATGGAGGTCAAGGGGAAGGGCCTTCTTCAAAGAACAATTACTCTATATAATTTGAAGAACCCGTAGACCAAATCAATCACCAACAAAAGAGAACAAGAACCAATTTCTTTCACAAGGGCAAGCACCAAATTATCAACAAATTTGTGCCTTTAGAAAGTGGTAATAACATCCAGCCATCACTCAACTTCTCTTGTATTCATAAGAACAAAGAGAAAAAAGTAGATGCAACCGATGAGGCCTTAATCCGAACTCCAACACAAACGAGCAATAGACAAAAATTTAGAGAAGATTTAACGACAAACCAAGACACTTGGAAGAGATTTATCTTCAACTCATGGGAGCCTTCAACGTAAGAAAAAATTCAATTGTTGAAGTTAAAAAAAAAGGAACTACAAAGGGTAAATGGCTATTGGCATCTCATCAAACATGTAATGGGCATCCAACAACACAATACAAACCCATGAGCAACCTAAAGTAGGAGAATATACAGCAACATGTGCTAGAATTCTACCTCAAATGAGATGGATCCAAATTACATAAAGGTAATTGAATTTCACCCATCAATCTTAATACGATGCAAACAGCAAATGATCTTGATCACTCTTGTAATTGATTTACAAGGAGTCAAGATTATAACATCAATTTAGTCATAGAAATAAATCTTTACAACATATAAAGATTTATCTTGACTTGATGTCACTCAAAATTCAAGAAGTAAAGAAAAACAGTAAAAATGAGTATGTAAATAAGAAAAGGAAACAAAAAAAAACGTAAATAAGAAGATGATGAACTTATCTCTTTATGACTGAACTCCTTTTACAACTTCTTGAATAGATTTCATAATAACTCCATGAAGAGATCCTAAACTCCTTGCTCTGATACCATGTAGAATTTAGGATCTCATGAAAGGAACTTTAGATCAACAAGAAAGAAGAAGAAGAAGAAGAGAGAAGGAGAAGAGAAGAAGAATAACGTGGAAGAAGAGAGTTTGGATTAAGGGAGAAGAGGGTTGCGTCAACAAGAACAATGAGGGCTGGACGAATTTGTGGAAAGAGAGGAGAGTGCTTCAATGCCCTACCTCTTAGCCAATGCCTTTATTTATAGTTTTACAATACCCTTAGGGCTACAACTTGATAAAACAAAAGACATAAAAGGAACACATATTTACACTTCTATGCCATCTGTATGGAAAGTACCATATTTTACACATATGCCACTCCTTTGACATGTGGGCTTCTTGTCTTGAGCTCGTGGGCCTGAGGCCATCTTCCAACAGGAGCCATGGTTGTTGCATGAGGAGTTAAAACATGAACTCTTTACATCACTTCTAGTTGTAGAGACACAGTTGCAGTTGCTGATGTTGTTACTGATTCTAATTTGTAGTATTACAGGCTCGATCACATGAGTGAAAAGGAAATGAAAGTGTTTCAGTCCAAAGGGAAGCTACCAGGGTGGAAAATTGTAAACAACAATTTGTGTGAAGGCTGTATTTTTGCAAGCAGAAAAGGGTTAGCTTTTCTAAGGCTAGAAAGGAGAAAAAGACAACAAAATTGAAGTTGGTTAACACTAATGTGTGGGGGCCTTCAACAGTTACCTCCCTTGGCGGTTCAAACTATGATGTGACATTTATTGATGATGCAAGTAGAAAAGTATGGCTTTCTTTCCTAAAAAAGAAATCTGATGTTTTTTATTCCTTCAAGAGGTGGAGAACAATGGTTGAGAATGAAAAAAAAATTTGAAGGTGAAGTGTCTACAGTTAGAGAATGGGGGAGAATACATAGATGGTGATTTCAAGTGGTACTATGCTAATAATGGAATCAAGATGAAGAAAACCATTCCTGGAAAACCTCAATAGATTTGTGTAGTTGAGAGGATGAACAAGTTCTTGAACGAGCATGCTAGGAGCATGAGATTACATGCAGGATTGCCAAAGATGTTCTGGTCTGAGACTATTAGCACCGCTGCCTATTTGATCAACATAGGTCATTCAACACTATTGGATTGCAAAATACTAGAAGATGTTTGGAGCGGTAAAGAGGTAAACTTATTTCTTAAATCATAAAAAATAAAGTTGAAAATTAAAAGATAAATTATGTAACCAAAATAGTAATACAATGGAGATCATGAAAAAAATTATAAAGGGCATAAAATGAATATAAAAATTATTTAAATAATTAAAATAATACATTTTTACTAAATATGATATTTAAAAATTTTAAAATAGAATTAAATAAATTAGTACTCACTTATATATATATATATATATAAAATAAGTAATAGTAAATCATTAGAAAATAAATAAAACTCAGAAATAATGATGTTCTTTCTTAAATCTTAAAATTCAATCAGGAAAAATGATAAACTATTTAGTTAGCATAATAAATTATTTAAAATAGACAATAATTTTTAATAAAGATGAAACAGAAATACAACACCAATATATTATTTAATTAAAGAAAAAAAGGAATCAGAAATAAAATTAAATTAAATAAAATTTTTGTCATATATTTTATTTATATTCAATTTTTTATAAAACAAATTATATAATTTTAATAAAAATTATATAAATTTTGTTTATAAAAAGTTGAATATAAATAAAATATATGGCAAAAAATTAATTAGGGAAGTAAGAAATTAATACCTATATGTGTATTGTAACTAATAAATAGTGAAAGCATATGATGACAAAAGTAATTAGCAAAGTAAAGTTAAAATTCTGAATTTAAAAATAAAAATAGATATTAAATTGGTTTTTATATAAGTAGATAAAAAAATGAACAAAAGATGATAAACTACATGACAGGAAGATATAAAATAGGAAAATTAATCTGCAAGTATAATTATATTTAACACAAATGAAACCAATGAGAATATTGATAAAATTAAAATTGAGTAATTTTATAAAATAGAAAATAGATTAATAGTTAAATACTAATAAAGCAATACAAATGAGGACAAGGGGTGAGGGGTCATCCTATTTGTCTCCCTCCTCTGCTTGAAAAGTGTTTCGATTGCGGGAACTTGATCTTTGGCAACCATTGTTGTCTTCCAAAAAATAAATTATATGATTCTCCTTTATTGTTTCTTATACTCTAATCTAGAGTTGGACAAAGACTACACGGTTAGAAAACCATAATCTTAAATCCTAATCCAGAATTTACATCATGCCAGAATATTAGGATTGGGATACATACCTGGATCCATTCCAAAATTTTGTCTTTCTGTTGTAGAATCACTATGACGAACGATACAAACGGATGATTGGTTTTGTGATCTTCCTCAAATAAATCTCCTTAGTTCCTCAATGGACCTTCGTCTCTCTTCTAGATGAGGAGAAAGGAAACTGTGTGTGATTTAGTCTCTTGGGGACCATAACCATAATGTGTCTCCTTATATAAGGTTCCCATAATTCCCTATGGTATCTACTCAATTGGCCCATATTCATTAATGGGCTTAACAAAACTAGATCACTTAATTTTGGCCCATTCCATTAAATAGTAAATATAATTGAATAATAAATATGTTGCACAAATTAGAATAGGAACGTGAGTTTCCTAAAAATCTCCCACTTAGCATACATATTATTCCTGAAACAATTATATCACAAATTCTTTAGGTACGCTTCTATATACTACTAATAATGGAACCATTGTGACTTTCATCACATTACAGTCGTGACTAAACCACGATGATCACGGTACTAATATACTCAATGACATAGATCAAATATGGATGATTAGTATGAAAATTATATTCCATGTTATCTCAGACATGCCTATTTCCAACTGGTCCTTCTTTAGTCTTTAGTGAGATTCTTCCAAATTTCTTAATGCAATGCGAACATTATTCATAAAAAGAAACACAAGCAAGTTCAAAAATAGAATAATAAGCAATCAATTTTATTGCAAATTGAATAACTCAATGTCTAAAGAAAACATATAGTACAAAAATGACTCCCACTAAACCAAGGTATCATTAGAAATAACGCCCATATGAGCAATGTGCTCACGAAAGACCTTTGGCATCAAGCCCTTGGTTAATGGGTCTGCTAGGATAGAGTTCATCCCTATATGTTCTATAGAAATCTGTCTATTCTGAACTCTCTCCTTAACAACTAGAAACTTGATGTTGATAAACTTCAACTTCATCGAGCTCCTGTTGTTGTTGGAATAAACTACCACCGATTTATTGTCACAGTAAATCTTTAATGGCCTATCAATGCCATCTACCACTCGCAGCCCAATGACAAAGTTTTGTAACCATATCTCGTGGTTGGACGCCTCAAAAGAAATAATGAACTTTGCAACCATGGTTGAAGAAGCTATGAGAGTCTACTTAGCAGACTTCCATGAGATAGCTCCTTCACCCAACATAAAGATGTAGCCAGATGTGGAGCGTCTGCTATCATGGCATCTAGCAAAGTCAGAGTTATAGAACCCAGTGATCTCTAAACTGTCTGATCTCCGATAAGTGAGCATGTAGTTTTTTGTTCTCCTCAAATAATGTATCACGCATTTGGTTGCCTTCCAATGTTGCATACCCAAATCACTCAAATATCTGTCCAAGATTCCTACTATAAATGCTATGTCGGGACGAGTACAAACTTGAGCGTACATTAGACTCCCTAATATAGATGCATAGGGAATTTTCAGCATCTCTTTTCTTTCAAGATCATTATTAGGGCACTGTTTGAGACTAAACTTGTCTCCTTTAGGGACAGGTGTGTCTCCTGGTTTACTATCTTTCATGACAAATCTGCTCAAAACCTTATCGATTTAGCTCTTTTGTAACAACCTAAGGATACTTCAAGAATGATAGCTAAATATTTGAATACCTAATACAAAAAGAGGCATCACCAAGATCTCTCCTCTCAAATTTCTTTGTCAGAAATTTCTTGGTTTCGTGCAGTAAGCCTATATCGCTACTAGAGAGCAAAATGTCATCGACATATAATATCAGGAAGATGTATTTACTCCCACTAAACTTATGATATACACAGTCATCAACAATATTCATCTCAAAACCGTACGAGGTGATGACTTGATGGAACTTGTGATACCATTGACAGGAAGCTTGTTTGAGACCATAGATGGATTTCTTCAATTTATAGACCATAGACTTTGGATCACCAGACACAAATTTTTCTGGCTGTACCAAATAAATCGTCTCGTCAATGTCTCCATTGAGATATGCCATTTTGACATCCATCCGATGTAGCTCTAGATTTAAATAAGCCACTAGTGTCATTATTGTTCTAAAAGAGTCTTTCGAAGATACCAAAGTGAAAGTTTGTTTATAGTCTATGCCTTCCCTTTGAGTAAAGCCTTGAGCGACTAAATGAGCCTTATATCTCTTGACATTGCCCTTTGAATCCCTCTTGGTTTTAAATATCTATTTACAACCAATGGGCTTCTCACCTTTAGGCAACTCAATGAGATCCCAAAATTTATTGTGTTTCATAGACTTCATCTTCTGTCAATCCGACGCCATCCTCTTGTTCTTGGAGAAAGATGATATAATCATTTGGAATCGCATTTCTTCCTCTCCCTACTGAATCTCATTAGTGGCACTTCTTGAGGTTGTTGAGTTTTTTCTAAAGGTGGTGCTTGAGGAAAAATCTCATTGTTGTCTTGATCTGGAACAATGTCAGGAATAGGAGCCTGACATTGTCCCTAGGAACCTGAACTGTGTCTTGAATAACAATAGGTATGGAGACCTGATCACTATCAATAATAGATTCTTCTTCAAAGACAACATTTCTTATGTTTTTGTTCCCTCCAAACTCAATATCCTCAAGGAATCACACATTTCCCGTTTCAAAAAAGGATCTTAATGTGGGTTAGTAAAACTTATAGCCTTGAGAGTGTTTAACGTAACCAACGATATAAAAACTAACTGTCCTTGAGTCTAGTTTTCTTTCATGTGGCCTATATGGTCATGCCTCAACTGGACAACCCAAATGTGCAAGTGCCTAATGTTAGGCTTCTTGCCTGTCTAAAGCTCATAGGGGGGTTTTGGCAGCTGCTTTGCTCAGTACCCTATTAAGGATGTACACTACGGTCTTTAAAGTTTCTCCCCAAAGTGACTGTGGCAAGGAAAAATGATTGATCATACTCCTCAACATATATTTAAGAGTTTGGTTGCATTGCTCTACAACACCTTCATGCTGGGTTTGCCTGGCATGGTGTATTGCGGAATAATTTCACACACTTTGAGGAAAATCGCGAAGGGCCCTGGACGTTGTTCTCCTGATCCATCATACCTTCTGTAGTATTCACCAATAGAGGTCAAATTTGACAACCTCTATTCTTATTCTGAGAAGATCCTTCCACAACATCCTTACTTGTTTTCTTCTTGTTGTTTTGAGAGGTCGAGGCCAAGTGATCACTTTCAATCTTATCCCACTGCTGCCTCTCTTCCTCTTGCACACAATGAGATATAAGCTTATTTAGAGACCATTTGTCCTTCTGAGTGTTATAACTCACTTTGAATTGTTCAAAGTGCGCAGGAAGAGATATCAAAACCAAGTGCACGAGCAAGTCCTCAAACAACTCCAACTTAAGTGACTTGAGTTTTGACACGAGATGAGACATATCCATGATGTACTCCCTTATGTTCCCTTTGCCTTTATACTTCATTGAAACGAGTTTAGCCAAAAGGCTACTAGCCTCCGACTTTTCATTCTTGGCAAAATATTGCTCAATTTCCTCTAGGAACTTCTTGGCGTTCTTGCTCTCAATCATAGAGCCCCGAAACGCTCTGGAATGGAGAGTTTCATGATCATCAAACACATTCGGTTGGAGCTCTCTCACTTCTCAATTTTAACCTCATTGAGGTTTTTCAGAGTAGAAGTGGGTTGTTCCGCTCGAACTGCAATATCCAAAATCCATAAAACTAAGGACAATTTCCACGATATCTTTCCATGCCTGAAAGTTTGTCCCGCTCAGCATTGGAATGTTGCTTATTTGAGCAGTAACATTTGTAGCAGTAGCAACATAAACTGTATATAGAACAAAATAAACAAACATACACACATTAACTAGCATGTGACATAAAGAAAAATAAGACATGTATAAACAATCCAAATTGGGGACCAATCTCAAGATACCTTGTACAACATTAATTCCTAGTTTTTGGACACAGAAATTAACTGTAGCTGGTACTCGTAGTACAATGAATAAATACTAACAATCAGTTCTATCAAACAATAGCCTTTCTTTGGACCGACTATTGTTTACATGAAAAATATTTATAATTATAACACATTTATCATCACATGTGCATTATTGATTTGGCCAAACTGTGTCTTCCTTTGGGTCGAGCACAATTTTTATAAATAACTCCACACAAACACCTAAACATCTATGTATTTTTAGTCAAATTAATCTACACTACAAAGGTTAATTTGTCACACATGTAGCTTCAATCAATTTGATTAAAATACTAGAGAAATTGCATAAAAACAATAGAATTTTTCACAATTGAAAAATCAACTTAAATATGCACATTATATAACTATATGTGCATGTTAGTTTTGTGAAACAATAGCCTTTATTTGGACCGACTATTTTTCACTTGAAAAGTCTTTATAATTGTCACACATTTACATCACATGCACGTTGTGAATTTGGCCAAACTATGTCATCCTTTGGGCCAAACCCAAATTGTATAAATAACTCTGAATAAACATCTATGTATTTTTAGTCAAATTAATTTATACTACAGAGGTTACTTTGGTAACATTTAGCTTCAATAAATTTGATTAAAATACTAGAACAATTGCATAAAAACAATAGGAATTTTCAAAATTGAAAAATCAACTTAAATATGCACATTAAACAACTATATGTGCAAGCATAAATATTCATATGAAAGAAAATTGCACAAAAAAAGATTTTACAATTTCTGAAATTTAATATATATAATATTGTTTATCCGAAGAGAACACATGAAAGCTATCTAGCATACTGGTTATTTGCGCTAAACTGGAAAAATTACCAGGGTTCGAATCCCTATGGTCGCAATATTTGGATTTTGAGAACCGAGTTGGTTCCGTCCTCTCTCTGATGAACCAGCTTAGCCCGTTTGAGTTGGCCCGATTCGACCCTTAAAATCTGATTTGCACCAACCCATCTGACTCGTCTTAACCCCCGGTGAATCATCTCAACCAGTGTGAGTTGACTCAGCCGAGTCGACTCATTATTTTAAATCAAACGAAACCTTTGTTTCAATTTTTTTTATTTTTTATTCTTCGACTCTGTAGTGCGTCCAATGGGTGAGGACGCACTGCCGCATGCTCTACGACAGTGAACGGGCACTGCAATGCACCCAACGGACGTTGCAGTGCACCCAACGGACGCTGCAGTGCATCCCACGGTCATTGCAGCATGCTTGGTGCAGTGAACGGGCACTGCAGCGCACCGAGGCTTCCTCCGTCATGCCCCTTTTCCTAGCGGACAGCGCTGCAGTGGGCTTCTTCTGTCACCCTCCCTTCCAGCCAGACGTCGTTGCAGCGTTTCCCAAAGGACACTGCGACGCCGGTTGATGCACAACTCCGAGACATGTTTTGGGGAGAAGATCAGCATAGTCTGAGTGTCTCTCCGGGGAATTAGTCTAGAAATCCTAATAATCTAACAATAATGTGTTACACTGATACCACTTGTAAGAAAACCGTAATCTTAAATCTTAATCCAGAATTTACATCATGCCAGAATATTTGGCTTGGGATACATACCTGGATCCATTCCAAAATATTGTCTTTCTGTTGCGGAATCACTATGATGAACAATATGAATGAATGATTGGTTTTGTAATCTTCCTCAACTAAATCTGTTAGGTCCTGAATGGACCTTCGTCTGTCTTCCGGATGGAGAGAAGGAAAACTGTGTGTGATTTAGTCTCTTGGGGACCATAACCATAACGTGTCTCCTTATATAGGGTTCCATAATTACTTATGGTATCTACTCAATTGGCCCATATTCATGACCCATATTCCTTAATGGGCTTAACAAAATTAGTTCACTTAATTTTGGCCCATTCCATTAAATAGTAAATATAATTAAATAATAAATATGTTGCCCAAATATGTTGCCCAAATTACACTTATAAAGTGGAATATAAACTTATTTACAACTAAGGTTTGTTAAGGCTGTTAAGGTTAAAACCCTTATTCATAGGGTAAATGAGAAACCTAATAGGGTTAAATAGAAGTTATTTGATTAAACCATCCACGTGACATAAAAATGCAGGAGAGTCCCTCTCCCTTGTTTAGATATGCTAGATATTTTTATTATATTCAAGATCCAATTTCTTAAAAAGTTTTAAAATATTATTGTAGAAGTTAGGACCCCATGAGAATTATTCTAGGTTAACGTGGAAGAAGAAGGAGAGAAGAAAGAGAAGAGGGAGAAAGGAAAAGGACGTTAGAGAGGAGAGTTTGGATTAAGGGAAGGAGAGAATGCGTCAAGGGAGAAGAGAAGGTGGCAGGACATTATTCCAAAGAGAGGAAAATGCTTGAATGCCTTACCTCTTAGCCAATGCTCTTATTTATAGTGTTACAAAGCCCTTAAGGTTACAACTCAATAAATTAAAAGACATACTAAGACAATGTATTTACATCTTCATGCCATCCTTATGGAACATACCATAAATAACAACTTTGCCACTCCTTTGATGTGTGGGCTTCTAGCCTTGAGCTTGTGGGCTTGAACCCATCTTCCAACACTCCCCCTCAAGCTGGAGGAGAAAATATATCATAAATACCAAATTTGCCACCTATATAAGATAGAATTTTGGGTGTTACTGGTTTGGTGAGGATATCAGCTAATTGCTCTTGACATGAAACATACTGAAGAGAAATTATTCCTACTTGAAATTTTTCTCATATAAAATGACAATCCACTTCAATATGTTTAGTTCTTTCATGGAAGACTGGATTTGACGTAATGTGAATAGCTGCTTAATTATCATAATGTAGGCCCATAGAGCCTCCTTTATAAAATCCCAATTCGGTAAGAAGAGTCTTTATCCATAAAAGTTCACGTACAGTGTGGACCATATCTCGGTATTCTTCTTCAACACTAGATCTTGCAACCACATTTTGCTTTTTGCTTTTCCATGTGACCAAGTTTTCCCCAACAAGGGTACAATACCTAGACGTAGATTTTCTATCATCGGGTGATCCAACCCAATTTGTGTTATGGTCCCTAGCCATGGATCTAGTAACTTGACGAGTTGAATAAGGATCCAACACTGTTTGAGGATTTCTTACCATGTTTTTTTGTGAAAAGAACTCTCTTCTACTTCTCCTTTTATGTTAGGATTGAAAAGGAGTTTCCTTTTCTCAATTATAGATGCAACCAACAAGTTAAAGGAATGTTTAACCACTCAGATATGAAACCCTATTTTATAACTCACATCAATAGGTATAAATCCCTAAAACCATGCATCTACTGTCATATACGTAAAAGAAACCAGATAAGACCTTTCCAAACACGGAAAAGGTAACCAGAAATACCTCTTGAAGATCTCCTCCAACCAGCGACTCAAAAGCCTCCTCCTTTGATGATAAGGATCAAGCAAACCTCCTCCTCTTGCTGCTGGTTCGTGGCAGACGTAGATTGCTCTTGCAGCTTGGACGAGAAGGGTGATTCCTCTTCCTCTTCCTCCCACGATCTCCTCAAGGACTCTTCAATGAATGCAGCAAACCACCAAGAGAGTTCACGCCAAGAACCCTAGAATAGGGAGCCTAGCAAGAACCTAAATTACCCTAGTTTATGATAATTCTGAACTTGCTTTATTTCTCCATCCTTACCCCTTAAATAGGGTAATTAACATCAACATAGGTTAGGGTTATTAAAACCCAATTCTACCCCTACCTTTAAGTCTTATTACAAATCAATAAAATTCAAAATTAAAAGCATCATAAGTAATAAAATTAAAGTAGATGACTCAGTGTTATATATTCCATAACATCTGCCACCCCCCCCCCCCCCCCCCCCCCTCCCCCCTTTGCAGATCGAGCTTGTCCTCAAGCTCGGAAGCTGGGTAGACCTGGTGGAAGTTGTCGAGCTGCTCCCATGCTGCATAGTTGTGGGCGATTGCTGCCCAGTAATGGCATGCATGGAGATGTCCGGTGGTTCTTCCTCTATCATATCCGTTGTCACATCGATATCCTCATCTTCAACATTATCGATCGAAAACAATCTTTTGCACTGATGCCCAGCCCAATATGGTTCATCACAGTTGTAACACAGATTCTTAGCCTGCCATTGCACCATCTCTGCACTTGTCAATTTTTTTTTTTATATAAGGAGGTGTTGGATGACTAGTCTCAGATCCCCTTTCAAAGTAATAACCAGGTTGTTTCTCGGAGGAATGCGCTCCCCTTGCCCCGTGGATGGAGCGCTCCACTCCCTTGACCATGGAGGTCATCTGTGTTGTGCCTTCTATTGCAGTTCTAAAGCACGAGCTATATTCATAGCGCTGGATAAGTCAACAGGTGCATAGAGTTCTACCTCAAGCTTTAACGCCTCAGTCAATCCTGCTGTAAACAGTGCAACTTGCTGATCCACTTGTACCATACTACTGCTTCGTGTTAATTTTTCATAGAACAAATTTTTATATTGCTCTACGGCCCCAGTTTGGCATAACAAAACCAAATCTCCCAAAGGGTTGCTGTAAACTGGAGGACCAAAACGGAGAGAGTACAGTCGCTTAAATTCCTCCCAATCTACCATGTCACCATCAACCTCAACTAGCTGGTACCAAAGTTGTGCTTCCCCTAGTAAGTGGAAAACAGCCACGTTGACTCGATCATAGGCTGGGACTAGCTGATGGCTAAATTTTTTTTCGCATCGATACAGCCATATCAAAGGGTCTTTTGACCCATTATAAGTAGGTAATTCTACTTTAGTATACCTCGGAACAGTGTCTCCCCCTAGTAGAAGTGTCCCCCGGAATGAGGGGTCCTTGCCGTCCCAAAAAACTCATGTGCCTAGGAAATTCATCTCCCCCTCTGTTATACGAATGGTCCCCTCCTCTCTGATATGGAATGAGAGGTACAATGCCTCCCCCCTGGTTGAGGTGTCCCCGCGGAATGAAGGGTCCTTACTGACCTGAGAAACTCGTGTGTCTAGTAAACTCCTCTCCCCCTCTGATCTGCGAATGGTCCCCCGACATTTGGTTCTTGACAGTGCTCAGACCAGTCTCCATGCTATCTATCCTTCCTTTCAAGGTTTCCAAAATGAGAGTGAACTTCTCCTCCAATGCAGAAAATTTCTTGCCAGTAGTCAGACCAGTCTCCATATTATCCATCCTTCCCTTCAAGGTCTCCATATCGATATCAATTTTGGAGAACCTCTCTAGGACTATATCAAATTTTCTTTCAAGCAATTCAAAGTATTCATTGGTGCTTCTCTCTGTCGGGTTACCCTACTCTGATACCAAGTTGTTATGGTCCCTAGCCATGAATCTAGTAACTCGACTAGTTGAATAAGGATCCAGCACTGTTTGAGGGTTTCTTAACACATTTTTGTGATAAGAACTCTCCTCTAATTCTCCTTTTATGTTAGAATTGAAAAGGAGTTTCCTTTTCTCAATTATAGATGCAACCAACAAGTTAAAGGAATGTTTAACCACTCAGATATGAAACCCCTATTTTATAACTCACGTCAACAGGTATAAATCCCTAAAACCATGCATCTATTGTCTTATACATAAAAGAAACCAGAGAAGACCTTTCCAAACACCGAAAAGGTAATCAGAAATACCTCTTGAAGATCCCCTCCAACCAGCGACTCAAAAGCCTCCTCCTTTGATGATAAGGCTCACGCAAACCTCCTCCTCTTGCTGCTGGTTCGTGGCAGAGGTAGATTGCTCTTGCAGCTTGGACGAGAAGGGTGATTCCTCTTCCTCTTCCTCCAACGATCTCCTCAAGGACTCTTCAATGGATGCAGCAAACCACTAAGAGAGTTCACGCCAAGAACCCTATAATAGGGAGCCTAGCAAGAACCGAAATTACCCTAGTTTATGCTAATTCCAAACTTGCTTTATTTCTCCATCCTTACCCCTTAAATAGGGTAATTAACATCAACATAGGTTAGGGTTATAAAACCCAATTCTACCCCTACCTTTAATTCTTATTACAAATCAATAAAATTCGAAATTAAAAGCAACATAAATAATAAAAGTAAAGTAGATGACTCAGTGTTATTGAGTCCATAATAATCTGCATTTGAGAAGCCTTCTATATTGAAGTGGCCATGTTGTTTATATAGCAATCCTCTTCCTGGAACACCTTTTAAGTATCGTAGTATTCTCTCCAACGCTTTCCAGTGAGTAATTTGCGGTTTGTGCATGAATTGGCTTACCACACTCACATCATATGATATATCTGGCTTGGTTATCATGAGATAGATCAATTTTCCCACAAGTCTTTGATATTTGCCAGTGTCAACATCTTCTCCAGTTGTGGCACACAATTTTTCATTCGCATCCATAGGTGTATCAACTGGTCTACAGCCCTTCATTCCTATTTCTTCAAGAAGATCCAAGACATATTTTCTTTGAGACAATACTATTCCATGATTTGACTGAAGGACTTTTATACCCAGAAAATATTTGAGCTTACCCAAATTTTTAGTCTTGAACTCTTTACATATCATATTCTTCACTTCTTGTATACAATGAGCATCATTTTTAGTCAAGATAATATCATCAACATACACAACCAATAATATCTTCCCTTTGATAGTATCTTTAACATATACTGAGTGATCAACCGACAACCTATGAAAGCCAAAGTGTAGAAGCGCTTGACTAAATTTATCAAACCAGACCCAAGGGGAATGTTTAAGCCCATATAAATATTTCTTTAATTGGCATACGGACTCCCCCTCAACCACATATCCTGGTGGTTGGACTACATAAATTTCTTCGTGTATATCATCATTTAAAAATACATTTTTTTTACATTGAGCTGATAGTACTGGCCAAGATGAGTTAGCAGCAATAGAGAGGATGATACGTACCGAGTTCAGTTTTGCAACTGGAGAGAAAGTCTCTTCATAATCTATCCCATAGCACTGAGTATAACCTTTTGCAACCAGGCGTGCTTTAAGGCGAACAACCGACCCATCTGGGTTGTGTTTCACCGAAAAAAAACCATTTGCAACCAACCGGTCTTTTCCCTTTTGGGAGTGATGCCAATGTCCATGTTTGATTTTCATATAATGTTTGCATTTCTTCATCCATAGACGGCTTCCATCCTGGATGCTTCAGGGCCTCCTGATAGTGGTATGGAAACAGACAAAAGAGAAGCAAGAAGCTGAATACACTAAGAAGATAAATGATGAGAGGATATAAAATTGGCAATTAGATGAGATGTAGAACAAGAATGGGTTTCCTTTCATAATGCAATCGGCCGAGTATCAAATTCAGGTGGATCGGACAACTCCACAAGTGAAGGGATGGCCGGTGCTTCAGAGGGTTGAGTAATATCTTCATGAAGTGGCACAAGCGGGCATGGAGTGGTAGGAGGAAATGTAAACCCTGGAGGAGACTCATGTGAGGAGTAGAAGGAAGTGTCTACAAAGAAAGTTATATCCAGAGATACCATCAACCTCTGACGTGGAGGATTATAACAAATATATCTTTTTTTATTTCGAGAATACCCAAAAAAATATATACCTCAGAGACCAAGGATCAAGTTTACTTTTATGTGGTGAAGTATCATGAACAAAACATGTGCAACCAGATACTTTAAGAGGAAGAGAAAATGGATCTTCACCATGAAACAAAACAAAATACGGAGTTTGATTTCTAAGTACTAATGAAGGTAACCTATTGATGAGAAAACATGTTGTAAGAATAGCATGAGGCCAATAAAATTAGGGTACCTTCATGGAGTAGAGGAGGCCCCGAGCAACTTCAAGGAAGTGACGATTCTTTCTTTCAGCAACACCATTTTGTTGAGGGGTATGGGCACATGATGTTTGATGAAGAAGCCCATTACCCTCACAAAACGATTTAAACTCATTAGAAAAATATTCCTTAGCATTATCGGATCTAAGGATTTGAATTTTTTTTCCAAATTGCGTTAGAACCATTGCTCGAAAGTTTTAAAAATAGAAAGAATTTTTTATCGTTCTTTAAACTAAAACAACCAAGTCACTCGGGTAAAATCGCCCACAAAAGTAAAAAAATATTGAACCTAAGAAATGTTAGAGACCTTTAAAGGGCCCCATACATCAAAATGTATTAATGCAAATGGAGGAGTACTAGTAGTTGTAAGACGAGGAGAATATGTACTCCTAACATGCTTACTTAATTGACATGCCTCACAATTAAAATTAAACAAAGATTTAAGAGATGGAACTAAAGAATGAATTGACGAGGTAGATGGATGACCAAGTCGGTTGTGGCACAGTTGAGCCTCAGATGTAGTGGAAGAAATAGAAGCTACTGGTGGAAGAGTAAGATAGTATAAACCTCCATTTTCATGGCCGCCACCAATCACCTATTTCGTAGTTAGATCCTGAAATATACACGAAGATGGTGAGAAGGTGACAAAACAATTCAATTGTTTGGTTAATTGACTAACGAATAGCAAATTTAATGGAAATTGAGGAAAAAATAGCACATCTTGGAGAGGAATAGACACGGTAAGAGAGGAGGAACCCTTGTCAAGCACCTTGGTTTGGGAACCATTAGCAATAGTGACCAACTTATGAGGAAGACATGGAGACAATGAATGAAGCATGTATTTGTTACCTGACAAGTGTTCGGAAACTTTGGAGTCAATGATCCAAGAGGAAGGGGTTGAAGAAGAAAGCATACCTGAGGCAATGGTAGTGGCAGCAGTAGGTCCTGGTGGAGTAGAGGACTGATCCAATAAGGCATTCAGCTTCTGAATTACAACATAGTCTTCCGCAAAGATAGTCACATTCCCGGGATGAGAATCAATCCTATCCTCCATTTTCTCAACATTAACTGAGGCTGGATTGGTTGTCGCCCAATCAGGCTTATCATGGAGTTTTCAGCAGGAATCCACAAGGTAGTTATGTCCACTACAATAAGTGCACAATCGAGGCTCAGTGCGGGAATGGGTCAAACTCGTTCGACCACCTCTATTTCGGCCTCTTCTTGTAGTTCTGCTGCGTCCTCGAAATAGGGATGATGTACCCCGATTACCAGAGAACATAGCTGATGGAACATCAATCAGAGAAGGAGGAGATGGATCAAGAATCCGTAACAACATAGCACTGATGTCATCAAAAGAGGAAGGGCAGAGGAAATAAGAAGCTGAGTCTAAGCCACCTCTAGATACAACTTAATATTGGTAAGGCAAATAGTCGTTGCTAGGGCCTCGCGCTATTTTTTTTGGATAGAAATGTCGGTAGAGTATGGTTGAGCAATTTTCCATTCTTAGAGAAGGCCACGAAATCGGGCCAAAAACTCATGAATATTATCTCCTTATTTGGTTGCCAGCACACTTTGGAAAACATCATATACTCTTTGCAAGGAGGCGGTACTAGAATAGAGCATAGCACATGTGTACCAAATATCCTTGGAAGTATCCAAGTGGACCACATTGTTAGAGACATGCTCTTCCACGCTATTAATAAGCCAACTGATAACCATGTTATCATTTTTTACCCATTTATGGTAGACTTCATTTTCTTCATCAATCGGAGGAGGGATTTTGATAACATGACTGAGAAGGTCACTAGTAATGAGAACCCTTCGAACCGATTGTGACCAACTGAGGTAATTGGAAAGACCTTTTAGGGGAATTGTAGTAATTCAGAGTATGTCATTCTTATTACTCACATGTCCACTCTCCATGTTGACGTAAATCAACTACTAAGGTCAATTGTCAAAGGGGCTCAAATAACAATTACACAACATAATTTGAAGCACCCGTAGACCAAATTAGCCTCCAAAACTAAGTAGAGAATATTTTCACGAGAAAAAGCACCAAATCATGGAAAAATTGGGGCTTTTGTCAAGTGATAACAAGAACCAGCCACTACTCAACTTCCCTTATATTTATCAAAAAAATATAGAGAAGAGAATAGATGCAACTCTTATCCTTAATCGAAACTCAACCACAAAACCGAGAGCAACTTTAGACAAGGCCTTTCTTGGCAAACTAAGAGCAATTCTTGGAAAAATAAATTCTGACTCATGGGAATACTTCAATACAAAAACAGATTCAATTGCTAAAGTTCAAACGCAAAAAATAATAGGGATAAGTGAGTGCTGGAATTTCATCAAACATATAACGGGCATCCATCAGCATAACACACTCCAATGAGTAACGTTAGATTATAGAATTGACAACAACATATGCTGGTATCCCATATTAACAATGTGTGATTCCCATTACATAAAGGTAACTGAATCCAAATAACAAACCCAAAAAAGTAACCGTTGATCAATCATGTAATTTTGCTACAAGATGATCAAGACTACAATATCCTTTTTGTCATACAAGATAGATCTTCACAATATTTATGAAGATTATCTTGCCTTGACATGAATCGAGAATTCAAGAAGAGAGAAAAAAGATTGAAACCGTAAAGAGAGAATGTGCAAAAAAAAAAAAAAAAAACAGATTTTACTTATCTCTTCATGGCAGAACTCCTTCTATATACAACTTCTTGAATGGATGATATAACTACTTGAAGAGGGATCCTAACTTCCAAGCTCTGATACCATGTAGAAGTTAGGACCCCATGAGAATGACTCTAGGTTAACGTGGAAGAAGGAGAGAAGAGAGAGGAGAGGGAGAAAGGAGAAAAATGTTAGAGAGGAGAGTTTGGATTAAGGGAAGGAGAGAATACATCAAGGGAGAAGAGAGGGTGGCTGGATGTTTTTCCAAAGAGACGAAAATGCTTGAATGCCTTACCTCTTAGCCAATGCTCTTATTTATAGTGTTACAAAACCCTTAGGATTACAACTCAATAGATTAAAAAAACTAAGACAATGTATTTACATCTTCATGTAATCCTTATGGAACATACCATAAATAACAACTTTGCCACTCCTTTGATGTGTGGGCTTCTAGCCTTAAGCTTGTGGGTTTGAGCCCATCTTCCAATAATTATTATTAAAATACATAAAAATTATAAGTAACTTTAGGGTAAAATATAGTTTGAAATAGAAAATAAAATAAAAAATAAAAAATAAAAAAATAAAATGGAAACTTAAATTGTAAAATTGGAAAACAAAAAAGGTAAATAACATAAATATGAAAATTAAAATTGATATTAATAAGTTGTTATAGGACTAAAATTAAAAAAATAAGTTAAGGAAATAAAAAGACACAATAAAAATGTAATGCAATTATTTATAGTTTACTTAGTGAAGAATTAACTATGAAAAAATATTGTAGAATAGAAATAATTTTTTTAAAAATGGAAATAAAATCAAAACTAGATTGTTGGCTTGCGTGAGTCACACTGGATTATATTCCTCACCCAACATATAAGCAGGAAGATGATTGTAAAGAAAAAAGAAAAAGAAAACCAAAAGATAAACAAAAATCATCAAAAAGCATAAGATGACAATCCTCAAATTGAAAAAATCACAATGTACGAGGCCAAAATAGAACCATCACGTGAAATCAAATAAGAGGTAAACAAAAAACAAAGAAGAACATGAAATCTAGAAGCAAAAGAGGATTAAAGTACCAAAGTGTGTGAAGCAAGCAGCGCCTTATAATATTTTGTAGATTTTGATGATATTATTATGTACAAGGATTACATATTTATACATGTATATGTAAATCAAATCGAATCAACAAAAATATTATCATCCTGCCGATGATGTTTATCTTCAATTGATTTCTACTGGATCATCCAAGATTTTTGTTTCAAGGCTATCTTCAACACACCCCCTCAAGTTGGAGTGTATGTTAATGATATCCAACTTGACGAGTAATGCCTCAAATTAGGACAAACTCAACGCCATAGTGAATAAGTCTACAATTTGGTTGTTCGTTCATATGTGTATAGTCTTGATCATACCTGCTTGAATCTTTTCATGAACTAAGTGACAATCAATTTCAATGTGCTTGGTTTGCTCATGAAAGACCAGGTTTGAGGCGGTGTGTAGAGCAGTTTGGTTGTCACAATACAATATGACCAGCTGAGTATGTATGATTTCCAAGTCCTTCATAATATTTTTCAACCAAGTAGTTTAACAACATGTTAGCCACAGAACGATACTCTGCCTTTGCAGTTGATTGAGCCACCGTTGTTTGCTTCGTTGTTTTCCAAGAAATGTGTGATGGTCCAAGAAATATACAATACCCTGTTACTAACCTTCTTGTGTCCCTGCAACGAGCCTAATTTGCATAAAAATACATTTAATTACAATGTACTTGTAAAAGATAACAAAATACCCTGTCCTAGAGTTTGTTTCAAGTATCTAAGAACTCTATGTGCGGCCTCAAGGTGTGGTGTACGTGGTTTTTCCATAAATCGGCTTAAAACATGGACGGTGTCGACCAGATCTGATCTAGTGATGGTCAAGTAGATCAATCTTCCCACAAGATGCTTGTATGATGAAGGATCATTTAGGAGCTCTTCATCGAATTGTGTAAGAGCCAAGTTTTGCTCCATTTGGAACCTTGTAGGTTTTGCTCCTAGAAATCCAGCATCTTCTAATATCTCCAAGGCATATTTCCTTTGGGAGAGGGAAATACCCTTTGAATACCTTGTTACTTCTATGCCCAAAAAGTATTTGAGTTGACCAAGATCCTTTAGTTTGAACTGCTTGGATAATAAATGTTTCACATATTTAATTTTTTATAGATTATTGCCTGCCAAAACCATGTCATCAATATATACAAGTATTGTCGTAAAACTTCCCTTGCAGGATTGGACGAATAATGAATAATCTGCCTTTGACTTATGAAACCCAACATTCTTTAGGGCTATGGAAAACTTCAAGAACCACTGCCTTGAAGCTTGTTTCAAGCCATATAATGACTTGTTGAGTTTGCATACTCGAGTCTCCCCCTTTCGCCTAAAACTTGGAGGTAGGGACATGTATACATCTTCATCAAGATCACCATGTAAGAATACATTATTGACATCAAGCTAGTGAAGATGTCATCCTTGAATAGCGGAAACACTAAATAGAACACGTACAGTAACCAGTTTGGCAAATGGGGTGAACGTCTCTTGATAATCAAGTCCTTCAACTTGGTTGTATCCTTTGGTGACTGAGCAAGCTTTGCAACACTCGATCGTGCCATCAGATTTGAGCTTTACTTTGTATACCCATTTACATCCAATGGGTTTCTTGCCAGATGAAATAGAGATGAGTGTTAGTATCCCTCATTGCCCATAAGAAACTAGTCGATTCTTTGGTAAGGTTTAATGAATTGGAAAAAACCTTATGGGAGGTGGATAACCAGGCATAAGAAAGAAATTGAGAGAGAGCGCATAAAGTGTACCTGATGTGGTGACTACGTTGGAGGTAGATGATGTTCAAGTTGTGACAGTAGGGTTGCTTCAACATGAAAGTTTTGAAGGAAGCTAGGCCACTTAATTGGTACGGTAGAGAGGCAACAAGCAGGGGGTGGCGTAGGAGTGGGAGAAGGAATATGATGGGGTGGGGGTGTAGAGAGAGAGAAGTTTTTATCAAAATTTGTAATTTCATGACTTTCTGACTGAGTAGGTATATCTGGTATAGGGTTATCATAAAAGACAAATGTTATTGTTAGAAATTAAATGCCCTAATTCCAAACTAACGAGAGCAATAATAATTAACATATTGACCAACTCAGAGTAGGGCGTTAATTAGGCTCCATAACTTAAATGTTATGGGAGGAGGAATCATGGGACTCTCATTTTTAGCGGAAATGTGTTTAAATGGGAATTATTTTTCAAAAAAATTAACATCTCGGGACACAAACACTCTATGAAGTTCAACATCATACATTATGTATACCTTTTTCCCGTAAGGGTACCCAAGAAAAATGCAACGGGTTGCACATGCATCGAATTTGGATGACTTGTGGGCATGGGTGGAGGCAAAGCATAAACACCCAAATACTCGTAAATGTGAGTAATTAGGTACAATATTAAACAAAATTTTATATGGTATTTTACCTTGCAAAACTGGTGTAGGTGTCTGATTTATGAGATAAAAAGCAGTTAAAAGGGCATCCCCCCAAAAGTTTTTAGGAAGATGGGCTTGAAAAAGCAAGACACATGCCATGTATAGCAAGTGTCTATGTTTTTGTTCGGCTACCCCATTTTTTTGTGGGCTGTTAACACAACTTGTTTGGTGGATAATACCTCTCGACAAGCAATATGCCACAATAGTGAATTCAGAGCCATTATCACAAAGCACAACTTTGACTTTGGAAGAGAACTGGGTTTCTACCATACTAATAAAATTAGTCAGGTGAGACTGAGTTTCAGATTTATGCCTCATCAAATAAACCCATTTACATCTAGTACAGTCATCAAAATATGGTGAGAAAATATTGGGCTGTCGAAATAGATGCAATTGGGTAAGTCTCCCAGATATCAACATGCAATATTTCAAAAAATGATTTACTAGAAATTTTGCTCAAAGAAAATGCCAATCTAGTCTGTGTAGCTAAGGGGCAAATCATGCAATTGTTTGCACTACAAGAGTTTTTATTTAAAAAGGGAAATAAAACATATACTTTTTTTGAAGTATGCCCAAGACTTTGACGCCAAAGATCTGAAAGAGAATGGATAGGATATCAAGACGATTTTTTTGGTTGATCAAGGTAGTAGAGACCCTTCCGTTCAGTTCCCATCCCAATTGTTGGAAGATGGGTTCAAGCCCACAAGCTCAAGACAAGAAGCCCACACGTCATAGGAGTGGCATATTTGTAAAATATGGTACTTTCCATAAAGATGGCATAGAGGTGTAAATATGTGTTCCTTTTATGTCTTTTGTTTTATCAAGTTGTAGCCCTAAGGGCACTATAAAACTATAAATAAAGGCATTGGCTAAGAGGTAGAGCATTGACTCCCTCTCCTCTTCTTCCACAAATTCGTTCATCCTTCCTCTTTCTTATTTGTCGCAAACCTTCTTCCCTTAATCGAAACTCTCTCCTTCTATGTTCTTCTTCTTCTCCTCTCCTTTCTCCCTTCTTCTTCTTCTTCCTCGTTGATCTAAAGTTCTTCTCATGGGATCCTAAATTCTACATGGTGTCAGATCAAGGAGTTTAGGATCACATTTGATGAAGTAGTTATGAAATATGTCTAAGAAGTTGGTAAAAGGAGTTCAGCCATGAAGAGATAAGTTAATTTTCTTCTTCTTTACGTTTTCTTCTTATTTACATACTCTTTCTTTACACTTTTTTCTTCTTCTTGAACTTTGAATCACATCAAGTATAGATAATCTTCATATGTTGTGAAGATTTATTTTTGTGACTAAAATGATGTTGTAATCTTGATCTTCTTGTAGATCAATTACAATCTTGATGAAGATCAGTTGCCACTTGTGTCTTATTAAGATTGATGTTTTGAGATTAAGTTACCTTTATGTAACTTGGATCAATTTTATTTGAGGTGGAATTCGAGCACATCTTGCTGTAAATTCCTCCACTTGATGTTGCTCATGGGATTGTGTTATGTTGTTGGATGACTGTTATATGTTTGATGAAATTCCAACACTCATCCCTATTATTTTTGTTCCTCTTGAACTTCAATAATTGCATTTTTTTTTATGTTGAAGTATTCCCATGAGCAGAAAATAAATTTGTTTTCGAGTGTCTTGATTTGCCTCTATGTTTTCTCTAAATATTTTTTTCTCTCGGTTTGTGATGGAGTTTGGTTTAAGGCCTAAGCGGTTGCATCTACCTTCTCCTCTTTGTTTTTCCTTTAAGAATATAAGAGGAATTGAGTAATGCCTGGATCTTATTCTCACTTGCCAAAAACACAAGTTTGTTGATAATTTGGTGCTTACTCTCGTGAAGAAATTCTTTTCTCCTTTTCCCTCTATTGTTGGTGATTGATTTGGTCCTTGACTTCTTCAAATTACATTGAGTAATTGTTATTTGAAGAAGGCCCTTGCCCTTAACCTCCACATTTTCCTTGCCTCATCATGGAGAGTGGACACACCAGTAATAAGAGTGACATACTTTGCATTACTATGATTCCACTAGGAGGTCTCTTCAATTACCTTAGCTGGTCATAGTCGGTACGGATGGTTCTCATTACTCGTGACCTTCTAAGTCATGTTATCAAAATCCCTCATTCGATTGATAAAGAAGATAAAGCCTACCAAAATTGGGTTAAAAATGATAACTTGATTATTAGTTGGCTCATCAATAGCATGGAAGAGCATGTAGCTAAAAATGTGGTCCACTTGGAAACAGCCAAGGACATTTGGGACACTTGTACTAAGCTCTACTTGAGTACTGCCTCCTTATAAAGAGTATATGATGTCTTAAAAAGTATACGGCATACTAAACACTGAGATAACATTCATGAGTTTTTGGCCCAGTATCGGGGCCTTCTCCAAGAATGAAAAATAGCTCAGACATACTCCACTGACATTGTTGTTCAAGAACGACAACGAGAGGCCTTGGCAGCAGCTATTTGCTTGTCTAATATTAAGCCTTACCTTGAGGTTGCGAAGACCCAGTTTCTCTGCTCCTCTGCTCTTCCATCGTTCGATGACATCAATGCTACGTTATTACGGATCCCTGATCCATCCCCTCCTTCTCCTATTGATGCTTCATCGGCTATGTTCTTCGGCAATCGGGGTACATCATCCACATAACGAGGACGGGGCAGAACTATGGGGGGGGAAGGGGGGGGGGGGGGGGGGGGGGGGGGGGGGGGGGGGGGGGGGGGGGGGGTGTTGAAAATAGGGGTGGTCGAATGGGTCCGAATAATTCCCGTACTGATCCTCGACTTTTCACTTACAGTGGTGGTCAAAATCACCTTGTGGACCTTGTGGAAACATGCTAGAAACTTTATGGCAAACCTGATTGGGCCACGACTAACCCAATCTCTGTTAATGTTGAGAAACATGAAGAAAAGGCTGACTCCCACTCCAAAAATGTGACCCTCACTATTGAAGACTATGTTACATTTTAGAAGATGAATTCCTTAATGGAATCCTCCATTCCTCCAATATCTACTACAACTACCACTATTGCCTCAGGTATCCTTTCTTCCTCTTCATCTTCTTCCCCTTTGATCGACTTTGAGGCCTCCGAACATCCGTTAGGTAACAAACACTTGTTTTAGTCATTATCTCCTTGTCTTCCACAGAAATTCGTTACTATTGCTAATGGTACCCAAACCAAGTCCTTGGCAAAGGTTCCTCCTCTCTCACCTCGTTTATTCCTCGTCAAAATGTTCTATTTGTCCCTCAATTTCCTTTAAATTTGTTTTATGTTAATCAATTAATAAAACATGCTAGAAACTTTATGGCAAACCTGATTGGGCCACGACTAACCCAATCTCTGTTAATGTTGAGAAACATGAAGAAAAGGCTGACTCCCACTCCAAAAATGTGACCCTCACTATTGAAGACTATGTTACATTTTAGAAGATGAATTCCTTAATGGAATCCTCCATTCCTCCAATATCTACTACAACTACCACTATTGCCTCAGGTATCCTTTCTTCCTCTTCATCTTCTTCCCCTTTGATCGACTTCGAGGCCTCCGAACATCTGTTAGGTAACAAACACTTGTTTTAGTCATTATCTCCTTGTCTTCCACAGAAATTCGTTACTATTGCTAATGGTACCCAAACCAAGTCCTTGGCAAAGGTTCCTCCTCTCTCATCTCATTTATTCCTCGTCAAAATGTTCTATTTGTCCCTCAATTTCCTTCAAATTTGTTTTATGTTAATTAATTAATAAAACTTGAATTGATTTGTCACCTTCTCACCGTCTTCTTGTATATTTCAGGATCTCACTATGAAGCGGGTGATTAGTAGTGGCCATAAAAAGGTGAACTTGTACTATTTCACTCTTCCACCATTAGTTGCCCTATCATCCATTACATCTGAGGCCCAACTTTGGCATAACCGGCTTGATCATATGTCTACCTCTTTACTTCGTTCTTTTCTTCCGTCTTTAAAAGTGTTGGAAGATAATCTCAAGCCCACACGACCAAGGAAGGCCCACATATCTAAGATTATTATAAGATGGGCCACACGACCTAGGAAGACCCACAAGACGGGCCCAAGCCCATAAGAAGTAGGACCCACAATGATTACCATGAGCTGACATCCTTATCACATTAGTTGAAAGATCAAGAAAGACTCACAAAAGTATCTTTATCTTAGGGTCACAACCAAGAAGAGTTTTAGTTTGAGTTATGTTTGTCTTTTATCAATATTGAATTATTTAATTATGGTAGGACTTATCTTTAAGTGTTAGAGTTTGGGTGTAATTGGGACAATGGTAGTTTTATTGTAATTGGACTCTACTACCTTCCTCTATTATAAATAGAGGTTCATGTACTTTGATTACAACAGTAATTGATGTCAATAAAGTATTTTTTTCCATAAATTCAATATGGTATTAGAGTAGGTTCTGTGAGTTGACTTGTCAACTCACGGAGGTAATGTGATCCTTTTCTCTAAACCCTAAACCCTAGGTCTAGGTTCATAGTTATTTTTTTAGTCCCTACACTTGTAGGTTTCTTTGCATTTTTTACATCTATACGGAGTTTTTCATATTGTAAATTATATATTGACAGAAAGATATTTGAGTCTACTTTCCAAAGAAGAATGATTTGTTCCAATAGGATTTATCTACAGAGAGATATCTATATTTGAATGAGCAAAGGCCAGATAGCAAAAAATTTCTAGCAATAGCAGCAATCTTTGTATTCTGAGGATATATTGATCTTGGAAGAGTTAATGGTCATTCTGGAAAAATAGGAGAAACAAAATTTAGTTTGGTCAGATGACAGAGACCGAAATATATCAGAATATTTATCTTCTAAAAATTATATTTTATGAAGTTAAGTTATACTTGGATGAAAGGTATTTAAGTCTACTTTCAAAAGGAAATAAATTTCATGTCAATCTGATCTATATTGAAAGATATATACAAATTGGAAGAATCAAAGGTCATGCTGGTATTCTGTTGTATTGAAAAATTGAAATTTATGCCAATTGTTTGCGTCACTTTTGAGTTGATATATCAGAAAAATATCTCACTTCTCCCTGGTTTGAGGGCTTATTGATACATCTTTGTTATTTGGGCTTATTTCTACAACTATGATATTTTGTTCAAGCTGGGATCATTGCCATTACCTCCCAGTTTGAGGGGGAGAAGTACAAAAAGTACAAGAAAGAGGTATTTTATTCCTTATGTTGTGAATAAGTTTATGTGACCAAAATATTCAAGAAAAGGGGAGCACAAAAGATGAAGCTTGTGCATCTAAGAAGAAATTTTTATATTGGATTATTTCATGGGTTCTTATAAAAATTCTATTATTTGGTTCGTGTTATATGTGTTGGAAGATGGTCGTGTTATATTCAGTTGCTGCTATTATGTCTCTTTGGGGACATAATTATTGAAGAAGAGGTGGCCTCATGTCATCATTTATTTTACACCATCAAAAAGATCAAAATTATTTGTGGTTGAGAGTCCATGAGGGAGGAACTTCATCCCCGTCAAAAAGATAAAAATTATTTGTAGTTGGAAGTCCATGACGGAGGAACTTCAACCCCATCAAAAAGATGAAAGTCCATGACAGAGGAACTTATGATTACATCCATGTTATCTCCCTCCCCCTCCCCCCCGTCCCCCCATGTTATGGCTTTTATGTCTCCTACCACTTGAGAGTCGTTGTCCTGTGCAGGGACACGGTGGTGGACACTTCAGAGCAACATAGACACACTACCGATAGCAGTGGAGTGTGCCCTACATCCAGTATTAGGACTGGATTATGAAGCAATGGCTTATCGGCTAGGAGTGATTTTTACTCTCACTTATATAATGTCGTAGGGCCTCATGAAAGGACAACACAGGGTGAGGGTGAATGTTGGAATATGAAGGCATATTGGAATATGTGCCATTTTATACAAAAATATTCTATACATCATTTGCAACAAGCTGGGAGTTCATGTTGTTCTCTCACCCCTAGCTTGAGGGGGAGTGTTGGAAGATAAGCTCAAGCCCGCACGACCAAGGAAGGCCCACATATCTAAGATTATTATAAGATGGGTCACACGACCAAGATGGGCCCAAGCCCATAAGAAGTAGGACCCACAATGATTACCATGAGTTGGCATCCTTATCACATCAATTGGAAGATCAAGAAGGACTCACAAAAGTATCTTTATCTTAGGGTCATGACCAAGAAGAGTTTTAGTTTGAGTTATGTTTGTCTTTTATCAATATTGAGTTATTTAATTATGGTAGGACTTATCTTTAAGTGTTAGAGTTTGGGTGTAATTGGGACAACGGTAGTTTTATTGTAATTGGACTTTACTACCTTCCTTTATTATAAATAGAGGTTCATGTACTCTGATTACAACAAATTATTAATGTCAATGAAGTATTTCTCTTTTTCATAAATTCAAAAAAAAATACTTTCTACTTTCATTTGTGAGGTTAGTCAATTAAGTAAACACATTAGGAGTACATATTCTCTTCGTCTTACAACTACAACTGTTGTTCCTTTTGAGTTAATACATTCTAATGTATGGAACCTTTATGTGTCTCAAATATTTTTCAAGTTAAATATTTTGTCACTTTTGTTGATGATTTTACCCGAGTGACTTGGTTATATTTATTTAAAGAACGTTCAAAAGCTCTTCCTATATTTAAAAATTTTCATGCTATGGTATTGACACAATTTGGGATGAAAATTCAAATCCTTAGGTCTGATAATGCTAAGGAATATTTGTCCAAAGAATTGAAATCATTTTGTGAGGGTAATGGGCTTATCCATCAAACATCATGTGCCTACACCCCTCAACAAAATGGTGTTGCTGAAAGGAAGAATCGTCACCTTCTTGACGTTGTTCGGGGCCTCCTCTACTCCATGAAGGTACCCTATTTTTATTGGCCTCATGCTATGCTTATGACTTGCTTTCTTATTAATAGGTTACCTTCATCGGTTCTTCATAATAAAACTCTTTACTCTATTTTATTTCATGGTGAAGATCAATTTTCTCTTCCACTTAAAGTGTTTGGATGTACATGTTTTTTTCATGTTACTTCCCCACAAAAAAATAAACTTGAACCTCGGTCTATGAGGTGTATTTTTTTGGGGTACTCTCGTACCTAGAAAGGTTATGTCTCTTGCAATCCTAACCTTTGGAGGATGCTTGTTTCTCAGGATGTAACTTTCTTTGAGGACACCTCCTTCTACTCCTCCCATGATGCTCCTCCAGGATGGACATTTCCTTCTACCACTCTGTGTTTGTTTATGCCTTGCAATGTTGATATTAATCCACCCTCTGACGTACCAGTCGTACCTTCACCTGTGGGGTAGTTGGATCCACCAGAGGTAAGTCCTTCTCCTCCTATGTTTGGGCCTGAATTTGATACTAGGCCTATTGTTTTAGGAAAGGAACGTCATTCCTGTACTACTTCTCATCATATCTCAAATTTAATGTCTCACAATTGTTTGTCTTCGGAGTGCTTTCAGTTCCTTGCTTCTCTTTCTTTTACTTTTATTCCACAATCGTATCAGGAGGCCCTGAAGCATCCAGGATGGAAGGCGGCTATGGATGAAGAAATGCACGCCTTATATGAAAATCAAACCTGGTCCTTAACATCACTCCCAAAAGGTAAAAGATCGATAGGTTGTAGATGGGTGTTTTCGGTGAAACATAACCCAGATGGATTGGTTGCTCATCTTAAAGCTCGACTCGTTGCTAAAGGTTATACTTAGTGCTATGGGATAGATTATGAGGAGACCTTCTCTCCTATTGCCAAATTGAATTCAATATGTATCATCTTACCCATTGCGGCTAATTCATCATGGCCCATATATCAATTGGATGTCAACAATGCCTTTTTAAATGGTGATATACGTGAGGAAATTTATATGGTTCAACCACTTGGTTATGTGGTTGAGGGGGAGTCGGTATGCCGGTTAAAAAAATCTTTATGTGGGCTTAAAGAGTCCCCTCGGGCTTGGTTTGATAAATTTAGTCAAGCACTTCTATGGTTTGGTTTTTATCAGAGCTTGGTCGATCATTTATTATATTTTAAAGATACTGTCAAAGGAAAAATATTATTGGCTGTAAATGTTGATGATATTATCTTAACCGGTGAGGATGCTCAGAGCATACAAGAACAAATATGATATGTCAAGAATTCAAGATTAAAGATCTGGGTATGCTTAATTTTTTTTGGGCATAGATGTTCTTCAATCCAAGCATCGAATAATATTGTCTCAGTGGAAATATATCTTGGATCTCCTTGATGAAGCAGGAATGAAGGGTTGTCGACCAGTTGACACACCTATGGATACAAATGTAAAATTGTGTGCCTCGATTGAAGAAGATATTGATATTGGAAAATATCAAAGACTCGTGGGAAGACTGATCTATCTCATGCTAACTGGGCCGGACATATCATATGATGTAAGTGTTGTGAGTCAATTCATGTACAAACTACAAATTATCAACTGGTAGGCCTTAGAGAGAATATTATGATACCTAAAAGGAGCTTCGGGAAGAGGATCGTCGTATAAAAACATGGGCACTTCAATATAGAAGGTTTCTCAGATGCAGATTGGGTTGGATCACCTGATGATAGGAAATCTACATTGGGATATTGTACTCTTGTTGGAGGGAATTTGGTTACATGGAAAAGTAAGAAGCAAAATGTAGTTTCAAGATCTAGCGCCGAAGCAGAATATAGAGTTATGTCATATAGTTAGTGAACTCTTATGGATTAGGACCCTTCTTACCGAATTAGGATTTTATAAAAGAGGTTCCATGGGTTTGCATTATGATAACCAAACAGCCATTCAAATTACTTCAAATCCAGTCTTCCATGAAAGAACTAAACATATTGAGGTGGATTGTCACTTTATACCAGAGAAGCTTTAAGCAAGAATAATCTCCATCGAACATGTTTCATCTCAAGAGCAAGTAGCTGATATTCTCACTAAACCTGTTATATCTAAAATCCTATCTTTTATATATGGCAAGCTGGGTATTTATGATGTCTTTTCTCCTCTAGCTTGAGGGGGAGTGTTGGAAGATGGGCTCAAGCCCACAAGCTCAAGACAAGAAGCCCGCACATCAAAGGAGTGACATATGTGTAAAATATGGTACTTTCCATAAAGATGGCATGGAGGTGTAAATATGTGTTCCTTTTATGTCTTTTGTTTTATCAAGTTGTAGCCCTAAGGGCATTGTAAAACTATATATAAAGGCATTGGCTAAGAGGTAGAGCATTGAAGCCCTCTCCTCTTCTTCCACAAATTTGTCCAACCTTATCACCATGTTATCATTTTCAACCCACTTTTGGTAGGTCTCATCTTCTTCATCAATCGGAGGAGGAAATTTAATAACGTGGCTTTAGAGGTCACGAGTAATAAGAACCCTCCGAACCAATTGTACTAGCTCATGTAATTGGAGAGACCTCTTAGTGGAATCTTAGTAATACGGAGTATATCACTCTTATTACTGTTGTGTCCACTCTCCATGATGAGGCAAGTTAAATGTGGAGGTCAAGGGAAGGGGCCTTCTTCAAATAACAATTACTCAAAGTAATTTGAAGAACCCATGGACCAAATCAGTCACCGAAAAAAGGAGAACGAGAACCAATTTCTTTCACGAGAGCAAACACCAAATTATCAACAAATTTTTGCCTTTAGCAAGTGAGAACAAAATCCAGCCATCACTCAACTCCTCTTGTATTCTTAAAAACAAAGAGAAGAAGGTAGATGCAACCGATTAGGACTTAATCCAAACTCCAACACAAACCGAGAGATAGAAAAAAATATTTAGAGAAGATTTAAAGGCAAATCAAGATACTTAGAAGAAATTTATCTTCAGTTCATGGGATACTTCAACGTAAAAAAATTTCAATTGTTGAAGTTCAAAAGAAACTACAAAGGGTAAATGACTGCTGGAATTTCACCAAACATATAATGGGTATCCAACAACATAAAAAAAAACCCATGAGCAACATTAAGTAGGAGAAGTTACAACAACATGTGCTGGAATTCTACCTCAAATGAGATTGATCCAAGTTACATAAAGGTAATTGAATCTCACTCATCAATCTTTATAAGATGCAAACTGCAAATGATCTTAATCACGCTTGTAATTGATTTACAAGAAGATCAAGATTATAACATCAATTTAGTCGTAAAAATAAATCTTCACAACATATAAAGATTTATCTTAACTTGGTGTGATTCAAAGTTCAAAAAGTAGAAAAACAGTAAAGAGGAGTATGTAAATAAGGAAAGAAAATAAAATGTAAATAAGAAGAGAATGAACTTATCTCTTCATGACTGAACTCCTTCTTTTACAACTTCTTGAATAAATTCAAAATAATTTCATCGAGAGGGATCCTTAACTTCTTGTTCTGATCTCATGAAAGGAACTTTAGATCAACGAGGAAGAAGAAGAAGAAGAAAAGAGAAGGAGAGGAGAAGAAGAAGGACGTGGAAGGAGAGAGTTTGGATTAAGGGAGAAGAGGTTTGCATCAAAGTGAAAATGAAGGCTGGACGAATTTGTGGAAAAAGAGGAGAGTGCTTCAAATGCTCTACCTTTTAGTCAGTGCCTTTATTTATAGTCTTTACAATGCCCTTAGGGCTACAACTTGATGAAGTAAAAGACATAAAAAGAACACATATTTACACCTCTATGCCATCTTTAAGTGAAGTATCATATTTCACACACATGTGCAACTCCTTTGATGTGTGATTTTCTTGCCTTGAGCTTGTGGGCTTGAGCCCATCTTCCAACATTTAGCATCAATGCTAAAATTCTCCATACATCGAGTTGATTGAAGAAGTACTACTGGGTGTTATTATTTAGCTTCCGAGCAGCTTACTGGTAACAAAAATTTATAACATTCTCTATCTCCGAATCTTTCACACAAGTTGCTACCATAGCTGACGGTTCTCAAACCAAAATCCAAGGAAAAGATTCCACTTCTATCACCCCATTAATTCTGCTCACTAATATTCTTTTCATTCCTACTTTCCCTTTGAATCTATTATCTATTAGTCAGTTGACAAAATATTTTAATTTCTCTGTTACTTTCTCACCCACTTCATGTGTCTTTCAGGATCTTATAATGAAGTAGGTGATTGGTGGAGGCCATGAACAAGGGGGGGCTTTACTACTTGAACATGCCACAAAAAAATATGGTTTCTACTACTAAAAATGAGACACGGTTATGGCACAAATCGGTTGGGACATCCATCTGCACAGTCTCTTCATTATATATTTCCTTCTCTTAAAGTAAGTTCAAAATTTCATTGTGAGGTTTGTCAATTGAGTAAACATCAATAGAGTACATACTCTCCTCGTCCAGAAGTCAAAAGTGTTACTCCATTTTCATTAATTCATACTGATGTTTGGGGGCCCTTGAGTGTCTCCAATAATTCTCAAGCAAAATATTTTATTACATTTATTGATGATTTCACTCGACAACTTCGTTGTTTATATTTAAGGAGTGTTCTGAGATACCATTCATTTTTAAGTCATTTCATGCTATGGTACTCACACAATTTGGTCAGAAAATAAAAATTCTCCAGTCTGATAATGCCAAAGAATATGTTTCCAAAGACCTTGACTCTTTTTGTCAAGAAAATGGCATTTTCCATCAAACATCATGCGCCTACACTCCTCAAAAAAATGGTGTAGCCGAACGAAAAAATCATCATATTCTTGAGGTAGCTCGAGGTTTATTATATGCCAAGAAAGTTCCAAACTTTTATTGGCCTCATGCAATCCTTACGGCTTGCTTTCTTATAAATCATCTACCATCTACCGTTCTTGGTAATAAATCTCCTTACTCTATATTATTACCAAATGATGATCCGTTTTCATTACCTTTGAAAGTCTTCAGATGTCAATGTTTTGTTCATAATTCATTACCTAGACACAGCAAACTTGATCCTAAATCTATCAAGTGTATCTTGTTGGCATACTCTCGCACACAAAAGGGTTATGTTTGTTCTAGTCTTACTCTTCAACGTTTATTTGTGTCTAGGGATGTAACATTTTTTTAAGACTCCTTATTTTATTCTAATAGCACTCCTCCTGATTTATCCTCAGTCCCAGGTTCCCCTCAACTGGTTGTGCCTCGTGATACAGATATTATTCAAACCCCAGAGCAAGTGACCGACACCACACTCGCCGAGTTAACAGATCCAACAGAGGTAAGTCTTTCATCCCCAGTTATTGTTGGCCCTCAATATGATATTCGTCCTATTGCTATAAGGAAAGAACCTCGATCATATACTAGACCTTGTACTTCTCATCCCATTTCAAATTTTGTCTCATCATCATCTCTTACCTTAATGTTGTCAGTTTCTTTCTTCTATTTCCTCCATATCTGCTCCACAGTCCTATCAAGAGGCTCTACAACATCCAGGGTGGAAGGCAGCAATGGATGAAGAAATGAAGGCCCTTAATGACAATCATACATGGTCACTGGTTCCTCTTCCTACAGATAAAAAACTTGTTGGTTGCAAGTGGGTTTATACTGTCAAACAGAATCCGGATGGGTCAATTGCACGATTGAAGGCTCGATTGGTTGTCAAAGGTTATACTCAGTGCTATGAAATTGATTATGAAGAAACCTTATCTCCAGTGGCAAAAATGAACTTGGTACGTTTATTATTATCTCTAGCGGGCAATTCATCATGGCCGATATATCAACTTGATGTGAAAAATGCATTTCTTAATGGTGATATTAAAGAAGAAATTTACATGCAACAACCACTTGGGTATGTGGTTGAGGGGGAGTCTGTATGCCGCCTAAAAAAATCTCTATATAGTCTAAAGCAGTCCCCTCGGGCATGGTTTGAGAAATTTAGTCAAGCCATCATACATGCCGACTTTCATAGATGCTCTGGAGATCACTCAGTATTTATTGAAAATACACCTAGACGTAAGGTGATTCTGGATGTATATGGATATTATTTTAACTGGGAGTGATTCCGAGGGCATTTAGAAACCAAAAGAGAAAATATGTGCTGAATTCAAGACGAAGCATCTTAGACTACTCAAATATTTTTTGGGTATTGAAGTATTACAATCCAGACATGGGATTGTGCTATCCCAAAGGATGTATGTCATTGATCTACGAGACGAGATAGGAATGATGGGATGCAAACCAATAGACACTCCTATGGATGCAAATACAAAATTATGTGGAGGCACTGGAAAATATGTAGATATTGGGAAATATCAAAGACTAGTGGGACAACTTATTTACTTGTGTGTAACAAGGCCAGATATTTCATATGCAATAAGTGTGGGTAAGTCAATACATGCACTAGCCACAACTTAGTCATTGGCAAGCACTTGAAAGAATACTACAATATCGGAAAGGAGCTTCAGGAAGGGGGCTTCTCTATAAAAACCATAGTCACTGCAACATCGAAGGATTCTAAGATGCAGACTGGGCCGGATCCGCGGATGACAGAAAATCTACTTCGGGATTTTGTACGATGGTTGGAGGGAATTTGGTTACATGGAAAAGCAAAAAGCAAAATGTAGTAGCACAGTCGAGTGCAGAAGCAGAATACAGGGCCTTGGCACACACTGTTAGTGAACTCATATGGATAAGATCTCTTCTCACTGAATTGGGATTCTACAAAAAAAACTTCAATAGATCTATACTGTGACAATCAAGCAGCAACACACATTAAATCAAATCTAGTCTTCCATGAAAGGATAAAGCATATTGAAGTGGATTGCCATTGTATACGAGAAAAGTTCCAAGCTGAATCCTCACAAAGTGAAGTTGCAGATATTCTCACCAAGTCGGTCACTCACAAGATTATATCTACCATATGCAGCAAGTTGGCCATTTATGATATCTTCTCACCCCCAACTTGAGGGGGAGTATTACAATATGGGACTCTCCATGGTGCTCGAACTGGTGGGACCCACCATGAGGACGTGGGACACCAAAAAGAGTCCTCACCCAAGTAAACACGAGTTAAGGAATTAAGAAGCACAAGCTGAATTGAGTTAGAAGACTTGAAGATCAAGTGGGACCCACAAATATCTCACAAGCTGTCAACCTTATCAAGATGAGCTAGAAGATCATGAGGGACCCACAAGGATATGGCCACGAGCTGGCCTTCTCCCTTATATTCACGTGAATGAAGAAAGAGTCCTAGTTCAACTCATATGAGTCTGCTAGTAGATTGGTTTGGATAGACTTATCTTAGAGAGTTAGAGTTGGAATGTAATTAGGATTGAAAGGCTAATTGTATAAGGACTCTACCTCCTCCTCTACTATAAATAGAGGAGTTGTAATCCGGAATTCATCAAGTTACTCATCTCATTCTCGAGTTACTCTCTCCTTCTCTTTTTGCTTGGCGCAACCTCTCTTCCCTTCTCTTTTTTGTCTTTCTTTTTTCTCTTGCTCGGAATTATGTTTTACTTTTTCTTCTCTCTACCCAAGAGCTCTTCTTCCCTTTCTTCTTTTCTTTCTTCTCTCTTGCTCGGAATTATGGAAAAGGGATCCTAAATTTAATAGGGAGACATGCTCCGAGTTGTATTCAAGCTCCTATAACTTACAAAGGCTGTTGATTTTTAGGAATCCATGAATTTAGCTCATGTACAAAAAGGGAAAGAAACTCATTGGGAGAAAATTGGAGGAAGAAGGGTTATGGAATTGATTATCCCTAACCCTCCACTTGAAGCTCTATTTATAAATTTATGAAACGATAATATTACAATAATACCCCTGAACTTAGGGTTTTAACCTTGGAACTTTAACATAATTACATCAATGTCATCTCTATGAGATGACCCTTTATTTACCATCCTGCCATTAATATATATGTGGGCCTATGGGCCTGCTCCTTGATTTGTGGGCCTTGAGCCCGTCATCTATTTCTCTTGGATCCATGGGTCTTCCTTAGTCTTATGGGCTTGGGCCCATCTTCTAATACACTTTGATATGTGAGCCTTCCTTGGTCGTGTGGGCTTGGGCCCTATCTTCCAACACTCCCCCTCAAGCTGGGGGTGAGAGAGCAGTATGAACTCCCAGCTTACTGCAAATTATGTATAAATTTTTTTTTGTATAATATGCCTTCATCTTCCAACACTCCCCCTAATACTGTTGTTCTCATTCATGAGGCCCAGCTAGTATAATATTAGTGAGAGGAAATCACTCTTAGCCGCTAAGACATTGCTCTGAAGTGTCCACCTCCACCACCGTGTCCCTCCACAGGACAACAACTCTCAAGTGGTAGAGTAATATATAATATTAATGAGGGTAAGTAACATAAATATAACAATAAGTTCCTTCGTCATGGACTTCTAACAACAAAAATGTGATATTTTTATGGGGATGAAGTTCCTCCGTCATGGACTTCTAACAACAAAAATGTGATATTTTTATGGGGATGAAGTTCCTCCGTCATGGACTCCCGACCACAAATAAATTTAATATTTTTTACGGGGATGAAGTTCCTCCGTCATGGACTCCTAACCAAAACAAATTTTGACATTTTTTATGGGGTTAACAATAAATAATGGTATGAGGCTACATCTTCTTCAATAATAATGTCTCATCAAAAGAGATACAATAGCTACAGCTGAAATGAGCTTGGCTTGGGCCCATTTACCACAACCCAAAAATAATCCCTTGTAAAATGACCCATGAAATAATCCATTACATATATCTAGACCAAATAATATGTTAACCAAGGAATAATCTATCAATTCTTCAAAAAAATAATCCAGCCAAAGAAAAACATTTATCGAGTCGGGCCAAAATCTTGGCCATGTATACCGTGGCAGAAATTAAGTAGCTCGAGTCAGGTTGACCCGGACCCGAGTTGACCCGGTCCGGGTTTACCTAGACCGAGTTGGTCCGAGATGACTCGGTCGGGAAGAGAAGTCACGCGAAAACTGTTGAGTCAACTTGGTCCAGGTTGCGGCAAAACCAGCGCTGGGTTAACTCGACGCTCAATTAAATTTTTACTTGGGAAAAAATTTATGAACAGTGCTTCTTCTTCCCCAACCAAACAGTGCGGAAACTGAGCTTCCGTTTTCCTCCCCGCGGCCGGCCGATCTTTGCTGCCTTTCCTTCGGAAGTTCTTCTCTGAAATGGCAGAGGAGTTTCCTAAAATCGCCATAGAGTTCTGGTTTAATACAGCAGCAACAGAGATAACAACGAAAACAGAAACTTTCCGGTTGAAGCAGAGAACCGACGACTCGGGAGAATATCTATCACCGAGATATTTCCGGCTGAGTTTCCTCAGCAGATCGGAACCTTGCATAAACCGAACCTCGGCATAACGGCAAGGCAAAACCTAAGTTGGCTGAAAAATCATCGTCTTCCTCTCCGACGACGAACAAAGCGGGACAACGTCTCAGCTTGTTCAAATTATTTTTTTTCGGATTCTGGAGTAGACGACGATACATCCAGAAAGATTCCGTGAAGCTGCCTCTGTTCTTGAGCTTGCCGCATGCTGAGAAGAAGCCATTGTGGATAACTTTCCAATGGAACAAGTAACTTTCCAAGATTATATGTTGCTGGAAATAGAATAGAGAATGCTTGCCAGAGTATTCTTCCTTTATCATAAACGGCAAGCCCACGAGTTGCTAATCAAGATAGGAAACTTTCCAGGAAAGCAGCAAGGTACAAAATTCTTTCCTTAGGACAACCCAATATCTTGAGAGTTCTAAGAAAAAAACATCCCCGACGCCGAATGGAGCAGGATAGCAGTAATTTAAAAATACCAGCAGCTTGTCGGATGGTCAGAATTTGAATCATCTGGTGTAGGGTCTATTGCCGTAGATTATCAGCCTGGTGGATGAATCCTTCAAGGTTAAAGAGTTTTCCAAGGGCGAGAACTATCTGACTCATGTAATCTCCAACTTGGTTGCCGTCACTCAGACACCCATTGGCGACTGCATCTGCAAGAGACTGTTGGAGCAACGCTTTGGTGATTATTTCTTGAGGCGGATTTAAGGTTTGAAAGCTGATCAATAGGATGGTCAGAGTAAAACTGGTAAAATTGGAGGGACAAAATCTGACGAGCAACAAAATCTAAAAAACTGAATTCTAATATTTATAAAAAGCCATTAAAAAAGAAAAATAATAGGTTTCATGAATCCTGAAAAGCCATACCTACGAGTCTTGAAAATCAATGCTCTGATACCATGTTGATTTTCAGGACTCCGTGAATTTAGCTCATGGAGAAAAAGAGAAAGAAACTCATTGGGAGAAAACTGGAGGAAGAAGGGTTATGGAATTGATTATCCCTAACCGTCCCCTTGAAGCTCTATTTAATGAAACTAAAATATTATAATAATACCCCTGAACTTAGGGTTTAGGGTTTTAACCCTAAAACTTTAACATAATTATATCAATGTCCATCTATATGAGATGACCCTTTATTTACCATCCTACCATCAATGTATATGGGCCTATGGGCCTTCTCATTGATTTGTAGGCCTTCCTTGGTCGTGTGGGCTTGGGCCCTGTATTCCAACAAGGCCATATGATATTTTACAATGGATGCTTACCACCAAACAAGGAGACAATATACATGAATATTTGGCCCGTTTTCGAGGCTTTCTTCAAGAATGGAAAACTGCCCAACCAACCTCTACAGATATCTCTGTCCAAGATAAATAGAAAGAGGCATTGATAACTGCCATATGCCTTGCTAACATTAAACCACATCTTGAAGTTGCTAAGACTCACCTTCTTAGTTCTTCCTCCCTTCCCACTTTTGATGATGTATGTGCTACACTTCTCCGTATTCCAGACGCTTCTCCCTCTACTACTGAAATGTCATCTGCTATGTACTCTTGACATAGGGGAACACCATCTGACCAAGGTCGAGGCCGAGGCAGTTTTATAGAGGAGGAAGAGGAAGAGATGGAAGGATTGGTTTTGACCGAATAGATGGGAAGGAATGCACGCATTGTAAGGGATATGTCCACACTAGAGACACATGCTTTCACCTAAAATAATGCTCTATATGTGGTAGATTGGGCCACTCTCGCGAAAGATGTTATAAAGCTCATGAGAATAGGGCTAACCAAGCCTTAGTGAGTGATACGAAGGTAGAGCAGTCTACCAAAACAACTCCAAAGCATACTTTTACTGATGATGACTATAAACTATTCCAAAAAATGAAGACCATGATGGGGTCCTTCCCAAGTACTTCACCAACCACTGCCACCACCACTTTAGGTATGTTTTCTGCCTCATCTTCATCTTGGATAATTGACTTGGGAGTCTTTGAGCATCTTATAGGTAACAAATATCTTCTATACTCAGTTTCTCCATGTCTTTCACATAAAATTGTTACCATTGCTGATGGTTCACAAACTAAAGTGTAAGGGAAATGATCCACTTCTGTTACACCATCACTTCCACTCACTGATATCCTTTTCATTCCTACTTTTCCTTTGAATCTTTTATTGGTTAGTCAGCTCACCAAACATTTTAATTGCTCTATCACTTTCTCACCCACTTCATGTGTGTTTTAGGATCTTACAACGAAGCGGGTGATTGGTGGAGTCCGTGAACAAGGGGGGACTCAACTACCTGGATGTGCCACAAACAAATATTGCATCCACCTGTGACACCGAAACTAGGTTATGGCACAACCTATTGGGACATCCGTCCACCCAATCTCTTCATCATTTTTTTCCTAAAGCGCGGTCAGACCTTCGTTGTGAAGCATGTCAAATGAGTAAACATCAGAGGTCTACATACTCACCTCTTCTAGAAATATTAAAAATGTCTCTCCTTTTTCGTTAATTCATATTGATGTATGGGGACCCTTGAGTGTCTCCAATATTTCTCACGTGAAATATTTTATTACATTCATTGATGACTTCACTCGTACCAGTTGGTTATTTTTGTTTAAAGAGTATTATGAAATACCATTGATATTTAAATTTTTTCATGTAATGGTATTCACTCCGTTTGGGTAGAAAATTAAAGTCCTTCGGTCGGATAATGCCAAAGAATACACATCAAAAGATCTTGACTTGTTTTGTCAATAAAATGACAGTATTCATTAGACATCATGTGCTTACACCCCTCAACAAAATGGTGTAGCCGAACGGAAGAACCGTCATATTCTTGAGGTAGCTCGCAATTTACTATATGCCATCAAAGTTTCATATTTTTATTGGCCGCATGCAGTTCTTGCCGCATGTTTTCTTATAAATCGGTTACCCTCTTCCGTTTTTGGTAAAAAATCTCCATACTCTCTATTATTACCTGATGATGATCCTTTTTCACTGCCTTTGAGAGTCTTTGGCTGTCAATGTTTTGTCCATATTTCCTCCCCAAAACACAGTAAACTTGATTCCAAATCTACGAAGTGTATCTTCTTAGGATACTCTCGCACACAAAAGGGTTATGTTTGCTATAATCCCTCTCTTCAGCATTTACATGTGTCTTGGGATGTCACATTTTTTGAAGACTCTCCATATTATTTTGATAATGCTCCTCTAGGTTTATCTTCCGTACCAGGTTCTCCTCGACCGATTGTGCCTTGTGCTGTAGAAACTACTTAGCACCCAGAAACACTGGCTGACACCACACCTGCTAAGTTGTTGGATCCTACCGAGGTAAGTCCATCTTCTCCGATTATTTTTGGCCCAAAATATGATACTCGTCCTATTGTTCTTAGGAAAAAGCCCAAATCATGCAGCATGCTTTCTACTTCTCATCCCATAACAAACTTTGTGTTTCATCATCGTCTATCCCCTGTTTGTTGTCAATTTTTATTGGCTATTCCTCCATACATGTACCACAATCCTATTAGGAGGCTCTCAAACATCCAGGGTGGAAGGCGGCTATGGATGAAGAAATTCAAGCTCTTTATGAAAATCAGACATGGGCTCTAGTCCCCCTTTCCTTCAGATAAGAAACTTGTTAGTTGCAAATGGGTATTTATAGTGAAACACAATCCGGATGGGTTTGTGGCTCGGTTGAAAGCTCACCTTGTTGCTAAAGGCTATACACAATGTTATGACATTGATTATGAAGAAACTTTCTCTCCAGTAGCTAAATTAAACTCGATACGTTTGCTATTATCTCTGGCAACTAACTCTTCTTGGCAGGTTTATCAACTTGATGTAAAAAATGCTTTTCTAAATAAGGATATAAAGGAGGACATTTATATGCAGCAACCACCTGGGTATGTGGTTGAGGGGGAGTCCATATGTCGACTAAAAAAATCTATTTATGGTCTCAAACAGTCACCTCGTGCATGGTTTGAAAATTTTACCTAAGCACTCATATGGGCCGGATTTCACAGATGCTCTGGAGTCTTTATTAAAGACACAATGAAGGTCAAGGTAATTCTAGTCGTATATGTTGATGACATTATTATAACTGGTAGTGCTCCCGAGGGCATCCAAAAGACAAAAGAAAGGATATGTATTGAATTCAAGACAAAGGATCTCGGACTGCTCAAATTTTTTTTGGGTATTGAAGTACTACAATCCAGACATGGAATTATATTATTTCAAAGGAAGTATGTCCTTGACCTACTGGAGGAGACCGGAATGCTGGGATGTAGACTAGCAAAAACTCCTATGGACTCGAACACAAATTATGTGCAGGTACTGGATAAGAAGTAGATGTTGGAAAATATCAAAGATTAGTGGGAAGACTTATTTATCTCTGCGTAACAAGGTCAGATATTTCATATGCAGTCAGCGTGGTAAGTCAATATATGCACAGACTACAACTCAGTCATTGGCAAGCACTAGAAAAGATATTACGATATCTTAAAGGAGCACCAAGAAGAGGGTTCCTCTATAAAAATCATGGACACTTCAACATCGAAGGATTCTCATATGCAGATTGGGCCAGATCCCTGGATGATAGAAAATCTACTTCGGGATAATGTACGATGGTTGGAGGAAACTTGGTTACATGGAGGACCAAAAACAGAATGTAGTTGCAAGGTCTAGTGCAGAAGTAGAGTACAGAGCCATGGCACACACAGTCAGTGAAATCCTATGGACTAGATCTCTCCTAATTGAAGTGGGTTTTTACAAAGAAGCTCCTATGAATCTATATTGCGATAATCACATCAAATCCAGTCTTCCATGAGAGAACAAAGTATATAGAAAAAGACTACCACTTCATATGAGAAAAATTCACTATCGGCATCTTATCTCTCTAGCATGTATCTTCACATAACCAGGTTGCAGACATTCTCACTAAATAAGTCACTCATAAAATTTTGTCTAACATTTGTAGCAAGCTGGGCATCTATGGGAGTGTTACAATGTAGCACCCACCATGGCCCCACAAGTTGGTGGGACCCACCATGAGCTTGAGAGGTGTCAACAAGAATCCTAATACAAAGTGGATCTAGCTAAGAGATAAGGAACATGTGCTGGAATTAAATAGAAGTTTTGAAGATCAAGTGAGACCCACAAATATACCATGAGCTGGAAGATCATGTGGGACCCACAAGATAAGACCAAGAGTTGGGTCTCTAGCTTGATTCACATCCTTAAAGAAGGTGTTTGTAGTTGAGTTAAATTAGTCTCTTAAATAGATAATGTAATCTTATCATGATAGGCTTATCTTGGAGAGTTTTAGTTGGAATGTAATTAGGAGTCCTAAAATTACTTGTACATGGACTCTATCACCTCCTCAACTATAAATAGAGGTGATAGTAACTCGGAATTCATCAAGCAAGTTCCTTATTTTTTTCTTCTCTCTCGTGTGAAGTGTTCTCTCTCTACTCTCTTTTATTTTTCTTCTCTTCTTTCTCTACCCAAGAGCTTTTCTCTTTTTCCTTTTTTCTTTCTCTCTTCCCTTGCTCGAGGTACTATTCATGGGATCCTAAATTCAACAGATAGCCTAAAGTGACTAGCCAAAGGAGTACTCACTGGTTTTGCATCATTCATGTTGAATCTGCTCAGTTCCTTCTTCACATATTCTTCTTGTGATAGTTTCAAGACATCAGTATCCCTAGTAATCCTCATCACAAGGATTTGTTATGCAGCACCCAAATCCGTCATTGCAAACTTATTGGACAACTCCCTTTTCACCTTATTTATTTCCTATTTTCAAGCACATGTAATCAACATGTCATCAACATATAGCAGTAGAATGATGTAGGATTCATCAAGGTTCTTCACATAACATCAATGATCCACCTGGCACCTCAAGAAACCAATCCTACTCATGAAGATGTCAAACTTCTTATACCACTATCTTGGAGCATTTTAAGACCATACAAGATCTTTTGGAGTTTTCACACCATTTTCTCTTTTCCCTATGCTTTGAAACCCTATGGTTGCATCATGTAAATTTCTTCCCCCAAATCACCATGAAGAAATGTTGTCTTTACATCCAATTTCTCTAAGTGAAAGTCTTCATTTGTCACTTGTCCAAGCATTATTCTAAAAGTAGTCAATTTCACTACTGGAGAGAAAATCTCAGTGTAGTCAATGCCTTCTTTTTGTTAAAAACCCTTTACAACAAGTCTTGCTTTATACCGCTAACTACCATCATGTTCGACTTTGATTCAGTAAACCCATTTATTCTGCAAGGCCTTCTTCCCTTTTGGTAACTCAGTCAACTGCCATGTCTGATTCGATAACAGTGAATCCATCTCATCCCTCATGGCCAACTCCCACTTGGTAGACTTATCAACTTGAACGACATCCTCATAACTCTCTAGTTCACCTTTATCAGTGAACAAAATATAATTCAACATAGCGGATAACTTTGTAGTAGTCTGCTGGTTCTGGCAGATCTTTTGAGTTCATTCACATGAATGTCCTGGTTTACTTTTGGGGTATGTTTTCTTGGTTTTCCTGAGCAATATTCTCCATCTTAATAACTAGAAGATCTCTCAAATGAATCACTTCATATTTCTTGTCTTCATTACTCGTGCTCTTAAAATTTGTTCTCAACCAATCTTTATAAAGGGCCCCTTCATTGAAGATCATATATCCTTGCTCCTGATAACCTTAAGACTTTGGTCATCCTAGAAACGATAACCAAACTCGGTACCAGTAGCCAATAAATAACATATCTTAGATTTATCATCAAGTTTACTTCTAACAGCAAAATCAATGTGAATATAAGAAACACAACCAAAAACTTTCAAGAAAGAAAGGTTTACCTCTTTGCCACTCCAAACCTCTTATGGTATTTTTCAATCCAATGGTGTTGCAGGACCTCTATTGCTCAAATAAGCAACGGTGTTAATAGCCTCAGACTAGAACATATTTGGCAATCCCGCATGTAATCTCATGTCCTAGCATTATCATTCAAAGTTCGGTTCATCGTCTCAACCACACCAATCTGTTGAGGTTTTTTAGGAATAGTCTTCTTCATCTAGATGTCGTTATCAATAGAGTATCGCTTGAAGTCATATCTATGTATTCTCTCCCATTATCTGATGACAGGTACTTCACCTTCAAATATGTCTCATTCTCAACCTTTGTTCTCCATCTCTTTAAAGTATCAAAGACATCAGATTTTTTTTTCCGGAAATAAAATCATACCTTTCTACTTGCATCATCAATAAATGTCACCTAGTAATTGGAACCATCAAGGAAGGTAACAGTTGAAGGTCCCCACACATCTGGATGAACCAACTCCAATTTTACTGTCTTTTGCTCCTTTCCATCCTTAGACAAGCTAACTTTTTCTGTTTTCCAAAAAGACGGACCTCACACAAACTATTGTTTACAGATTTCAACCTTGATAACTTTCCTTTGGACTGAAACACTTTCATTACCTTATCACTCATGTGACTAAGCCTATAATGCCACAAATCAAAATCAGTAACAACATGAGCAACTGCAATTGTGTCTCTACAACTGGAAGTGATGTAAAGAGTTCTAGTTTTAACTCCTCATGCAACAACCATGGTTCCCTTAGTGACTTTACATGCATCTTCATTAAAAGTCACATTATGACCTTCCTCATCAAGCTGCCCTATTGAGATCAGAATATGCATCAGTTTTGGCACGTGTCTAACCTTGTGAATTTTCCACACTGACCCATTTGATATCCTCAAACTGACATCACCAATACCAACAATATCTAAAGGTTCTCCATTTGCAAGATACACCTTCTCCATGATCTCCCAGTGCGTAGTGGTATGAAAAGAAGCTCCTGAATCTAACACCCAAGAGTCAATGAGGCTATCAACCGACAAGAGTAAAACATATTTTACTTCTTTACTCACTGCATTTGTAGCATTATTTTTTTTCATCCTTCTTCGGTGCTCTGCAGTTCTTCTTTATATGACCAGACTTGCCACAATTCCCGCATTCCATATTCCTTCCGAATTTTGACTTACTTCTTTCTTTCTTTGACTTCCATCTATTGTTGCTCTTGTTGGAATTCCTCTCAAAGTTCCTGCACCTAGTATCCACATTTAAGGAAAAATTAGATGTCGATGATTCTCTGGAGTCCTTTCTACGAATTTCCTTAGCAAGAATGGCACCTTGAACAATATTAAAGATCAACTGCCCATTGCCTATAGAATTGTTGACCGCAGCCCTTATAGGCTCCCAACAATTTGGTAAAGACGTTAAAAGAATTAAGGCACAAACCTCATCATCAAATTTAATCTGAATGGTGGTCAATTGACTGACTATCATGTTAAACTCATTCAAATGTACTAATGTATTTTTTGTCATCTTTAAATTGAACAGTGTTGAATTTATGGAAAAGAGAAATATTTCATTGACTTCCTGTAATCAGAGTACAGAACCTCTATTTATAATAGAGGAAGGTAATAGATTCCAATTACAATTAAACTACCTTTGTTCCAATTACACTCAAACTCTAACCCTTAAAGCTAAGTCCTAGCATAATTAAATAACCCAATATAAATAGAAGACTAACATGACTAAAACACCTTTATAACTGAAACTCTTCTATGAGACCTCCTTCCATAATAATTGTGGTTCTATAAGACTTCTGATTATGTAAGACTCACAATGCCACCTCACGTGACCATGGTGGGTCCCTCCAGCTCATGTGATCATGGTGGGTCCATATCTTATGGGCTTGGGCCCATCTTCCAACCCACTTGGGTATGTGGGCCTTCCTTGGTCATGAGAGCTTGGGTCCATCTTCCAACACTCTTGAATATGTGGGCCTTCCTTGGTCGTGTGGGCTTGGGCCCATCTTCCAACACTCTCCCTCAAGCTGGTGGTGAGAGAACATCATGAAATCCCAGCTTGCTGTAAATTATGTATAGGATCTTCTCGTATAAAATAGCAGTCCTCCATATCTTCCAATACTCCCCCTCACACTGGTGCTCTCTTCCATGAGGCCCAACTAGCATAAGATAAGTGAGAGTAAAATCACTCCAAGCCGTATGACATCGCTCCATACATCAGTCATAACCCATGATGGATGTAGGGCACACTCCTATCATTCTCAAGTAGTGGCACTCCTATCTTTCACAGGTAGTAGGTCTATACGTAGTACTCAGAAGTGTAGTAAAAACTCTTCCATCACCGTGTACCTCCATTGGACAATGACTCTCAAGTAGTAGGAGTAATAAATGCCAATTAAGGGGGGTAACATATATTTAGTAATAAGTTTCTTCATCACGGTGTCCCAACTTGGGCACTGACTCTCATAGGTAGAAATGGGTGATAAAAGCCTATCATTCACAAGACAGCGACGTGATACTTGATAAATGTCTGTCATTCACAAGACAACGAAGTGATACGTGATAAATGCCTATCATTCAAAAGACGACGATAAAAGACGTGATAAGTGGGTAATGCCTGTCATTCACAAGGCGACGATAAAAGACCCACAGGTACATAAAAAATAGTCTTAATGGACTTAAAACATTCAACCATGATGTAGTTAAACTCCCAACATAAGCAACACACAAAAGGAAGGATGGTAGGAAAAAGACTGCCAAATAACCAATGGGTAATGGATAAAGAGGAAGATAGGATGTTGAGGCCACCACTTCTCCAATAATAATGTCTCATCCAAATAGACACAATAGTGGCAGCTGAAATGGGCTTGGACCTATATAACACGAACCAAAATAATAAAAATCTTTGTAAAAGGACCCATGAAATAATCCGATGTGAGTATCTGCACCAAATAATATGTTGTTTGTACCTCAAAATAATAATCCAGTCAGAGATAAAGAAACCCGAGTCGTGCCGAGTTATGTATCACCAATATAGTCGAGTCTTGGAAGAAATATGTATAAAACTTGGGTCTCGGACACGTATACTGAGGCAAAAAATAAGTGGGCCGAGTCAGGTTGATCTGGACCTTAGTTGACCCGACCGAGTTGTCTCGACAAAACAGAAGCAACCTTGGGTCGCTGGTTTCATGGCTTGACTCGGGCGATTCCGGTCTGAGTCAAGGTAGGCACTGAATCGGTGCAGTGTATTCAAAACTTAGGAAAGATGTAAATTGATTTACCTTTAAATCTCAATCATCATCTTCCCCGAATAGGGTGAGACAGTAGAGTCATCCTGCGGCGCTGGCTCCCAAATAGTCGGCGAGATATATCGGAAGGCAATCAGAAACTTCCAAAATATTTTGAAACAAAGATAAGATCAATGAGCATAAACAAAGACCTGATCAATGGATTTTCTGGAAAATCAGTAGTACGATCAAGATAAGTTTCTAAAAACAAATTAGAAAATCAGCAGCTTATGCTTTGGCACCAATCTGTCTCAGTCGTGGCTTTGCAGTGAGCTAATTATGGTTGACTTGCAGTTGGATGACAACAGTTAAGGCCACGGCGACGTTCGTCTAGCAATCTTCCAGCATATGACTTGATGGATGAGGAAATTACACCATAGATGAAAGATACGAGATCACAACAAGTTGACAACAAGAGAATCAAAGCACACACACCGAGCAGAAGAAATCAAATGTAATCAGCAACTTTCCAAAAAACACCAGTACGTAATGCCATCAATTCCGCAGCGGAAATTACGAAACAGAAAGATGAACAGGTTATGAAGCAATGTGGAAGACTTCCAACAAACAGATCAATATGATTAATAGGAGTATTTGAATCTCGATATGGAAAGTCCAGCAATGGGAACTTTCAGATCAGAAAAAAACAGCAATGTGATGAAGCCCGAATAATTGAGATTAATCCAGATATAGAGATGTCCAAACTGTAATATATATCTTCCCACAAACAGCTTCAAGGAGGAGAAGCTTTAGAGACAAAGAGGGATCATCTCGGTCGGCAGTCATGAACCAGAAACTCCCGAAAATAGAATAGCAGTGTAGAGGTGAAAACATAAAGCAAATAATGGGTATAGGGACTGAAAAAAGATAAATACAAACCTAAACTGCTAGAGATAATTAATCAGAGAAGGATCACATTACCTCTGTGGGTTGTCCAAGTCAACTCACAGAACCTCCTCTGATACCATGTCGAATTTATGGAAAAGATAAATACTTCATTGACTTCCTATAATTAGAGTACATGAACCTCTATTTATAATAGAGGAAGGTAGTAGAGTCCAATTAAAATTAAGCTACCTTTGTTCCAATTACATCCAAACTCTAACACTTAAACATAAGTCCTAGCATAATTAAATAACCCAATATAAATAGAAGACTAACATGACTAAAACACCTTTAAACTTAAACTCTTCCGTGAGACCTCCTTCCATAATAATTGTGGCTTTTTATGACTTCTTTTTGTGTAAGACTTCTTATTGTGTAAAACTCATAATGCCACCTCAAGTGATGATGGTGGGTCCCACTAGCTCGTGTGATCATGGTAAGTCCCACCAAATCTTGTGATTATGGTGGGTCCATATCTTATGGGCTTGGGCCCATCTTCCAACACACTTGGATATGTGAGCCTTCCTTGGTCGTGTGGGCTTGGGCCCATCTTCCAACAGTCTTGAATAAGTAGGCCTTCCTTGGTCATGTGGGCTTGGCCCCATCTTCCAACAAACAATTTTTTCTTGAGATGTACTTTATTATTTGTGGAAGGCTTCTCATACATATTAGATAGAATATTTATTATTCCTGTTGTAGTATTCTCCAATGCCACGTTATGAACGACGGTCTTCAATAGTGTTAACTGAATTACTCTCAACACAAGTCTATCAAGGAGATTCCACTAATCATCTTTCATACCTTCTGGTTTCATATCCAGAAGTGATGAGTGTAGATTTTTACTATACAAATAATCTTCGATTTACATTCTCCAGAACATAAAATTCATACTAGCAAACTTGTTGATTCCAAGTGTCTATCCTTCTCTACCAGCCATTGCTCTCAATCACGAACCAAGCTCTAATACCACTTGTTAGGAATTAGACGCCCTAATTCAATAGTAATGAGAGCAATAATAATCACATAAGAAAAAATAATCAAACATGAAAGCACAAAATTTATACAGTTTTGTCTCAAGGTGAGACTACGTCCTGCCTTCCACCGCTATTGTATCTCACTATAATAATGAAGTAGTTTACAAGTGAAATAGCACACTCTCGTGTTTTTCTCTAACCTCTCTTACCCGCAACTGATGATCCTCCAATGATGATAATATCCCTAACCACGGCACCCCCAAATATAAAGAGAAAACTAAAGCAACCGTAATACAAGTGTGAAATCCCCAAACTACCCTTGATGAAACAGTAGTCAATATACCGACTCAGTATAAGGCGTTAATTAGGCTCCACAACTTAACAAGCCACAACAAAATGGAGTCACATAGAAGAAGAATAAAACAATTCTCAACATGGCTAGAACTATATTGAATAACAAGATGATGCCAAAAGAATTTTGGGCACAAGCTGTTGCATGTGTAGTCTATCTCTCAAATCGATCACCCACAAAAAGGTTAAAGAATGTTATGCCCCAAGAAGTGTGGAGTGGACTGATGATGGACTGAATCCAAGTGTGTCACACTTGTGAGTTTTTGGATCAGTGGCATATGTTCATGTTCAGGAACATGAGAGGTCTAAGCTCGATGATAGAAGCAAGAAGTTTGTGTTCATTGGCTATGACAAAAATTCAAAAGACTACAAGGTCTTCAATCCTTGCAATAATAAAATTCTAGTTATTAGAGATTTTGAGTTTGAAGAAGACGCTTCATGAGATTGGAGTGTTAATGATGTTGGTGACTATGATTTTCTTCCATACTTTGAAGAAGAAGAGTTTGCAATGCAACCTCCAACTTCACCAACTCCTTTCACCCAATCATCACCATCATTGTCTTAACCTTTGTTGATCTTCAGGACTCCATGAATTTAGCTCATGGAGAAAAAGGTAAAGAGACCCATTAGGAGAAAACCAGAGGAAGAAGCGGTTATGGACTTGATGTCCTAACCCTCCCCCTGAAGCTCTATTTATAGATTAATGAAAGTATTATATTACAATAATACCCCTAAACTTTAAACTAATTACATCAATGTCATCTCTATGAGATGACTCTTTATTTACCATCCTGCTATCATTGTATGTGGGCCTATGGGCCTTCTCCTTGATATGTGGGCCTTGAGCCCATCTTCTATATCTCTTGGATGCACGGGTATTCCTTGGTCTTATGGGATTGGGCCCATCTTCCAACACACTTAGATATGTTGGCCTTCCTTGGTCGTGTGGGCTTGGGCCCTATCTTCTAACACTCCCCCTCAATCTGGGGGTGAGAGAACATGATGAACTCCCAGCTTGCTGCAAATGGTGTATAAATTTTTTTTGTATAAATTGGCAGTCCTTCATATCTTCCAACACTCCCCCTCACGTTGGTTCTCTCGTTCATGAGGCCCAGCTGGCCAATTTAGGGGGGCTATAACATAGATGTAATAATAAGTTCATCAGTCATGGTGTCCCACCCTTTGACATTTGATATTTTTTATGGGGTATTAAGTTCCTCCGTCATGGAGTCCTAACCATTGACATTTAATAGGGTATTAAGTTCCTCTATCATGAAAACCCAACCATTGGCATTTGATATTTTTGATAGGGGTATTAAGTTCCTCCGTCATGGAATCCTAACCATTGATATTTGATATTTTTTACAGGGGTATTAAGTTGCTCCATCATGGAATCCCAACCGTTGACATTTGATATTTTTTACAGGGGTATTAAGTTCCTCTGTCATGGAATCCCAACCATTGACATTTGATAGTTTTGACAGGGACAAATAAATGTTGGTATGAGGCCACCTCTTCTTCAATAATAAAGTCTCATCCAAAGAGACTCAATAGAAGCAACTAAAATAGGATTGGGCCCATATAACATGAACCAAAATAATCCTTGTAAAATTAACCCATGAAATAATCTAATGCACATATATGTACCAAATAATATGCTGATCAAGGAATATTCTGTCAATTCTTCAAAATAATAATCCAGCCAGAGAAAAATTTACTAACTCGTGCCGAGTCAAATAGTAGACCAATATATATGAGTCGTTGCAGAAATATATATAAGCTTTCGTTCAAACACATATACCGACGTAAAAAAAAAGTGGCCCGAGTCAGGTTGATCCAGACCCAAGTTGAACCACTGAGTTGACCCGGACCGGATTGACTCGATTCGAGTTGGCTCAATCGAAACAGAACCAAGACCCTTGGGTTGGTGGTTCTCTGGCTCATTGGCTTGATTCAGGTGAGTCCGGGTCTTGATAGAACATGAGCAATCTGGTTGATTAATTGAGGTTTCCTAACTTAGGAAACAATTTAAATCGACAATAGTGCCTTCTTCCCTGAAGAGCGGAAAATCAGAGCTCTTTGGAAGGTAACTTTCCAAATTGCTGGTGTGTTGGTTTGTCGCTGAAGAAATGGAAAAACAATCTAGCTGACATCTTCGTCCTCCCAAAATGGCAACCCATCTGGCGTAGGAAAGGCCAATGAAGAATAAGATTCTATCTTCGGCGAGGCTGGCTTTCGAATAGAGCGAAAAACCAGAGAGGCGTAGCCGGAGATGAAAGAAGTTTCCGGAATAAGAAAAAAAATTGGAATATCATCACCGTGTTCATCTTCAGATGGCAATGGAGAGTGATCGTCAGACGACAACAACAGCAGGATATGGCAATAGGGCCTTCTTCTTCCTCTCGGCGCCGAATTTCCAGAATTAGAAGGTCGGCCATGAATCAATCAGCAGGGCAAATAGAGCAACTCAGAATTACATGAGATCACAAGATCAACTCGAAATGATGACGCTCTAAGTTGGCTAATTACACCTCCGAGTTTGCAACAATAAGCTTGGGAGAAAAAAATACAACTTCCGTCCAACCAGTAGATGACGACAATGGTGCATTGAACCGATGAACTGAGATCACTAGAGCAAGATACTTCCGACGATATGAATTATATACTTTCAGCAGAAAACCATTCTGAAATACGGCAACAAGGTTTCTGAGAGACAACTGGAGTCTCAGAAATTCAAAGCAGCACCAATAAATGAGAGTATATAAGCCATACCAGAGAGCAACGTCAGAGAAAAATATGCAAAAATAAAAATACTAACAAAAAATAAAAATAAAAAGAATTCTAGCAACTTTAAAAAAGAATCAATATGAGAAAATAAAATTAATGGATTTCTTGAATCTTGAAAACCATAGTTGGAATCCTGAAAATCAAAGCTTTGATACCATGTTGATTTTTAAGACTCCATGAATTTAGCTCATGGAGAAAAATAGAGAGAGACCCATTGGGAGAGAACCAGAGCAAGAAGAGGTTATGGACTCATAACCCTCCCCCTGAAGCTCTATTTATAGATTAATAAAACAACTGTATTAAAATAATACCCCTGAACTAGGGTTTAGGGTCTAGGGTTTTAACCATGGAACTTTAACCTAATTACATCAATAACATCTCTATGAGATAACTCTTTATTTACCATCCTGCCATCATTGTATGTGGGCCTATGGTCCTTCTCCTTGATCTGTGGACCTTGAGCCCGTCTTCTATATCTCTTGGATGCATGAGTCTTCCTTGGTTTATGGGCTTGGGCCCATCTTCCAACACACTTGGATATGTGGGTCTTCCTTGGTCGTGTGGGCTTGGACCCTATCTTCCAACAACCTTCATCTTGCACAAGTGAAAGACCTCAAAGATACCGCAGCATTGAAGGCATCTATTTAGAAATTGAATGGTTTGAAGATATAAACTTATTTGTTTTTTCTTTAATGATGAACCTTTGAGTTTTGAAAAATTTTTAAGAGAGAAAAGGTGGACACAAGCCATGAATGAAAAAATTCCAGCCATTAAAAAGAATGACACTTGGGAAGTTTTTTCTCTTCCAAGTGATCATCGAACTATCGAAGTTAAATGGGTATTGAAAGCCAAGAAGAATTCCAAGGGTAAATAGAGAGATACAAAGTGAGGCTAGTTTCTAAGCTGTTTAAGCAAAAGAGAGTCATTGACAATGAAGAAGTATTTACTCCTACTGCTAGCTTAGAGACAATTTGATTGCTAATTTCTCTTGCAATTCAAAATCATTGAAAGATTCATCAAATGGATGTAAAGTCCACTTTTTCTAAATGGTTATCTAAATGAGGAGGTCTACGTTGAACAACCATTAGGCTATGTTCTTAAAGGCCATGATGACAAAGTTCTAAAATTGATGAAGGGTTTGTATAGACTCAAGCAAGCTCCAAGAGCTCAAGCAAACTCCAAGAGCTTGGAACAACCATCTTGATAAATATAATCAAGAGAATGGTTTTACTAGGTGCATGCATGAATATGCACTTTATGTAAAAGAAGAAAATGGAGGATTATTTTTTGTTTGTGTATATGTGGATGATCTTACTTTCACAGGAAGCAATCCAAGAATGTTTGAAGACTTCAAGAAGACTATGGCTCAAGAATTATAAATGAGTAACATGGGCCTCATGTCTTACTAATTGGGAATTGAAGTAAAGTAAATGGATTCATCTGAGGATTTTTAACTGAGTGTTGACTCCCAACCCACATAAGTCATTCCTTACAAAAATATATCCTGTTACGCATGATAAATCACTTTACAATCATCTATGATGGTTAGGTCAGCTTTTTGTAAATGGGCAAAATAATGGCTTGTTTGGATCTGGTAAATATCCCACCACATGTTCACTTGAGAATTTAATGAGAGTTTGTTATTCTCTTTGAAAGATTTGGATCCTTAGGTTATTTGCATCTTTAACATGTTTCAAGCATGCATATCCATTTTTTAAAACATGTGTAGAAAAATCTCTTTCTAATAAAATTCTAAGCTATTAGGGTTGTTGAACTAGTGAAATTATCGGGTTGCAAGAACAAGTGGCCGGAGGTAGAGACAACGCCGGCGAAGAATGATAGAAACCCATGGATGGAGGTGGTGCTGTGGACGACGGAATGGAGTCGAAGTCCTCTGACCGGCTCTCTCGAGTCTCGGTAGGAGTCGAAATAGCTCCGGAAATGGTCGGAAATGGGTAATCGATGCCTGAGGTGGTCGGAATGCAGAATTGGCACCGGAGGAGCCCTCTTGGGTCACCTCTAGTCCTGGCGATCAGAAACTGGTAGTGTCGAACTCGCCACGACGGAGACTCTCTCGAGCTCTCCTCGGGTCTATTCTTGGTTGCCGGACGGCGGTGGACGACGGTGGCGCGGCGAACGACGGCTGGAAATCCTCTCATGTTTCCCTTCTTTTAGTCGGTTGCCTCCCTTTTCTCCCCCCTCAACCTCTCTTTCTATTGATCGATTTTGCCCTAAAAAATCCCTCTGTTTCACTAATGGCATTTTTGTAAATATCTCCTTCTCCACCAAAATTCTCCTGAAATTCCATAATTGAACCCATAAAAATCATTTCAGGAAGAAATAAACCTTAAAAGCAATGAAATATAATTCAAGAGAGATAAATATGTAATATAAGCAGTGATTAATACCAAATTCAATAAATGCCTGTTGTCTGACAATCTCACAAAAGAAGTATACAAATTTCAATCTTGACCTGCAACTTCTTTCAACTTACAATTCATCATCAAAGTTAAGGAAACTCATTGCTTCCAGATTTAAACCCATTTTTCGCTATTACCGGCACATTTTCGCGATTACCAGCGTAATTTTTGTTTCACTGAATACTTTTGGGATTACCACCATTTTTTATTCATCTTCATTGCACATGCACTTATTTTTAAGTAACCGACTGTTCCGGTACATGTCCCTGGGTTTGCCCAGGCTGTTTCTGAGGTTATCGGTCTTTTGCATGCAAGAGCATTTCCATTTGCATTCATACATTACAACAAGGAATTTCACTGAGATATCAAAAAAGAATAAGATCAAATAGGCATACAAGACTATTCAGACTAACATAGATCAACACTAGATTTACATTTTCTCTTTTTCAACTAAGTTCCAAGTCTAATGTAATAGTAAGTTATCCCACTGAATTCGCATGGATCACAACAAATGATATCAGATTTCTAATAGGCATATTCTACATAGTTTTACAAAAAAAATTGAAACATATTTCAGCAACTTATTTTAACCCTACTAAAGTTAACCACATACTAAGAGGAGTAATTTGAAAACCAAGAACAAAAATCAAAAGAAAATCATTGCTAAGACATAAAAGAGTCGTCCCCCGCCCCCCCCCCCCCCCCCCCCAAACCTAAACCTGACATTGTCCTCAATGGGGAAAAGTTAAAACACCAGAACGACTACAAAAAGGAATAATAACTAAAGAATAATAAAACTCATGGAAACCACATGTCCATTGGCACACAAGAAGTAAAGCAAATCCAAAATAGTGCCAGGAAAAGAGATATTAGCAAACACCCCCAAACCTAGAGCATGACACGTCATCATCAAACAAACCAACTAAAAATCACTAAAATATCTGATTTACTAGACGATTTATTGTTGGCTTTAACGTCGGTTCTAGTACCAGTCTTCTCGTCTAGTAGCTACTACTCTAGTTGACTCACAGCTTAGCTAGTTATACTCCAACAGAGTAAGGGTTATGCTCCCTCAGGGCTCCTAAATCCATAAGTGGGACCATATGTATTTGGTCATCAACAATAATATTGAAATGTCAATCAAGACCCTCAGGAATGATAAATAGTCTCCCTCGAAGAAGGTTTACTCATATCAGTCGTACCCGTAGGTAATCATCCGTAGATGAAACCACTATCCCACATCACATTTTGAAGAAATTTCCGTGTGACTGGCCACTGAAGGCAGTAGGAATCACGCGCTGAACACAAGTCCTTGAGTTACTCACCATAAGGTTTTTATTCAATACTTCAAGATCGAACTGGTCAATCCCAGAAGGCTTGTTTGAGTACAGACCTCTCAAACTAGGGACCAAAAGTCTGGTCATCGACTACCAGAACCATTTACGCTCTCAGTCGGCAAGAGAGTACACCGAATCCATGATGGGGCCGGCATCGCCGGGGGACCTCCAATCAATCAAGACTAGAGTACACCAAAGGTTAACCCAATAAGAATGAATAAGACAAAAATAAAAACTGTAATGTACAAAGGGATAGAAACGTGGGGATTGCCCACAATGTGCTAAGTTTATAGTCGTAAGCAAGACTCTAACGCAGTCAAGATGAAAGGACAGGTTCCTCCAAGAAAATCACCATCACCTCCTCCGGTGTGGGGACATTCTCATGATATGGTTTGAGCCTCTGACCGTTAACTTTGAAGACCGACCCGTCTCCGTGATTGCGGATCTCAACAACGCCATGAGGAAACACCTGTGTAACCTCAAATGGACCGGACCACCTAGATCTTAGCTTCCCTGGAAACAAAGGCAACCATGAGTAATAAAGTAAAACATTTTGCCCAACAGTAAAAGACTTGTGAAAAATAGATTTATGATGTAAAAGCTTTCTTCGCTCCTTATACAGTTTGGCATTCTCATAAGCATCATGACGTATCTCCTCCAACTCATTCAATTACAATTTCTTCTCCTCACCCGCTTGAGTCAAATCAAAATTCAAAGCCTTAATGGCCCAATAAGCTCTATGCCCAAGCTCAATAGGTAGATGACATGCTTTGCCGAACACTAGGCGAAATGGAGACATCCCAATAAGAGTCTTATAAGCGGTTCGATAGGCCCATAAAGCATCGTCCAATCGAGTGGACCAATCTTTCCTATAAAAATGAACCGACTTCTCCAAAATCCGTTTGATCTCCCTATTAGAGATTTCCACTTGACCACAAGTTTGCGGGTGATACGGAGTGGACACCCGATGAGTGATGGAGTATTTCTTCAACAAGGTCTCAAATGCTCTATTACAAAAATGAGATCTCCCATCACTGATGATCGCTCTTGGGGTACCAAACCGATTAAAGATGTTTTCTTTTAAAAAATTTACCACCACTTTGTGATCATTTGTGTTACATGCAATAGCTTCAATCCATCTAGAGACATATTCAACAGCAACAAGGATGTATTGATAGCCGAATGAGACAGAAAAAGGACCCATGAAGTCAATACCCCACGCATCAAACAATTCAACAATAAGAATGGGGTTAAGAGGCATCATGTTCTTCCTAGACAAACAACCAGTCCATTGGCATCTATCACACACACGACAAAACTCATGGGCATCTCTAAATAATGAAGGCCAATAGAAACCACATTGCAAGACTTTAGCCGCGGTCTTTCTAGCACCAAAATGTCCACCACGTGCATGGGAAGGACAAAATTCAAGAATGTTGGCAAAGTCTTGCTCAGGTACACAATGCCTAATGACTTGGTTAGGACACACCTTGAACAAAAATGGGTCATCCCAAAAAATGTTTGACTTGGGAAAAGAATTTCAACCGATCTTGTTTACTCCAATAATCAGGAATCTTACGAGTTACAAGATAGTTTACTATGTCAGCAAACCAAGGCAACTGGGATACTAGGAGAAGTTGTTCATCAGGGAAGGAATCATTTAAAGGAAGGGATCCTTCCTGAGTTGCTACACAGATCCTAGATAGATGATCAGTAACAACATTCTCACAACCCTTCTTATCTTGAATCTCAAGGTCAAATTCTTGCAATTGCAAGATCCATCTAATCAAATGGGGTTTAGTGTCCTTGATGGATAATAAGTACTTCAAAGCAGAATGATCAGTGAACACTATAACCTTTGACTCTAACAGATATGATCTAAAGTTGTTCAAGGCAAACACAACAGCTAGCAACTCCTTCTTAGTGGTAGTGTAATTCAATTGAGCATCATGAAGAGTGCGGCTAGCATACTGAATGACACAAGGAATTTTATTCGTCTTTTGCCCCAAAACAGCCCCCAATGCATAATTAGAGGCATCACACATTAACTCAAAAGGAAAAGACCAAGTAGGGGGTTGGATAATGGGTGCAGTGGACAAACATTTTTTCAGTGTCTCAAAAGCATAAATACAGGCATCATTAAAGGCAAAAGCAACATCTTGAGCAAGCAAATTCGTCAAAGGACAAAATTTTTTGCTAAAGTCCTTAATGAAGCGCCTATAGAACCCAGCATGGCCAAGGAAAGAATGCACCCCCTTCACAGAAGTGGGTGGTGGCAGATTGGCAATTAGGTCAACCTTGGCTTTGTCCACTTCTACACCCCGCTCAGACACTACATGTCCTAAAACAATTCCTTCTTTTACCATGAAGTGGCATTTCTCCCAATTCAAGACTAAATTGGACTTAATGCAACAGGACAATACGAGTGAAAGATTGTGCAGACATGTCTCAATACTAGAGCCAAACACAGAAAATTCATCCATAAAGACCTCTAAAAAGTCACTAATCACGTCAGAAAAGATACTCATCATGCACCGTTGGAAAGTGGTGGGAGCATTGCATAAACCAAAAGGCATGCATCTGTAAGCATAGGTGCCAAACGGACACATGAATGTGGTATTTTCTTGGTCTTCTGGAGTAATGGGAATTTGATTGTAGCCGGAGTATCCATCTAAGAAGCAATAAAAATTGTGGCCAGCCAATCGCTCTAGCACCTGATCAATGAAAGGTAGTGGGAAGTGATCCTTCCTAGTGGCGGAATTAAGTTTTCTATAGTCAATGCAGACACGCCACTTGGTGGTAGTTCTTGTGGGAATCAATTCACCACTCTCATTTTTCATTATCGTTATCCCCCCTTTCTTAGGGACAACTTGAATTGGACTCATCCAGGTGCTATCAGAAATAGGGAAAATGATTCCTGTCACAAGCAACCTGATGACTTCTTCTCTCACAACCACCAGCATATGGGGATTTAACCTACATTGCATCTCACGTGAGGCTTTAGTCCCCTCCTCCAAATGAATACGATGCATGCATATGGAGGGGCTAATCCCTTTTAAGGCATCAAGAGTCCACCCCAATGCCTCTTTGTGCTTGTAAAATTTTAGTCAATTGTTCCTCCTATTCAGTACTCAAATCAGAGGCAATAATGACTGGCAATGAGTTCATGGGCCCCAAGAATGCATACTTCAACATGGGTAGAAGTGGTTTCAAGAGGTTTGTCCAATTCAAGATGAAGATCTTGTGGATAATCGGTTGTGGCAACTCATAAGCTTTCTCCAATAGAGGTACAGAACTGAATAAAGAGTCAACCTCTCGAAAATATGTTTCCTCATCAAAATAGTCCATGTCTAAAGCTGTTATGTAAGACTCAAAAGATTCAAGAGTGGATTCGTCATTAAGCATAACAGTCTCTATCTTAAATGCAAGACTCAAATCATCAGACTCAAGTGGATGGTGCCCGGCATTAAACACATTAAACAAGACCTTAAAATTTCCAAAAGACAACTCCAACTCACCACTTTTACAATGAATCACAGCATTAGATGTGGCTAAGAAGGGACGTCCTAGGATGACAGGAATTTGGTTGGCCACATTGACTACTGGTTCTGTATCAAGAACAATGAAATCAACCAGGAACAGAAACTTGTCCACTTTTATCAAAACATCTTCAACTATTCCTCGTGGTATCTTGATAGGACGGTCAGCTAGTTGAAGTGTGATAGGGGTAGGCTTCAATTCCCCCAAACCTAATTGCTAGTACACAAAGAAAGGAAGCAAATTCACACTTGCCCCTAAGTCAAGAAGAGCTCTCTGGATGGTATGTTCACCAATGACACATGAAATTGTGGGGCATCTAGGATCTTTAACTTTAGGAGGAGTGTTGTGCTTCAGAATTCTGCTTACATTCTCAGTGAGAAAGACCTTTTTGTTAACATGTTGTTTTCTATTTTGTGTACAAAGGTCTTTCAAAAATCGGGCATAAGCAGGGACTTGCCTAATAGCATCAAGAAGTGGAATGTTAATGTGAACCTTACTAAACAGTTCCAACGTTTCATGCATGCTATCTCCTTTCCTAGGTGGGCCCGATAACCTCTGGGGATAAGGAGCAGGTGGGACTTGGTTAGGGATCTGCCTCGCTGTTGGTGGAGAACTTGGAGGTTCTTAACTCAATGATGTGTCCCCATTGTCATACTTCGACTCCTTAGACGTAGTGGTCCCTACCCCATTGTTCAACTCACGACCACTCCTAAGGGTGGTTATGGCTTTGGCTTGCTCGTGGTGAGGATTGGAACTCAACTCACTCTCATGTGCGCTTTTGGGGTTAGGAATGGTTTGACTCAGGAGTCTATTTTGTGCCTGTTCACTCATGTGGCTGGCCAACTAACCCACTTGCATTTCAAGTTTAGCAATGGAGGACTGTGTATTCTGCATGAATAATTGAAGTGTATCCTCAAGTGAAGGTTTTTGTGGAATCAATGGTTGTTGAGTGAAGTGTGGGCGAGGAGCTTGGGGTTGAGTAAACCCTGGAGGACCCCCAACCTATGGGCCCTTGGACCATGAGAAATTTGGGTGCCTAGCCCAACCCGGATTATATGTTTCTAAAAAAGGATCGTTTCGGTTTGGTCAATGAAAATTCTGGACTGCATTCAAGTCCTGAATGAGCTCCGGGTAGGATGAACTAGATGGACACATTTGTGTGGGATGAGATGAACTAGAGCATATGGCACAGACAGTAGATGGGTTAGGAGTAGGTGAACTCTTGGACACCATAAGGGCATCAATTTTTCTAGTCAACCCCTCAATCTTGGCCATGAGCATGGGTGTTTCACTAACCTCGTAGAGACCCCCTCTTTTGGCTTCGTGGGATCTCCTATCAACATTAAATGACGTACCCCATTGCTGAGATTGATCACTCAACGTTTCAAAGAAGTCCCACGCCTCACTAGCACTCTTACCCATCAAACTCCCACCACTCGTTGCATCTACCATGGATCTAACCTGGGGTGTAAGACCTTGATAAAAGTATTGCACTAAATGCCATTTCTCAAACCCATGATGCAGACACCTACGGATCAAATCCTTCCATTTCTCCCAAGCCTCATAAAAGTGTTCACCCTCCTATTGCATAAAGTTGGAGATTTCTCTCCTGAGGGTTGTAGTTCTCTGAATGGGAAAGTACTTGGACAAAAATTTCATGACTAATGTGTCCCATGAAGTAATGATGCCCACCTCTAAGGAATTAAGACAAGACTTGGCCTTATCCTTAAGTGAAAATGGAAAGAGTCTTAACCGGATAGAATCATCTGAGAAATTCTAGAATTTCAAAGTTGCACATATATCTAAGAATTCCTTGATGTGGTAATAAGGGTCCTCCTTCTCCAACCCATAGAATGTAGGGAAGAGTTGGATCACACCCGGCTTCAACTCATAACCGGCGGTAGTAGTGGGTAGCAATATAATGCAAGAAGGTGATGTGAAGTGGGATGGGATAGAATAATCCCTCAGGGCTCTACGGTCACCGGCTGCAGGTAACTGTAATGGTTCACCCTGATTCACCATGGTAGCTCCTAACTTGACTTCTGGTGTTTTCCTACAAATATGTTCTACCTCTTCAACCAAGGGAGTTAATGGTTCACTTAGGGAGCGGCGCCCGTTCATAAAAACAAAAAATGAAGCAAAACTAACTATCAAATTATGTTAACAAACTCACTACTGAAAATACGAACTAACTAGAAGAAATAAAAATAACTCCATACAAAATCATCAAGATAAAATTATGAAAGCAAAAAAATTAAAAAAAATAAAAAAAATCTAACCTAAGACCATGGAGAACAAAGAAATACACTTAATACGTGCCTCCCCGGCAATGGCGCCAAAAACTTGATGTGAAATTTAATTACATCGGCTTTTATACCTCGCAAGCGTACGAATCATTCATGTAATCTAGCGGGAAGCGAGGGTCATATCCACAGGGAGGACTGAATTTTGTGTATTCTTCAGTCAACTAGCCTAACCAAATATGATGAATTAATCTGAACTAAACACTAATTATATCCTAGATTATCAAGCAATAATCTAATTAACTATTTTCACAACAAGAAACATCAACTCTGGATTTTATCGTGATTCGTGCCTCTCTCGAGCACCACATAACCACGAATCTGGATTCTCAATCCTTGCGTCTAGCCCCTCTCGGGTGCCTAGAGTTAATGACAGAGATCGGATTACACTAGAATTAAGAGAATCAATTTCCTATTGTGATGATGCTAAAATTATCAACTCTGGATTTTACCGTGATTCGTGCTTCTCTCGAGCGCCACGTAATCACGAATCTGATTTTTCAATCCTTGTGTTTAGCCCCTCTCGGGCGCATAGAGTGAAAGACAGAAATCATATTAAAATACCAAAATCCAACCTAAATTACAATCCTACCCTAACTAGCTAATTTAATCAAATATCTAGAAAAAAAATATTCGATAAACATTAATTCTCAAATCAAATTTAATAAACATTCAAAACCTAAATTCAAACTATATGAAAATTAAATTAAAAAATGATGGATTACTCCCCTTTTCCTTCCTCTCGCTCGGGCAGCAAATGCTTGTTCTCACGGGTGCTACAATTTCCAGAAATTGATGGCTTCGGGTTGCAAGAACAAGTGGCCGGAGGTAGAGACGAAGCCGGTGAAGAAGGATAGAAACCCACAGATGGAGGTGGTGCGGCGGACGATGGAATGGAGTCGAAGTCCTCTGATCGGCTCTCTCGAGTCTCGGTTGGAGTCGAAATAGCTCCAAAAATGGTCGAAAATGGGTAATCGACGCTGGAGGATAGTCGGAATGCGGAATCGGCGCCAAAGGAGCCCTCTCGGATCACCTCTCGGCCTGGCGAGCAGAAACTGGCAGTGTCGAACTCGCCACGATGGAGACTCTCTCGATCTCTCCTCGGGTCTGTTCTCGGTTGCCGGACGGCGGTGGACGACGGTGGCATGGCGAACGACGGCTGGAAATCCTCTCGGGTCTCCCTTCTTTCGGTCGGCGGCCTCCCTTTTCTCCCCCCTCGACTTCTCTTTCTATTGATCGATTGTGCCCTAAAAAATCCCTCTCTTTCACTCATTGCATTTTTGTAAATATCTCCTTCTCCATCAAAATTCTCCTGAAATTCCATAATTGAATCCATAAAAATCATTTCAGGAAGAAATAAACCTTAAAAGCAAATGAAATATAATTTAGGAGAGATAAATATGCAATATAAGAAGTGATTAATGCCAAATTCAATAAATGCACGTTTCATTTGAAAATAGATTAATACCCACCTATAACACAATTATAAGGATTATTCAATTATAATTAACTTAGTTCTCATGTCAGAATCTGGCATCTATCATCCACCCTTGGGGATTCCTATACCCCAGAGGATTTGCGTCAACTGATTGATGAAAATCATCAACGGACAAAGGAATCCATTGATGAGGTTTGTCAGACCACGGCTGACCTGCGTTCGGCCATGGCAGCCATGGATACATCAATCCAACTCCTCCTCCGGCGGCAGAAGGACAATGGACTTTGATCGCCGCCGTCGGGAAGCTATACACCACCGGCAGTGCACCACCCACCACAGCTGTGCCACCCACATCCCCCATTGAGACCTCACGCTATTGCCCCTAATTTGGTTCCCAGGTATGTGAAATTGAACCTCTTGATCTGGTTACATAGATGTGACCAGTTCTTTTACCATCAAAAAACACCGGCGGATGACCGGGTCCAATTGGCTGCATTCCACATGCTCAATGAAGCGCTTCTATGGTTCCACCAATTAACAAATGAACATTTGGTTCCGGATTGGGATGTATATAAACAATCTTGCATGCTGAGGTTTGGTCCTTCAGCCAGTAGCAATCTATTGGGTGAATTGGTGAATTTGAAACAGACGGGCACAATTGAAGTGTACCAAAAGACCTTCCAGGAACGCTTGGCCAGAGCCAGTACCATTGTCAAGCCCTCCCAGTATGTTAACCTTTTTACTGCTGGCTTGATAGAGGCCCTGCGTCTGGAGGTTGAATTACACGAACCTAGAGATTTGGACCACACTATGAACTTGGCCAGAACCTTTGATACTAAACAGTGAGCTTTGAAGGAATCCCTAGTCTGATGACCAGCTTGGCCAAGTAGGGCGACTACCATTGCACCCTCACCCTATTCAAGGCCTCCACGTACTGGACACAATGCAGCTCCACGTGCAGAGAGTTCTTCCTCCACACTGCCAGTACCATAGATAAAAAAATTGAATAGACAAGAGATGGAACAAAGGAAGGTGAAGGGTCTTTGTTTTAATTTTGATGAAAAGTATGTCCAAGGTCACATATGTAAGAGATTATTCAGTGTGCTTCTCTGTGAGGATACTGAGGAAAGACTCCCAGAAGAAGACAGTGTTGAGACAGAACATGATGCCTCAGCTATTTCACTCCATGTCATGACTGGCATGCATAGTTCCAACATAATGCAAGTTTAGGACAAGTTGCACCATCTACAGTTACTAACCTTAGTTGACTCTGGCAGCACGCACAACTTCATAAGTCAGCCAGCGGTAGAATCGTTTGGTTGGTAATCAAGCAAAAAACAGGCCTCTCAATCGCAGTGGCCAATGGGGCCAAAATCTCCAGTGTGGGTATCTCTACAGCCACCCATTTTGTATTGAGGGCCACTCCTTTATTGCCGATTTCTTGGTGATTCCATTGGAAGGATTTGATTTGGTACTCGGAGTTAAATGGCTCCAGATGTTGGGGCCTATCTTGTGGGATTTTCAGGCCCTGACCATGACCTTCACAGAAGGCCAGCGTCAGATCACCTTTCATGGCACACATGCTACTGTGCCCTGCACACTTCAGGCAGTTCAGGTCCAGAGCACCGAGCACTGTAAGTTATCTCAATTACTTAGAGACTTTGAAGATTTATTTCAGGAACCTACTACTCTTCCGCCTATTCGCCACTGTGATCACCGCATCAAATTGAAATTGGGGACAAAACCTGTGGTGGTTTGACCTTACCATTACCCCCACTTATAGAAGGATGAAATTGAGAGCCAGTACCCAAATATGCTTGCCCAGGGAATTATTCAGCCCAGCAAGTCTCCTTTCTCATCCCCGGTGTTACTGGTCAAAAAACATGACAAGTCCTGGAGATTTTGTGTGGACTACAGGCAGCTCAATGCTAACATAATTAAAGACAAATTTCCAATTCCCGTGGTGGATGAGTTGTTAGATGAGTTACATGGACCCACTATATTTACAAAGCTGGACTTGAAGTCAAGTTATCATCATACTAGAGTTCATCCTTCCGATGTGGATAAGATCGTGTTCCACACGCACCATGGGCATTTCGAGTTCCTAGTGATGCCCTTTGGTCTCTCCAATGCGGCATCCACTTTCCTAGCCCTCATGAATGACGTATTTAGCTCTCTCTTACGGAAATATGTTCTAGTTTTTTTGATGATAAATTGGTGTATAGAAAACATTGGGATGAGCACCTTCAACACCTTCACCAGGTATTTACTCTCCTCCGTTCACTTCATTTGGTTTTAAACAAGTCCAAGTGTTCTATGGGCACAAACGAGGTGGCATACTTGGGCCACGTTATTTTCGTCGTTGGGGTAAAGGTTGACCAGAGCAAGATTCAGGCCGTCACAGACTAGTCTCCTCCCATATCCATCACAGCGTTAAGGGGATTTTTGGGCCTCGCTGGCTATTACCGAAAATTTATCCGCAGCTACAGACAGATTGCAATACCGCTCAACAATCTCCTCAGGAAAAATGCTTTCAGCTGGTCCGAGCCAGCGGATCATTCTTTTCAGCAGTTGAAGGCAGCTTTATCTTCAGCACCGGTTTTGCAGCTACCAGATTTTGATGAGTCGTTTGTAGTGGAATGTGATGCTTTGGGCAGGGGTATAAGTGCAGTGTTACAGCAACAAGGCCACCCGATCGCTTATTTCAGCCGACAGTTTGGCCAACACCATCACAAACTTGCGGCTTATGAAAGGGAATTGATCGGTTTAGCTAAAGTCGTCCAGCTTTGGAGGCCCTATCTTTGGGGGTGCCCATTTCTTATTCAGACCGATCATTCAAGATTGAAGTATCTTCTTGAGCAGCATCTCACCACCTCTCCTCAGCAGCATATGTTGACTAAACTGATGGGGTTTGACTTTACCGTTGCGTATAAACCTTGCAATCTGAATGTGAGGGCCGATGCCTTGTCTCGTTGGGACATTCCAGAGCCAAAATTGCATGCTATCAGTCAGCCCAGAAGTCGTTTGTTGGACTCTATTAGAGAGGAGACACATCAGCATCCCAAACTCATTGCCTTATATCATGATATTTAGCAGGGGACCTCAGATAGCCATTGGACGATCCAGGATCGTCTTATCCTATTCAAAAATAGGATTGTTCTACACCCCACCTTGCCACTCATTACCAGCATCTTAACCTCTTTCCATGATAGTACACATGAGGGCAGACAAAAAACGTATTTCTGCCTCAGTTGCGAATTTTTTTGGAAGGGTATGAAGAGAAGTGTAACAGAGTATGTGGCAGCTTGTCAGACTTGTCAACGGAACAACTCCAAATCATTAAGTCTAGTAGGATTGCTCCAATCTCTTCAGCTACAGTCACAGGTATGGTCAGATATTTCTATGGACTTCATTGATAGCCTTCCCACCTCTTCAGGAAAATCCGTTATATTTGTAGTGGTTGACCGCTTCTCCAAGTATGGCCATTTCCTCCCTTTGGTGCATACCTAGCAGCTCATGTGGGTCAGCTCTTCATGGATAATATTGTCCGGTTACATGGGGTGCCTGCGTCCATTACCAGTGACAGGAATGCCATCTTCACCAGTATGTTTTGGAAAGAACACTTTAAGCTGCAGGGCACCAAATTGGCGTTCTCTACTGCCTACCACCCGTAGACTGATGGACAGACCGAGGTGGTCAACAGGACGCTTGAGATGTATCTCCGTTGTTTTGTGGGGGACTCACCTAAACGGTGGGTTTAGTGGCTGGCATGGGCCAAATTCTGTTATAACACATCATACCACAATGCACTCGGCACTACTCCGTTCAAGGTAGTGTATGGCAGAGATCCGCCTTGGCTTTTATCGTATGAACCAGGTGCATCCAAGGTCACCACCTTGGATCAGCTTTAGCCAAAAGGGACGCCATGCTCCATGAGGTACGCACTCATCTTCAGGATGCCCAACAAGCCATGAAACTCTATTATGATAAGAAGCACCGGGACGTCTTCTTCTCTCCAGGGGATTATGTGTGGCTACGTCTCCAACATTACTGGTAGCTTTCACTGACAGCCTCCAAACGTCACAAACTCTCCCCAAAATACTATGTGCCTTTTCAAGTGTTGGACTGCATTGGCACAATCGCCTACCGCTTACAACTTCCACCAAAAGCCAAGATCCATAGTGTGTTTCACTTCTCCCAATTGAAAGCCTTCCAGGGAGACTCCCCATTCCTACACACACCTCTGCCACCACTACATGAGGGTCGGGTCCTTTCTATTCCAGCGTAGGTGTTGCAGGCTCACCGCATTCAGGGCGATTGGGAGATTCTAGTGCAGTGGGCTCATACTGAACCCATTGACACTACATGGGAGCCCTTAGCCGCTTTCAGGGCTCTCTACCCCTCTTTTGAGCTTGAGGACAAGCTCTTTCTCTATGAGGGGGGTGATGTTATGGACTCCATAGCATCCCGAGTTATCAACAGACATAGGAATTAAATTATGCTATTTCCTTTTTCATGTATGTTATGGTTTGAATGTAATTTTGCGTGAACCATGTGACCCATGGGTCTGAGTTGTAATTTCGTCCCCAAACCTATTTATTGGGACAAAGAGCTGAATGAATATTAAGCATTGAATCATTTAGTTTTAGCCAGGTCGGATTCTCCCTCAGAGGTCTAGGTCGAGCCTCCTCAAGGTTCAATCCATTTCCACCATTACACGTTCCAATAACAGGAGTTCTCTTCCAGCGTCAACAGCCAATCTGGAGGGAAGAGAGGGAAGAAGGGTGACAAGATCCATGGCCCAGGAAGATCCCAAAAAAATTCTCATGACACATCCACTACAGTGGGTGATGTTGTTGAAGCCAATGCAAGTTCAGGGGCTTTGGCATTGTCTAAAAAAAAAGGTGATATTGGTCATCTCCTTGGGGCAGTTGAAGCAATCTTTGTTGTCTTGGCACTACGCAATGGAACGGCTCAACTAACCATACATAGTCACCGTGCAGATCCTATTTTCCATGATGGTTCCATGCCTCTGAGTGTTTCAAGGTGCAGAAAATTGAGGGGGTTAGTGTTGCTGAGTCTTCTCAATCCCAGGGGGATGGTCATGATGTTGTTACTGCCATGCTGGTTCTTCGCCATGACCATGAAAAGTGTGGGCAGTGCAACCTTGCAAATGGAGGGCCATAGGAAGAGGCTATTTCACACCAGTCTAGGACTGATAGAGGGCAGAGCAAGATCGGGCAATGCCACTTTTGTCGCCAAGTGGGTTGTCGCGGATGCCACAGATGCTACTTGGGGAGATGTGGCGATGTTTGGCACACATCCCTACCTTCAACCTTGAGGACAAGCTCATTCTCCGGACGGAGTGTAGTGTTATGAACCCAATAGCAGGCCGAGTCAGGCAGAGACACCATGGCTGAGTCAATTACTCTGACTGAGTCAATTACGTAGTCATTTAGTTTACTTTTCAAGTTAAAGGCCATGGAGGGGCTAAATTGTAATTTTCTCTTGAACCATGTGTACATAAACCCTACTTAGAGGGGGAATGGAATGAAAAGAAGCAAGTCTGAATTTAGGTTAAAACAGAGGGTTTGAGTTCTCCTAAACGAGCTCGAGGGTTTTCATGCTTCCCTTCGACTTGATTTTCTTTTCTTCTTTTCTTTTTCTGTATGAGTCACCGTGTTAGATCTGAAGACTGTAACAAAGTATTCTTGTAATATTAGTACTTTTGATATTTATAAATACAACTTAAGGGGGAGGGTTTGGACTTTTAACTCATTTAAGGGTAAAAGCCGAAGAAACAAAAATTCTTCACCTATAAATTCAAGGCTCCTCCAAAGGTTGAGACATCGAAAAAATTCCCCACTCTTTCATTCGAAGAAGAAGAAGAAGGTGATTTCCGGCGAGCATCCTCCAACAAGTTCCTTAAAGCACGGTATGTGCAAAACAACTGTAATGGCTGAGTAGTAAAGAGGAAATCGACCGATAGCACGGTCGGTAACTTCAGGAGTTATGTAGCTATGTAGTTTCTATTTTCCTTTTTTAAGGATATATATTTAGTCATTTTTAACAATAATTTTATTTCCACATGTTTTATATTTTGATTCGTACAGTGTTTGTTTATACTGTTCATCTTCTGCATCTATATATATGAATCTCCACAGTATTTGTTTTCACTATTCAAGAGTTACTGTTCAAAAATTACTATTCATTTTTACTGTTCATGATTACTGTTCATGTTTACTATTCATGATTACTTTTCACTCGTCAAAAGAAATAGTACCAAAATAGTGCCAAATAGGACAGAAGCTAGAGACTTGGAATTATTCGGCAATGCTCCGAGGCAGAAAATGAAATGGAGTTGTGCTCTACCCTACTGAAGCAACCATGGAGCTGCAACGGTTAACATGCATAGCTTGGGGCCCTCTGGAAACTGTGAGGACTGCATAGACGGATTGCCCATGTGGTGGTAAACTGGCAGGAATAGGATCAAACCTCAAAGAAGTTTTGAGTAGCAACAGAAGTCATGTTGTGCCTATTAGATAGCTATTAAAAATAGACACAAACGAGTAAATAGCAATGACATGTGGTAGAAAACAAGAGTAATATGATGGTGAAATGATAGGATGTATGAATAGGACCTGAAGAATAGTATTGTGTGAGTCATTTCAGTTGTTTTCTGCTACCCCTGTCCCTAGGAATCTCGTTCCACTACCCTCATCCCTAGGTTGTGTTTAAAATTGGTATCAGAGCAATAGTGTTTTTGGTACCTGTTCACCCTAGGTATGTGTTTAAAATTGGTATCAGAGCAATAGTGTTTTTGGTATCTGTTCACCCTATTATAGGTTGTTGAGTCTGAATGGTGTGTGTTTAAAGACAAAGGGTAATTTTTGTCTTTTTGGGTTTTCATTTTTGCCCTTGTATTATTACTTTTTGGCACCGAAAACAGGGGTAGAAATGATTTTTCTTCTTGTGACGTCATTATGCTGACGTGCAGGAATCTGTTGTAGCCACCATTGATGACTTTGTGCAGCCGCCTTTGATGACTTTTATAGCCGCCTTTGCTGACTTTTACAGCCACCTTTGCTAACTTTGATTTTGTCTTTGGATTTAATGGATGCGGACTTGTTTGTTGATGTGGCTGCTGACTTTGTATGTTGTTTTCATATTTTTGCATGTTTGTAATATTTTGATTCGTACAGTGTTTTTGTTTATACTGTTCATCTTCCGTATATGTATATATGAATCTCCACAATTTTTTTTACTATTCAGGAGTTACTGTTCAAAAGTTACTATTCATGGTTACTATTCTTGTTTATTATTGTTCACTCATCAATAGTAATAGTATGGAAATAGTGCCAAATTGGACAGAAGCTAGAGACTTGGAATTATTCGATTACGCTCCGAAGTAGAAAACGAAACGGAGTTGTGCTCAACCCTGCTAGAGCAGCCATGGAGCTGCAACGGTTAACATGCACGACTTGGGGCCCTCTGGAAACCGTGAGGACCGCATAGACGGATTGCCCACGTGGTGGTAAGCCGGTAGGAATAGGGTCAAACCCCGAAGATGTTCTGAGTAACAGCAGAAGTTATATTGGGTCTATGAGATAGCTATTAAAAATAGACACAAACGAGTAAATAACAGTGACATGTGGTAGGAAGCAGGAGTGATATGATGGTGAAATGATAGGATGTATGAATAAGACCTGAAGAATAGTATTGTGTGAGTCATCTTAGTTATTTTTCGCTGCCCCTGTCTCTAGGAATCATTCCACTACCCTCATCCCTAAGTTGCATTTTAAAAATGGTATCAGTGCAATAGTGCTTTTGGTATCTGTTCACCCTATTTTAGGTTGTTGAGTATGTTTGTTTTTAAATGGTATCAGAGCATAGGTTTACACGTCCTACAGTGCCAAGAATTAGTCTTGGACTTTTTAGTGTTTAGAGCTAAAGAATCTAAAGCTATTGAATTCTTTTTGTTTAGGATTATATACTCCCAAAACAGTTACTACCCAAACCGGTCATATCCTAGATAACATTTGTATGATACAAATGTATTTACCAAAGACCTCAGTTGGTTGGTTAGATGGAACTTAACGGTCCTTCATATGACACTGTGTTAAAAACTGGACACACACATATTTGTCCAATAATAGGCTATCCACACAGGTGGCATGACAAGAATAATCCAATATTAAATAACATAATGGATTTAGTTGGTGATACGCATCACAACTTCCTTATGAAAAGATGTTGGGAGAAATACACCGCAGAAAATGTTGCATTCCTATGCGTGGGAATAGAAAGTGTTGTCAATGAACAAGTACAGAAACTCAAGAGAAAAATTAATGCCCATCTTGAGGTACTTAAAACAGGAAATACTGAAGAAACAGTAAAATTCCTTACAGATCTACAAAGCTATGTAGATCAAGAAATAAATCACTCTAGGATCTTAGAACCTATTCGAGAAGTGAAAACTAAAATGGTTAAGAACAAACCATGTAGAAAAGAGTTACAGAAAGTTATTTGCAAGGGACAGATAGAGATCGTCTTATACGAGACATCTGTGACTTAACTCAAAATGAGGAATTGAGAGAACTTTTTATACAACATATCTATCTTTTCATCACTTTGTATCAATTGGAATGATTGATTGAAATTTTGTTCCAAAAATTAGAAGAGACATCAACTCATCTAAAATTCCTAAATGTCCGAGCAAATAGGAATAGAATTTACTTCTCTTCAAAACAGTGTTCATATACATCATGAAACACAGGGAGAATACGATGAACATCCTAATCTCATGCAGGATAGACAAAAGTGGACAATAAGTATCCCCATGATAACTGAAGTCTACAATAAAGATTGGATTGAGTCCAAATGAAATCCTTCGTCTTCTAGAAGGAACTATCTGTTGAGATACAAAATACCGATTCCTGTACCTTTTGTTATAGATTGTTAAGTGAATCTGACTTAGCTAATCTAAAAAGATTCAATTATGTCCATTATGGACTAGTTCGTATAGGATTAGATCCCTTAATACGAATAAACCAAAATTTACCCTTCATAGCAGCTATTGTAGATAACTCTGTGAAGAATAATTTTGAAAAAGCCCTACTTGGAGGAGTTAGAGCAAATTTAGGATTAGGACCAGTTTCCTTCACAACCTAGTCCAATCTACAAATAGATTTAGAAGACAAGCACATTCAGGATACCTTGTCCTTAAAAATCTACATAGACAACTGGTCGAAAAATGGAATTCAACCAGGAAGAAGAGTTATGCGCATACTCATATGAATAGTAGCCCGAGGAATTAATACTTGAAAGGTTCCAGTTAAAGATTCAAAGAGACTCATAGAATTAGCCAAAAACATTGGTTATTCTGAAAAACTTGACCATAGAAGAACTCGACCCCAGAGAGTTAACATGGCCAACAGAATGGGTAGTTCAACCTTTGGCACCCAGACACCTTCCCCTCTCCCGTAAAACCATAAATGAGATAGAAGGGAAACTAGTGATCACAAATGCTAGATCCAACTTTTCCATCGAACAGGATAGGCCCTCTACCTCTACCAGTAGAGCCCCAACCAGTTCTTGTTTCGAAAGAATAGGAAACCCAAGGCCCAATGCCTATGTTCCACTTCACATCGAAGATGGCACATAGCCCATACAAAGCCTTAGGACCACCAATAGGAAACAGTGACATTGTCACTCATCCCAACCAAACCTTAGAATCTTATGGAAAGATCCTTACAAGGTTAGAAAGTGTTGTTGACAATCTACAGTAGAAAGTTGATTTTCTCTATGATGAACATAAACATAGAGAAATAATAAAGTGTCAAAACATCATCGAAAATATTCTAGAAAAGATTGACCATGGAAATAGTCTTGCTTTCTTCAAATAATTAACAGAACTAAAACAAAGTTTAGATAATCTAAAAAAAGATAAAATGCAAGAACTTTTAACAAAAGTCATAGCATTAAAAGAACATCTAGGTTCAAAAGAACGTCTAGGTTCTCCCGGTCCATCAAGGTATAAAACACCTTTTACACCTTGGACTCCAGAATGATCTATAAGAAGAAACTTTTAGATCGTTTAAAATTAAAAAGAGAAGGCCTTAACTTCGCCTTACTCCAAAGAAATACTCTTCAACCAGAGGATAACACAATCCCAGCGATGGTATGGTATTACTATTTTTAGGAAAGATACACTGATCGCATCTACAAACTAAGATGCAAGATCAAGAAAATCAAACAAAAGCTAAACCTTCTAGCTTTGTGAAAATGATCTATAGAGAAACACTATTAGATCAAATTCGTCTGGTACGTTCAATGAAAGACCGAAATTGGCAAGCCAGAGAAAATCTCAGACCAGTAAATGAAACCGATATAGTCTATCAAGCATATCTGGTTGAATGGTGGAGACTAACCCGTAGAGAAATTTTACTACGGTATATGATAAAAAGACTTCAAAGGAAGCTTCAAGAAATAGCTCTATGACAGAGTTTTTCTATTTAATGGATATGGAAACTCCATTACCATTAGGCCTTCTTGACATTACCGGATGGCTTAAAAACCTAGTATACATTGCAACATCTTGCATTGCACCTATGAAAAAAAATCTCAAACCTTCGGCTTTTAGGATCGCTTCAAAAGCATCATCTTCTACCGTTGATAAAGTTACGCAGAATATAATACTTTCGGTCGCCAACCGATTTATTATGTTCAAGAGGAAAAACCTTCCTCTAGTAAACAAAAAGAGCAACATGACAATGAACCAAAGGCATGGGAATCTGACGAAGTTGCAGAAGAAAATACCAAGAAAACAAACTACTCTGCTAAAGACAAAAAGGCAGATGATCTTGGTAAAAGATTTTGAATGTTTCGCGGAGTAACCAACATGAAGCAGAAACATCAAAGGTACGAGATACCCACATGGAAGATAGCTTTCAAGATAACTTTTGAAACCGAACTGCTATTCACCCGCAAGAACGAGAAAGTTTCTCCCACTCCAAAATATCTTTGGGAGGAAAAAGGTACTCGACAAAATACACAAATGTCGATCCATCACATGCTACTAAGGGACACCAAACCATAGATAGCATAAACCCTTTTGGATTTTATCTCAACTTGGATTGCCCCAAGGATAGAGAAAAAGTCCTTAAAGAACGGGAAAGAAGCATGAGCAATGCCGCAAATATGCATGAATCTTGGGACAAAGATTCAACATTTAATTTCTTTACCCATGCATTACAAGGTAATGTAGCTCATTGGTGGGACAACCTTCCCGAAGACCAAAAATGAGCTAATACCTCAATATCTATAGCCAACATCTTGAAAGGATTGGTGGCTAAGATATCAAAATAATTTCTAGGAATACATCCAACCCTAGAAGCTTACAATGAGAATACTAAACAAAGAAAATGTTTAGAAATTCTTCAAAAATTAAACAAGTTACAAATTTTTAACATTTGTTTTTACAATAAGTATTATTGCGAATTTGCAAGCTACTTCTACAAATTGCAAATAGATGATCAGAAACCCTATCTGTCTATCTTTTATGAAAAATTGCCAGAGCCTTTTGCACAGGTAGCTGAAAAAGACTACATTACAAAATATTGGAGAAATAATCTAGAACTTGGTACTTTAACCATGGATAATTTCCTAAACTTTGATACTTTAGGAAGAAGACATAGATTTGTACAAGACAAGTTGGCAAATCTCTGTCAAGCCCAAAAACTATAAAAGAAAAAATCCATTACCCTAATCTTCCTCCTCTTTTCTCCAAACTCGTCATTCTTCCTCTTCTCCTCCTAAAACTTTCTCTTCAAAATTCTTCTTCTTCTTATTCTCACCACTTAATCCTTTTCTATGTGATTATACATCATGGAATCCAAAATTTCAACAAAATGTTGATCGGTATTGCAAAGATATCAAGTTTAAGAAGGGGTTTTGGATATTAAATTTAACTGGAATCAACGAATCAGTTGAAGGGGTTATTCTTATTTAAATGGTACAAATAATATGACATTGGAAAACTATGCATGTCTAGGTTTCAGTGAATCAGACCATTCATGAATTAAAGTTTTCTAGAAGAATTTATTACCAATTTACTATACATTGTTCAAAAAAAAAAAAAGATGTGTCCATTGATTTGTGTCTTTTGGTGTGATAAGATGCATCGATTGATTAGTGTCTTTTGGTGTGATAAGATGTATCTATTGATTAGTATCTTTTGGTGTGATAAGATGTATCCATTGATTTGTGTCTTTTGAGTAATATAAATACCCATGCACTCAACCTTTGAATAAACAAGCAATTGTAACAAAAATTTCCTTTTATCTTTTGTCTGTCCTCTATTTTTCTTCTTACTTTCTCTTTCTTTGAGTTGTTTGCCCACCTTTGCGTCCATCAGCAATGACAAGTTAGACTCATTTTTTTTCAAAAAGTAAGAGAGAGATTACATATGTATGTAAAAAAGAACCCAAATCTCCTTCTTTGAGTTGAGATAGGAGTGTAAAGAGAGAGAAATACATGCGTTCAATCATGAGTTTGATGGACATTAATGATCAAATTAGAGGAATTCAAATGCTCGGTTAGAAGATCCAAATCTTCTTTTCAATGTCCATAAATAAGCTTCAATTTAGAGTAAGAAAAAGGTTCTATGTAAGTAGAAGTACTGGTCCTCTTTTTGTCCTTAATGTTTAGGCCATGTACCCTATGAAATTGGAGGTGAATAGCAGTACAAGCAACGCCGTCTTTAAGTGCTTATTGTAAGAAAAAAACCTTAATCTTAAATACATAATCTAGAATTTACATCATGCCAGAATATTAGGATTCACGATAAATACCTAGATCTATTCCAAACGATCACCTTCTGTGGCAATTGATACGAACGAATGATTGATTTTGTGATCTTCCTCAACTAAATCTCTTTAGTTCCTCAATGGGACCTCCGTCTCTCTTTCAGATGGGGAGAAGGGAAACTGTGTGTGATTTAGTATATCGGGGACCATAACCATAATGTGTCTCGTTATATAGGGTTCCCATAATTTCATATGGTATCTACTCAATTGGCCCATATTCCTTAATGGGCTTAACAAAATTCGATCACTTAATTTTGACCTATTCCATTAAATAGTAAATATAAATGAATAATAAATATGTTACCCAAATTGGAATAGGAAACGTAAGTTTCCTAACAATCTCCCACTTAGGTTACATATCATGCCTGAAACAATTATAGCACAAATTCTTTAGGCACGCATTTATATACTATTAATAATGAAACCATATTATATATTAATAATGGAACCACCTCAACTTTAATCACATTATAGTCGTGACTAAACCATGATGATCACCATACTAATACACTCAATGATATAGATCAAATATGGATGAGGAACATGGAAATTACATACAATGTAATGTCGTACATACTTATTTCCAACTGTTCCTTCTTTAGTCTTTAGTGAGATCTTTCCAAAGTCCTTAATGCAATGCGAACATTGCTCATAAAAAGAAACACAAGCAAGTTAAAAAATAGAATAATAAGCAATCAATTTTATTATGAACAAAATCGAATAGCTCAATGTCTAAAGCAAATATATAGTACAGAAATGACTCCCACTAAACCAAAGTATCCTCAGAAATAACGCCCATATGAGCAGTGTGCTCATGAAAAACCTTAGGAGTTAAACCGTTGGTTATTGGGTCTGCTAGCATAGAGTTTGTCCCTAAATGTTCTATAGAAATCTGTTTATTATGAACTTTCTCCTAAACAACTAGAAACTTGATGTCGATAAACTTCGACTTCGTCGAGCTCCTATTGTTGTTGGAATAAAGTACCGCTGACTTATTGTCACAATAAATCTTTAATGGCAAGTCAATGCTATCTACCACTCGCAGCCCAATGACAAAGTTTGGCAACCAAATTCCGTGGATGGACACTTCAAAACAAGCAATAAACTCCACAGCCATGGTTGAAGAAGCTATGAGAGTCTGCTTAGTAGACTTCCATGAGATAGCTCATTTACCCAACATAAAGATGTAGCCTGATGTGGAGTGTCTGCTATCTTGGCATCCAGCAAAGTCAGAATCAAAGAACCCAATGATCTCTAAACTGTTTGATCTACGATAAGTGAGCATGTAGTCTTTTATTCTCCTCAAGTAATGCATCACGTGTTTGTTGCATACCCGAATTACTCAAATACTTGTTATGTCGAGACGAGTACAAACTTGAGCGTACATTAGACTCCCTACTGATGCATAGGGAATTTTCTGCATCTCTTTTCTTTCAAGATCATTATTAGGGCACTATTTGAGACTAAACTTGTCTCCTTTAGAGATGGGTGTGTCTCTTGGTTTACTATCATTCATGCGAATTTGCTCAAAACCTTATCGATATAGCTCTTTTGTGACAACCTAAGGATACCTTGAGAACGATCTCTAAGTATTTGTATACCTAATACAAAAGAGGCATCACCAAGATCTTTCATCTCGAATTTCTTCATCAGAAATTTCTTGGTTTCGTGTAGTAAGCCTATATCGCTACTAGCGAGCATAATATCATCGACATATAATATCAGGAAAATGTATTTGCTCCCACTGAACTTATGATATACACAGTCATTAACAACATTCACCTCAAAACCGTACGAGGTGATTACTTGATGGAACTTATGATACCATTGACGGGAAGCCTGTTTGAGACCATATATGGATTTCTTCAATTTACAGACCATAGACTTTGGATCACCAAATACAAAGTTTTTTGGTTGTACCATATAAATCGTCTCGTCAATGTCTTCATTGAGAAACACAATTTTGACATCCATTTGATGTAGCACTAGATTTGAATGAGCCACTAGTGTCTTTATTGTTCTAAAAGAGTCTTTCAAAGATACCGGAGAGAAAGTCTCTTTATAGTCTATGCCTTCCCTTTGAGTAAAGCCTTTAGTGACTAGACGGACCTTATATATCTCGACATTGCCCTTTGAATCCCTCTTGGTTTTAAATATCTATTTACAACTACTGGGCTTCGCACCTTTAGGCAACTCGATGAGATCCCAAACGTCAGTCATTCATAGACTCCATCTCATCCTTCATGGCATCAATCCACTTTTGAGAGTTAGAATTGCGCAAGGCTTGACAGAAGTTAATCGAGTCATCTTTTGTCAATCCAACACCATCCTCATGTTCTTGGAGAAAGATGATATAATCATCTGAAATCGCATTTCTCTATCCCTAGTAAATATCCTTAATGTCACTTCTTGAGAAGTGGGACCTTAATTGATAATCTATATATGTTTGATGTAGTTTGTTCCTATAGAGAAATACTACAAATAAGTTCACGTAGTACAAGGCAAAAATTAAGTGAGAATTCTACCACATTATGGCACAAATGTTTAGGACACATCTCTAAACAGAGAATTCAAAGGCTTGTGTTGGATGGAATTCTTGAACCCCTAGATACTATAAACTTTCAAGTTTGTGTTGAGTGCATCAAGGGGGAAACAAACAAACATTAGAAAATTAGGTGCCGAAAGAGCTACAAACTTGTAAGAAAAAAACCTTAATATTAAATCCATAATCTAGAATTTACATCATGCCAGAATATTAGGATTCAGGATAAATACCTGAATCTATTCCAAACGATCACCTTCTATTGCGAAAATTTGTGGCAATCGATACGAACGGATGGTTGGTTTTGTGATCTTCCTCAACTAAATCTCCTTAGTTCCTCAATGGGGAGAAGGGAAATTGTGTGTGATTTAGTATATTGGGGACCATAACCATAATGTGTCTCCTTATATAGGGTTTCCATAATTCTTTATGGTATCTACTCAATTGGCCCATATTCCTTAATGGGCTTAACAAAATTAGATCATTTAATTTTAACCCATTCTATTAAATAGTAAATATAATTAAATAATAAATATGTTATCCAAATTAGAATAGGAAACATGAGTTTCCTAACAGTTACTCAGAAACTCTACGCGGGTGCCGTAGTTTCCACCATTCAAATCAGAAAAATATGATCCTACTAACTGGTTGCCGTATAAATTTGTAATGGCCTGTCATGACGTGTGCAGTTGGTTTCCACATTTCTGCAGCTTCGTTCATGGTCTACGAGACTGAAAGCTGGATTTCCACAAAGAGAAGATCAACTTTTGAAAGTGGTGGGACTGGGAGTCCTTGAGAAATCACGGGCTCTTGTCTTCTTGTGCAATGAAACTCGGCATCTCATGTCTTCCCAGCTTTTCCAATTATTGTCGTTGACGTTTACACCTTCCTTATCAGTTCCCCGCAGTTTCCTTGACTACCAAAACTATACATGACAAACGAATTCGGCCACTCCAACTCAAATCTGCTTCAGCTTTCTTTCATCTATATTCCGCACAGAGAAAAGAGCACTCCCAGAAAGTTGTTTGGACAAGTCTGAGCTGCAACTGAGCCTGTCTTCATCATCACTATATAAACTCCACGCATAAAATGATACTGGAATCAGTACCTCTAAAATTCAAAATGTACCAATTGATGCATCAGGCATATCACTACCAATACGCCTTGCCACCCTAAACTCAATGATTTTACATAAGTCTTATGTAAGAAAGATGGCTGATCTAGTCCGAAAAGTCATTTGATAGTGAAACGTTATCTCAGCCATCCGATCATGATCAACGGCTATCTCAGCCGTCCGAGCAATACGAAAAGTCATTTGGTGCGAACCATGTAAAACGCTATCTCAGCCATCCGATTATGATCAACGATTATTCTAGCAATTCGATCATGATCGGACGACTGAGATAACCGTTTCGTATGTTTCACACCAAATGACTTTTTGTATTGGATCATCCCAATTAAACAAAATATTATGCTTATTACTTAGGAAGAGGTTCATAATCATTTTGGATCAATATAGTGTCAAAGCAGGCAATTATTATATGTAAGCTCTAGCCAAAACTGTTGAAGACCCATATGTGTGGAGTGTTAAAACCCATTACCCTTTTTTTAATAATTAATTTCAACGGTCAAATTAAAGTAAAAAGGCCACCTAAAGAGTGTTTTATGTCTTCATCTAAAATTGTCCACCTATAGGAGCCATAAAGAGGGTTCACATAGACCTTCAGACGAAGCAAGAATGTTTAAAAATAGTCCAACACTGAACCCCAAAATCAAAAATAATTTCCTAATCAAGTTTCTCATCTCTATCTAAGCCTACTGCTGCCTCTTTGATAGACTTTTGGGTTTGGTGTTCAAGCGACTTAGAGCCTAGGAGGAAGATAATGTTGAATCTTGATGTTTACTTGTCGCTGTAGCCATCCATAACAAAAAAAAAATTAATAATAAAAACCCATTACCCATTTTAATCTTTCATTTCGATGTTTAAAGTTCAAATTAAAGAAAACAAATCAACCCACTTTGTTAAGTGATGCAATTGAAAAGGAAATAAATTATACCAAACATCTGCTTCACATATGGCCCTGTAGCTTTCGCTGGTTCGACATCAAGATGACAAAGTTCACGCGGCAACGACTCGCTCGAACAAAATTAAACTCTTTCTCCCATATTTAATCTTCACCAGTCCGTGTCGTGGAATGGGTTTTTACTTCCTGGATTCCCATGGTTTTCTTTAGAATATTTGCAGCAGCGGGCGACTCTCGTTGCTGTTTTGTCCATGTCATTAGCTGTTTGTCCTAGTTTTAATTTGGATTCAAAAACGAACAGCATCATTCTAAACCATTTGCAGAAATAATCAAATTCCTCTCCTCCTTGTCTCTTTCTTGTAACATATTAATATAATCAAATCTTGCGTGGATGAATTGATGTCTGCTCCTTCAAAACGATCGAACCTCATCGATGAAACCCAGGAGCTTTCTCGTCTTCATCGAAAGGTAGACTGATAGAAGAATTCAATCGCTAAAACAGAATCTCTTCCAATTTTAACAACTGCTCCTCATTTGGGAACATTTACATCCAAGAGCATGGGCGTCTGCCGCTTGTTACATTTCATTAAAAAAAAGAAGAAAAAAAACCTGCAGATCTCAATTGTTTAACACCCAGAAGCAGTGATTTTCTGAACAGTTTTTCAATTTTGAGGACTGGGCTCGGAAAATGCTGGGTGGCATTTAGAACAGCTTTTAGTATTTATATATCTATCAACATGCATATACGTAGAATTAAAGAAATGTATATGGTTTTTGGTCAAATCACCACAGAAATAACTTATCTTAAACTAGATTAGATGCCTTTGTTATAGGGATTACATGGGTTTGTAGAATGTGACATGAAGATAAGTATGGGAATCTATAATATTCATATAAACATATTAAAAGACACCGACACGATTACGCAAAGCCTAACCCTCTCATGAGCCTGCGGATTGTCTTCATCAAGCGTGACAAATAAGGATCTGAACCGTTTAACTCACATTAACATCACTGAAACTTTTGGTATCCATTAATGTCGGCTTTTTCTTCTTCTAGGGTCTCCTACCTGCTGCTGCTGCAGATTCGTTACAGGACTTGCAAGTCATCCACAATCTGATATTGCTTGTAGGCTGCAGCTGCTGGCAAGAGATCAAAAGAAGCACAAAGACTACATTTGCGTAATCTTTAGGAAAGTAAAGGAATAGATTGTATCTGCCCTTCTTTAATAATACAGCTTTCCTAATGACTATAAACTATATACAACACCAATAATTTGGCAGCCACGACGGCAGCGATCGTCCATATATTTTGACTAACTGTTGTTTTGTTTCCATCTCTAGGGTATAGCCACATCATTTTTAGTATTATAAGGTGGGACAGATACCCGGATTATTAAAACGCGAGAATTTAAAAGTTAGATCTGTTATTAAAAGAATTTGCTCTGGCATCATCAACCTTTATCTCCAGTAAATCCAACATATTTACATTGCTTTGAAAAGCATCTGTGTGGCGTTGCTTGCAGGTTCAACCATCCTTTCTAGATCTTGTTCATCGCCCTCACCTACCAAATTCTTTCTAAAATTTCAAATGGGTTATTATGGTTTTATTTGTGAGGAAAACGGTCATCACTGCCGTTTTGTGAGTATTCCTTTCTACAGCAGAGAAAGTGCATGAGCTTCGTGAATCATGTTCTGTATTGTGAATTTCATTATTCATTTGTTTCTTCGTGTTCCAGTTTTAAGTCTTAGTGTATTAAAGCATGAAGCATGAGAGAGTCAGAGAGAGATAACTGGAGCAAATCATATATAAGAGCTCAAAAGAGGAGCTGGGGGGAGCAGAAAGAAAGGCTTTTTTTGCAGGCCAAAATCACTATTCTATACTTGAATATCAGTCCCCGACTTTATCGACAATCCAAGGCAAAGTCGCCATCGTAGGATGCCTCCTATAGTAAGACTCTCACCAACCATTTTGCCCTAACCCACCCTTTCATGCACGTAATATCCAAACTGCCATTGTGTTTTACCTAATAGTCTTGAGATTGAATCAAGATTGTCTATTCATACGGGTATGATCTCGATTTTCGTCTTGTGCTGAGTGGGAATCGGATTTAAGGGGAACCAGTCCTACTAGGTAGGTGCCCTTCCTGGTAAGAAAACAAATCGGGTAAAGAGACAAAATGCATGCCCAACCACGAAGGCTGATAGAGAAAAAGAGAGAGAGAGAGAGAGCTTCCTCATGAACTCCAGTTGCTTTTCTTTTCTGAAATCGAGATGGCTGAAAAGTAAATCATCTTTTCCTTAATAACTTTCTAATGTGTAAGAAGAAATCAACCCACCCATCAAGGCTAAACGGGTTTCAGGTATCATATAAGAACTGGGGTTTTCTAAGCCGTGTTTCAGTACGAGAAATAATTAGAACGGTCTAGACTAATGAATGACCCTTTTTCTGTCTTCATTTCATATTAATTCCTGTCATCGCTGCTTCGTTCTCTACTTCGTTCATGCCAAAAGGATACCAGAGTGCATGCAGATAGCTTTCATTATTATACCGCGGCACACAGAAGAGAAGTAAAAAGAAAATGAATCAATTTTGCCTTGTATCTCCATTCAACCGAACTGGGTGGTCTTGTTGAACGGGATAAACAATCAAACCGGATAGGATGCAATTATAATGCTCCATTGTCTAGTCACAGGGGTCCCCCAGGATTGACTTATTTGCTTTCTACTTTTTCTAATTTTTTTACTTTGGAATATTTCCCGTTTACTCGAGAGTCTGTCTTGTCTTCTTTATTCGTTACTAGCTCAGACCACTTCTTTTGAAAAAAAAAAAAAAATTTTACTTTGGAAGTTGCATACTACTTTCATGAAGTCAATTATATGTAACAAGACTTTGGAGAAATGAGAAATCACTCGACTCAAAAGTTTTTAAGAGAAACCATCAAGGTTGGTTTGGATATTTCACATATTTCTCCCCCTTTAAGAATTATGGAGGGCGATTTGGTAATATGGTTGAAATCATTGTGCTTTTAGTGCGTCAATGCGTTTATATTAAATTGATCAAACCAAGAAGACTCTGTTCCGATGTTATTCCATCAGCAGCAACCTTCTTCCAGAGAAGAAATGAAGGAGAATTCTCTCTTCTTTGTCTTCCTCTACTCAAAACAAATCCCCTCTTTCAGGCCTTTATGATAAAACAAACCCCTTTTTGCCATCAGCAGCAACAAGAAGAGCAAGCGCGAGAAGGATAAGAACAAGGCAAAGAAGGAGAAAGCTCTCTCTCTCTCTCTCTCTCTCTCTCTCTCCATGTCAAACCTCTCCGGAGAAGGTGGGAGCTTCTCTTCTGGGAACACAGGGGAAGAAGTCCAACAGCACAAATACCAGCAGAATCAGAGTATCTTTCATGGATCAAACTCAGCACCTTCAACTACCACAACCGCCACTACCAACAGTAATGGCTCCACTTCGCAACAACAGACCGTCAAAAAGAAGAGAAATCTCCCAGGAACTCCAGGCAATTCAGCTAACCACTACTCTCGTTTTCCTCATTACTACTGATATTGCGAGTCCAGTGATTTCTTGTAATCTCTACTAGTACAGATTCCCGTGTGATGAATTAGATCGATTGAAGAGGGGGAGGGTTTCTAGCAGTTCACTGCATCCGCTTTGACCAGATGATCAAGATGAAGAGAAATTAATCTTCCTCTTAATCCAGGCAATTCAACAGCTTGTGTGTCTTTTAGCTTTCCCCATGATGTTGCCGTGGATGGCATTTGAGATGCAGCTCCTGATAGAATGTCTGCTGAGAGGATTTACGGCCAGTGTAGTTCAGTACTGTGACTGATTTGTTCAGCCTTTTTAGGGCTCACCTGCTGATCATGAAAAGAATCTTAAAAGTGGAGTTTGATCACTTTCTTAGTTATCATCTGAAAGATCATAAAGCCCAAGGAGGTTTTAGTCTTAAGTGGATGTTTTTCTAAAGATGAAAATGGGTGTTTAGATGAAAAACTATTAAAGTATTATTTGGTTGTTGAGAGGTTCAATTATTGGATTGAGATGAGCATATATGATTGTCTGATTCTGTGAACTGGTTCGCCTTTAAAAACCTTTAAAGTTTTCTTTATCTGATCGTTGCTGGACTTTGGAATTTACGCTCTACAGGGTTCTCTTTCTGTCCTCTACTTCTGTTAACAATAAGATCCTCACTCGTGATGCAGTAGATCCTTTTGTCCCCTAGAATGTTCTCCCTTTTCCCATTTCTGATCTCGTCTTCTTCTTCCTTTTTACAAGGCCTGGTTGCTGGATATGCCTGCGCCTTTCTGTGCAAAAGCAGTACAAATTACCGGTTAAGAAATCAGCTTGATTCACCATTGAATATCTGAATCCCATGTCATTGTATGCAGATCCCACCGCTGAAGTAATTGCCCTTTCACCAACAACGCTGATGGCCACAAACCGGTTTGTATGCGAGATTTGCAACAAAGGGTTCCAAAGGGACCAAAACCTGCAACTGCACAGGAGAGGCCACAATCTTCCATGGAAGCTGAGGCAGCGGACGAGCACGGAGATACGGAAGCGAGTTTACATATGCCCAGAAACCACCTGCGTGCATCACAACCCGAGTAGAGCTCTGGGTGACCTGACGGGAATCAAGAAGCATTTTTGCCGCAAACATGGTGAGAAGAAATGGAAATGCGACAAGTGTGCGAAGAAATACGCAGTGCAGTCGGACTGGAAAGCCCACTCGAAGACATGCGGTACCAGAGAATACAAGTGCGACTGTGGCACCATCTTTTCCAGGTTTTCATCTCAACTCCTCTTTCCTTCTTCTTTTTCTGTCCTAAGTTTGCATCCTCTCAATTTTTATTTACAAAGCAAAAGTTCCTTGCGAACAAATAAGTGAAGAAGACTCCTGGTTATTGGCTATATTCTCACGAATTGAAGAATTTATTCTTCACGGTTACACTCTCACCGGATCATCAGATATTTGAAGAATTTAGCCTTCAGTAAAGGGCTTAATTATTCTCCTCATTCTCTCGGGTTTGGAGAGTGTTTCTGAGATTTGAATCCACAAATACAGAAAAGAAAAACAAACAAACAAACAATTTAGTCTTAGAGAAAGACAAAAACAAAGAATTTGTCCAAGAAATTTAAAAAAAAAAAAAACAAAGATTCTGTCCTAGAAAAATTAAAAAAACAAAGAATTTAATCTTAGAAAAAGAAAAAAAGGAAGGGCCAAAAACATTTTTTTGGAGATGGGGCTATCGATCCCCACTATACTGTTATTGTTTCAACACATAATTTATCTATATACTAAAATCTCTCATGTGCAGGAGGGATAGTTTCATAACGCACAGAGCCTTCTGTGATGCACTAGCAGAAGAAAACAGCAAGGTAAACCAAGGACTAATGGGCGGCATTGAAGGAAATATACAAGGTCAGGTCTCCGAGCTCATCTCTACCATGCCTATAAGCAATCAAATCAACCCTTCCATGAGAATGTCGGATTTCAGCCACGACTCAAAGAATCCTCTCCAATCGATCTCCGGCCACGACCTCGTGTCCATGCCACTCAAATCCCTGAACATGGCCGGTGGCATGTTTTCTACTACCTCCGGCGCTCACTTTGGCCCCAGAAGCCTGTCTTCCACCTCTTCTTGCCTCCAACTGAGTGCCTCCCCCCGCCTGGATGTTCTGAGTACTGACCCCAAAAATGGGCGTCAAATGGCGAGCTCCGTCCATATGTCCGCCACGGCCTTGTTACAAAAGGCTGCTCAAATGGGTGCAACTGCAAGTAATAGTATGAGCCCACCAAATCCAATGATGCCACGCAGCTTTGTTACGGGGATGGCGGGACCGGAGCAGATTTCCACCATGCATTTAGGGGTTCAACACCACGGAACCTACGACCCTATCCAACCTCTAGCGGAGCAGCAGTCACAGATGGTTGGGGTCGACGGAAGTGGTGGAGGAGGAGGAGCTTATTCTAACCAATTCCTGCAGAAAAACCCGCAGGATTTGTCTCCGCAGTTCTTCGACGCGTCCACCAGTGACAACTCTGGTGTGAACGAGATCAGTATTTTCAATCAGTCGACGGGATTGTTCATGGGCAGCGACCAAAACCATGGGTTCATGAAGAATAGTATGGAGCATGAAAACAGTAGCTGTAGTAGTAATCTGTTACAGGGAAGAAGCACAAGCTCGACGGCGATGGTGATGGGGATGGGTATCCCGATAAGCGGAAGGGCGCCCAAGTTTGGAAGCAGCAGCAGTGGTGGCGATATGATGACATTGGACTTCTTGGGTGTAGGTCCAACGAGGTCGATGAGCTTCCACGAGCAACAGCAGCAGCAACAGCAGCAAGGGATGGAGTTTGAGGCAGTCGGCCAACAGAGACTGCAACACACACATTACCAATTCCCTCCTGGAATGGAGAAATCTGCATGGGACGTCTGAGGAACCAGTGTTTACTTGTAATTCTTCCTAACTCTGAATTCAATACCTCTCTCTCTCTCACTCTAGAAGATTTTCCGTTTCCACATTTATTATAAGTGATAATGTGATAGTTAATTTTAAGAATTGAGTAACCTTCCTCTTTCAGCATGAAGCTCGAAGCTTAGAATGTGAAGGCCAAATGGAAGGGGCCCTGAACATTTCTGTAGCCACTACAAGCCAATTAATTATCCAAACCTTAAGGATTGAGAAAGCACTAGGATTAAACTTGGTTTGATGCATGCCCCTTTACCCACATCAAGGTCTTAAAATTGTAGGAGACGCATCCTAATGTGGGAGAGCAACCGGAGCCATGCATCGACTTTGTCCCTCCTCCCATACAAACATGCACACCCTACACCTGGCCGAACGGACACATCATATGCTATGCACCAATTCTTCGCACAATAATTCAGTATACGTATGCATATTGTACACTATACATGCACATATAACAATAAAATAAATAAAATTATACACAATATCATGGCACCCCAAAAATAAAGCATTTTTCATATAATTGAATAGTATGCAAATTAAATAACCAAATAAATAATTAAACTAGTAACAAATTTTAAAAATTATTTTCCAACTCTCTCTCTCTCTCTCTGGCCAAACAAAAAATCTAGAAAAATATTTTTTTTATTGGAGAAAACTTTGTCCGTGTAAATAAAATTTCATTAGCATTTTGCAGCAATTTGGTTGGGTACCAGATGCCAAATCCAAGTTGATTATAGAACCATTAAATAATAGAGTTGAGATGAGACTTGACAAGTAGGTAGACCAAGCAACATTGAAAATACTTATACGAGTAAAAGAGAGTTGAATGCAACCTCCTTAGGAAAAAAAAGGATTACATGGTTCAATATGGTTAATACAGTCATAGAAATTTGGATTTATAATAATGAGAAAAATCAAACACTTTGAACAAGGAGCAAGACTTGTCTTGAATTGCATGAATGAGTGATAGATGTATGGCCATTATTTACAATTTTGAATTCTCAAAAAAAGAAAGGATCAACACAAGTCAAGGTGTCGCTAAGGTGTCTTTCCTCTTAGATTTTTTAAATGGAGATCTCCAAGTAGTTTATATATTGCTACTACCTGGTTTTGTGGTTGAGGGGGAGAAAGTATGCAAACTTCAAAAATCTATATATGACTTTGTTACAATGTGGGACCCACCATGGTGTACAAGCTGGTGGGACCCACCTTGAGGACGTGGAATGCCAAAAAGAGTCCTCATCCAAACTAAGAAACACAAACTGAAATGAGTTAGAAGACTTGAAGATCAAGTGGGACCCATAAAGATACCACGAGTTGGAATCTTATCAATATGAGCTGGAAGATCACTTGGGACCCACAAAGATAAGGCCATGAGCTGGCCTCCTCCCTTATGTCCACGTTCTTGAAGAATAACGTAATTAGGAGATTTAAAGGTTAATTGTATAAGGACCCTATCACTTCCTCTACTATAAATAAAGGTGTTGTAATTCGGAATTAATCAAGTTCTACAATTCTCTCTTGAGTAAATCTTTCTCTCTTTGTTTGGCGCATACCTTGTTCCTCTTCTCTTCTTCTCTCTACCCAAGAGCCTTCTTCCCCTTTTCTCCTTTTTCTTTCTCTCTTCCCTTGCTCGGAATATTGGAAAAGGGATCCTAAATTCAACATAGTATCAGAGCATTAAATTTAGGATCCCTACATCAAAAGGAATGCTTTGAGAAGATATGATCAATATGACTCATAGAAGGCTCCTTGTGAAGAAAGATAAAAAAGCGTGAGATAAGTTCCTTCATTATTTTTTTATTACTTCATGTTAATAGTTTCCAGATTTAGAAGATGATTTAAAGATGAGTATGTGAATGTTTTTCATCTTATGAGATTGTGGATATGAATGTCTCTCGATCTAGAAGAAGCTATCAAAGTAGTTTTGTCGGTTTAAAATTTATGTTAACCGAGACCAGTCCATGATCAGATTGTTGGAAAAAAATTTGTGGGAGCAAGATTCCCATGATATAGAAGATTGATATTGAGTCTATTATGAGTGGTTATTTACTCAGAAAAAAATCAGAATAATGATTGTTTAGCATCAATGCTAAATTTCTCCGTGCACCAAGTTGTTTGAAGAATACTACTTAGAAATTTTGATTAGAATTTTTTGGAGAATTATTTTCGTTAAAGTGCCTATTATGGCTAAATAAAATGTGAGTAGCAAAGGTTGCATAATCATAATTACCACAATACCCTTACAAAAGGTATCAAATTTTATGAGTTGGTCCACATCGGTTTGGAGGTTTCTTATAACGAAGAACCTACTTGGTCATCTCACCAACCGTGGACCACCTATTGATCAAGAAGACATTTTTTATAACAAATGGTTAAAAAATGATACCATTGTGTTTAGTTGGCTAATCAAAAGCATGGAAAATTGTGCAAAGAATGTACTCATTGTGGGAGATGTGGTCACACTATCAATACATGTTATTACAAGGAAAGGAGTTAATGCGGAAAAAATTGTTACTATGGAGAAATATGTTATAATGCCAACGAAAACTCAGACTTGACAAAGGCTAATCAAGCCTTGGTAGGTAATACAAAGGAGGATTAGCCCACAAAATCAACTGAAAGGAAAAAATTTACTCATGAAGAATATGAGTTGTTTAATAAAAAGATGGGTTCTTCTCCAAGTTCCTCATTAAATACCGTTGCCATCACTGCTTCATGTATGTTATCTTCCTCATCTTCATCCTGGATAATTGACTCAGGAGCCTCTGAGCATCTTACAGGTAACAGACATTTGTTACATTTTGTATCTCCGTGTCTTTCACATAAGTTTGTTACCATAGCTGATGGTTCTCAAACCAAGGTTCAAGGGAAAGGATCTACTTCCGTTACACCATCACTTTCGCTCATTGATATTCTATTTGTTTTTACCTTCCCTTTGAATTTGTTATCTGTTAGTCAGCTGACAAAGTATTTTAATTTCTCTATCACCTTCTCACCCACTTCGTGTGTATTTCAGGATCTTATAATGAAGCAGGGGATTGGTGGAGGTAGTAAACAAGGGGGGCTATACTACTTGGATATGCCAAAGATAAATATTGTTTCCACCAGTGAAAATGAGACAAGGCTATGGCACAACCGGTTGGGATTTCCATCTTCACAATCTCTTCATTATATGTTTCTTACTCTTAAAGCATGGTCCAAGTTTAATTGTGAAGTTTGTCAACTGAGTACATCAAAGGAGTACATACTCACCTTGTCCAAAAGTCAAAATTATTACTCTATTTTTTATTAATTCATACCGATGTATAGGGACCCTTGAGCGTCTCAAATATTTGTCAAGTAAGGTATTTATTACATTTATTGATGACTTCACTCGTACCACTTGGTTATTTCTATTTAAGGAGCGTTCTGAGATATCATTGATTTTTAAGTCTTTTCATGCTATGGTACTCACTCAGTTTGGTCATAACATAAAAATACTTCGATCTGATAATGCCAAATAATACATTTCCAAAGAACTTGACTCTTTTTGTCAAAAAAAATGGCATTATCCTTTAAACATCATGTGTCAACACTACTCAACAAAATGGGGTAGCCGAACGAAAAACTCGTCATATTCTTGAGGTAGCTCGAGGTTTATTATTTGCCATGAAAGTTCTATACTTTTATTGGCCTCATGAAGTCCTTACCGCATGCTTTCTTATAAATCGTCTACCATCTTCCGTTCTTGGTACTAAATCTCCTTACTCTATATTATTACCAAATGATGATCCATTTTCACTAACCTTAATAATCTTTGGGTGTCAATGTTTTGTCCATATATCCTCCCCAAAACACAGTAAACTTGATCCTAAATCTATTAAGTGTATCTTTCTAGGATACTCTCGTACACAAAAAGCTTATGTTTGTTATAATCCCACTCTTCAACATTTACTTGTATCCAGGGATGTCACATTTTTTGAAGACTCTCCATACTATTTTGACAATGCTTCTACAAGTTTATCTTCAGTACCAAGTTCTCCTCGACCGGTTGTGCCCCGTGCTATAGAAACTTCTCAGCCCCTAGAAACACAGGCTGACACCACATTTGTTGAGTTTACAGATCCCACCGAGGTAAGTCCATCTTCTCCTGTTGTTTTTGGCCCACAATATGATACTCGTCCTATCGCACAAAGAAAAGAACCCAGATCATGCGTCACACCCTCTACATGTCATCCCATATCAAATTTTGTGTCTCATCATCGTCTGTCCCATGCATGTTGTCAATTTCTCTCTGTTATTTCTTCCATATCTGTACTACAGTCCTATCAGGAGGCTCTCAAACATCCAGGGTGGAAGGCAGCAATGGAGGAAGAAATGCATGCACTTTATGAAAATCAGACATGGGCTCTAGTCTCACTTCCATCAGATAAGAAACTCATCGGTTGCAAATGGGTGTTTACTGTGAAACACAATCCAGATGGGCATGTGGCTCGACTAAAGGCTCGCCTCGTGGCTAAGGTCTATACACAATGTTGTGGAATTTATTATGAGGAAACCTTCTCTCTAGTGGCAAAAATGAATTTGGTACGTGTGTTATTATCTCTAGCAGCTAACTCTTCCTGCCTGGTATATCAACTTGATGTGAAAAATGGCTTTCTGATGGGGACATCAAAGAATAAATTTATATGCAACAACCACCTGGGTATGTAGTTGAGGGGGAGTCAATATGTTGACTATAAAAATCTATGTATGGTCTAAAACAGTCCCCTCATGCATGGTTTGAGAAATTTAGTCAAGCCCTCATACAGGCATGATTTTACAGATGCTCTAGAGATCACTCAATTTTTATTAAAAATACACCTAGAGGCAAGGTAATTTTGGCAATATATGTTGATGATATTATTTTAACTGGTAGTGATTACGAGGGCATCTAGGAAACAAAAAAAAATGTGCTGAATTCAAGACAAAGGATCTTGGACTACTCAAATATTTTCTAGGTATTGACTTATTACAATCCAAACATGGGATTGTGCTATCCCAAAGGAAGAATGCCCTTGATCTACTGGAGAAGACAGGAATGCTGGGATGCAAACCAGCAGACACTCCTATGGACTCAAATACAAATTATGTGCAAGTACTAGAGAAGATGTGATATCGGGAAATATCAAAGACTAGTGGGAAGACTTATTTACCTGTGTGTTACAAGGTCAGATATATCATATGCAATAAGTGTGGTGAGTCATGTACAAATCGCAACTTAGTCATTGGCAATCACTTGAAAGGATATTACGATATTTGAAAGGAGCTCCAAGAAGAGGGCTTCTCTATAAAAATCATGGTCACTTCAACATCAAATGATTCTCATATGTAGACTGGGTCGGATCCCTGGATGGCAGAAAATCTACTTTGGGATTTTGTATGATGGTTGGAGAAAATTTGGTTACATGGAGAAGCAAGAAGCAAAATATAGAAGCACGGTCTAGTGCAGAAGCAGAATACAGAGCCGTGGCACACACTATTAGTGAACTTCTATGGATAAGATCTCTTTTCGCACTAAATTGGGATTCTCCAAAGGAGCTCTGATGGATCTATATATTGATAATCAAGCAACAATACACATTACTTCGAATTCAGTCTTCCATGAAAGAACAAAGCATATTAAAGTGGACTGCCATTTTATATGACAAAAGTTCTAAGCGGGTCTTTTATCTCTAAAGCATATATCATCACAAAGTCAAGTTGCAGATATTCTCACCAAGTCGGTCACTCACAAGATTATGTCTACCATCTACAACAAGCTGGGGATCTACGATATTTTCTCACCCCCAGCTTGAGGGGGAGTGTTACAATGTGGGACCCACCATGGTGTACGATCTGGTGGGACCCACCATGACGACGTGGGATGCCAAGAAGAGTCCTCATCCAAGCTAGCATGGGTTAAGAAGATAAGAAGCACAAGCTAAAATGAGTTAGAAGACTTGAATATCAAGTGGGACCCACAAAGATACCACGAGCTGGAAGATCACGTGGGACCCACAAGGATAAGGCCACGAGTTGGCCTCCTCCCTTATGTCCACGTTATTGAAGAAAAGTTATAGTTCAAGTTATATTAGAACTTTATTAGATAGTCTTATCCTTTCATGATAGGATTATCTTAGAGAGTTAGAGTTGGATTGTAATGAAGAGATTTAATGGTTAATTACATAGGGACAATATCACTTCCTCTACTATAAATAGAGGTGTTGTAATTCGGAATTAATTAATTTCTAAAATTCTCTCTTGAGTAAATCTCTCTCTCTTTGCTTGGAGCACACCTTGTTCCTCTTCTCTTCTTCTCTCTACCCGAGAACCTTCTTACCCTTTTCTCCTTTTTTTTCTCTCTTCCCTTGCTCGGAATATTGGAAAAGGGATCATAAATTCAACAGACTTAAAACAATCCCCTCGAGCAGGTTTGACACATTTTGCAAGGTGATCTTGGTCTGAGATTTAGAAGATGTGAAACTAATCAACATCACGTATAATTCTCTTGATTATTTATGTGAATGATATTATCTTGACCAGAAGTGATAAATATGAAATTGTTAAAAGACACTCACACGTGTAGGGGTGGCATGGCTAGTAAATAAGGAGAAATTAGAGATGGCATAGAATTATAATTATGCAAGTTGAAGTATGTCCTCTTATGTTTTTTCCTTTTGAAGCATGTAACCCTAAGGACATTGTAGTCATTGTGTTTACCTTCACACAACTATAAATATAACCTTGGGATAGAGCATTTAAGCCTCTTCCTCTTGGCTCAAATTCGTCCATACACCACTCTCTCTTTTCCTCTTCCTTCTCTCCCTTGGTTTCTTCTCACCTCTCTCCCAAGAGCTAGAGTTCCTTGGTTCTCTCCTTCCCTTGAGACCTCTTGAGTTTATGTGTCATCCCTAGAAATCAACATGGTATCAGAGCAGGCAAAGATCTAAGATAGAATAGGAGAAGAAGATGGAAAAGAAAGGGAGGAAGAAGAAGAAAAAAAAAGAAAAAAATAGAGTTTCTCTTTTTTCCTTAAGTCTTCTTTCCCAATTCCTATTTTTCATTAGATGTTTTGCACTCTTACCCTATATTTCATATAGAAAAATATATACTGTTGGAAATATATTTGAGTCAGTCTATGTTTTTACTCAAAAATAATTGTTGCAATCAGATTTTTCAAGAGAGATAAATCGACATCTGAAGCAGAGAATGTGAAGTAGAAAAAATGTTTCACATAGTAGTAGAAAACCTCAACTTTCTGAATGGTTTGTACCAACATAACTGGGAATTTATATTTAGAATTATATCTACTATGTGAGTCTAATTTCTATTCCAGTAAACCATTTCTCAATCTGATCTTTATAGAGAGAGATAACTTCATTGAAAGAATCAAATGTCAAGTAGGTATCTTGTTGGATGCAAAAGTCCAAATTTAAGGCGAGTTTTTTGCTTCATTTTTGAGTTGCTAATGTTGGTTAGGTTTCCTATTTGTTTTAAAAATCTACTCAATATTTTACCAACTTGAGTATCTTTCCTTCATTATGTTAATTTTTGGAGCCTAATTAACTCCTTACGCTGAGTCGGTACCCGGGTCGACCATATATGCAAATCCACATTATTTTGATTGTTGTTTCAATAAGGGCTTTTTGGGGACTTCATTGTTGTATTGCGGTTGCCCTAGTTTTCCTTTTATATTTGGAGTAACACTATTAGGGTTTTATCATCGGAGAAGGATCTTGAGTTGCAACCCGAGAGAGGTTAGAGAAAAACACTTGTAATTGTGTATGATTTCTCTTGTAAACTATTTCAACTTCATAGTGGATTACTACAACAGTAAAAGACAGGACATAGTCTCACCATGAGGCGAACTTGTATAAATCTTGTTCTCTTTCTTTGTGCTTGTTTTTTTCTTCTTATACGATTGTTATTATTGCTCTCGTTAGTTTGGAATTAGGGTATCTAATTCCTAACACATTAAAAATTTTATTTCATTGATCTCACATCACATTAGTTTCCTTAAGAGAAGTCTTTCCCTATATGAGTTTAGTTTGCTTTTTAACAAGTCTGAAAATTTTAAATTAGAAAATCTTGTTTTCTTGTTCTAAATTCCAAATTTTTAGTAGCCTAAATCTCCCTTATTCCTAAATTTACCTCTTGAATATTTTCTTTCCAAATTGGTCAAGGTGTGTTAAAAAGTAACTGCCTTATACATGAAGTCTATGTTTAGAAAGTTTTCATTATTATATTCCATTTCAAAACTTCTTATTAGAGATTTTATTTTAAAGTTTCCTCAGTCATCCTGTTCATAGAGAAATTATTATTTTTCCCTCTTGAGTAAAAATTGGTCACTTTTTATCTATATATTGGTCTATGTTGGAAGATAGGGCCGAGCCCATACAACCAAGGAAGGCCCACAAGTCCATGTGAGTTAGAAGATGGGCTGAAGCCCATAAGACCAAGGAAGGCCCACACATCCAAGAGTTGTGAAAAAAAGGCTCAAGGCCCATAGGCCCACATAGTGATGGTAGAATGGTAAATAAAGAGTCATCTCATAGACTTGGCATTGATGTAATTAGTTTAAGTCCTAGTGGCATAATTGTAATATTGTAGTTTCATTAATCTATAAATTGAGCTTCAGGGGAAGGGTTAGGAAATAAGCCCATAACCTCTTCTTCCTCCTGTTTTCTCCCAATGGGTGTCTCTCTCTTTTTCTCCATGAGCTAAATCCATGAAGTCCTGAAAATCAACAGTATAAAAGTGCCTCCTTCACACTTGGAAGTATGAGAGTTACTATCGTTTTTATTCACACCCTTATTTCCTCAAAGCACTTTCTTCAATTTTTTTTCTTTCTAAAATCACTTCAAAGCAATGTATATAGATCCACTACCTAAAAAGTATAGGAGTGTGTCAAATATCCAGCTTGAGTCAAGTCTTTTTATTCTTCACCCAAAAGGTTTTTTTGTTTAAGGTACCCTTAAAAAGGGAGTAGTCTCTTTGATGTGCCCTAAAGTTGGGCTATTTGTCCGCCATTGAAATTGAGCGGAGTATGTTTTAGATTATGACCGTTTCGACTAGTGTATGGAGCTCTTTCATATGGCTAGGAGTGATTCTTCTTCTCTCGCAATTATGTTATGCAAGCTGAGTTTCTTGGTAAAGAACAAAGAGATCCCTACTTGAGGGCAAGAAGTAGAAGAAGAAGTACAAGAAAGAGGTAATGAATAATGAAGAATTTCACATGTTGTGGTAATCAAGTTTTATGTGGCTATAATATCCAAGTAAGGGGGAGACACGGTGAGAACAATATGAAGACTACTAGTAAGATGTGAACAAGAAGAAGATGAATAAAAGCAAGTTAACCACAATTTCTTTATCAGCCCACACAAGATTAGAATTTCTTTACAAGCACATAAGTTTCTTGGCCAAGATTAAAGTGTTAGAGTTCCTTTTGAAACATGTAGCACTAAGGGCATTTTAGTCATTGTAAACATATTCACATAACTATAAATGTAGAACATTCAAGCCTCTTCCTTTTGGCACAAATTCGTCCATACACCTCTCTCTCTTTTCCTCTTCCTTCTCTCCCTTGGTTTCTTCTCTCCTCTCTCCCAAGAGCTAGAGTTCCTCTCTTCTCTTATTCCCTTGAGATCACTTGTGTTTATCTGTTGTCCATAGAAATCAATATAAATTCAGAGGATGAAAGAAGAATAGACAAAATAATCCAGATCAAAGACTTGGGATTACTAAAATATTTCCTTGGCATAGAGGGTTTACAATCTAGACATGGCATCATTCTATAACAGAAGAAAATATGTGTTAGATCTATTAGAAGAAACAGGTATGCTAGGATGTAAACCTCTTGATTCACCCATGGATCCCAATGCAAAATTACACACTAAGGGGACGAGGTAGATGTAGGAAGATTTCAAAGACTGTGTTGAAAGATGGACTCAATACCACATGACCAAGGAAGGCCCACACGTCCAAGTGTGTTAGAAGATGGGCTCAAGCCCACACGACCAAGGAAGGTCCACACATCCAAGAGAGGTCAAAGATGGGCTCAAACCGATAGACCAAGGAGAATGCCCACAAGTGGTGGCATGATGGTAAATAAAGAGTCTTCTCATAAAGATGGCATTGATGTAATTAGTTTAAAATTTAGGGGCAGAATTGTAATAATATAGTTTCACTCATCTATAAATATAGCTTCAGGGGGAGGGTTAGGACACAAGTCCATAACCTCTTTCTTCCTCCTATTTTTTCCCCAACATGTCACCTCTCTTTTTCTCCGTGATCTAATCTATGGAGTTCTAAAAATCAACATGGTATCAGAGCATTGATTTTTAGGACTCACAAGTATGGTTTTTAGGATTCTAGAAACCCAATTTTTTTCCTTTGCTCATATTACTACTTCAGTTTTTTGGTTGATTATATCTCCCTACTGCTAGTAATTGCAACCACATGAGAATATCTCCCTTGTTGACTTTATCTCACTCACTGAAGTAGGATTGCCATGTCCATGAGAATATACCTAAACCTTTGTATTTGTTCTCATGTTGGTTGTGTAGCAAGAAGAGCTTATCGGTGATTGATTGCTCCCCTGGTCAAATTTTCCAACTGTATCAGTTAGAATCGCAAAACCCAAAGGGTGGGTAAGGTGCATCCTAGTAGCAATTCCAGAGGCAATGCAGCCCACATCATATGCATCCAAAGGCAGCTCTTCACTATAGTTGGAATCCCAGTCACCAGGATCAAGAGGAGAAGAACTGGATTCTAACTTTTCAAAATGTTAGAAGATGGGCTCAAGCCCACACGTCCAAGAGGTGGCATCTTGGTAAATAAAAAGACTTCTCATAAAGATGACATAAAGATGTAATTAATTATCTATTTATGTCTCTTCTCTTGTAAGGTTGTAGCCCTAAAGGCATTGTAGTCATCATAACATACACTTAAAAAACTATAAATAAAGGTCATTGGCTAAGAGGTAAAACATTAAGTTCTCTCCTCTCTTCTCAAACTCATCCAAATTCTCCTCTCCCTTCTTGTGGAAGCCGATCTCTAAACTCTCTCTCCTTTCTCTCTTCTTCTCTTCTTCCTCTCCTTCTTCTCCTTCTCCTCTCCCTCTTTGGCTCAAGATCAATATGAAGGAGACCTAAATTCTACTTGGTATCAAAGCTAAGGATTTAGGACTCCCACATTGAAGTGATGCTTAAGTACCTTTGAAAGTTCATGCAATGTGCTTTTGAAGGAAGAGATTCAACCATAGAAAGATAAGTGATTTCTAGTTTTTTTTTTCGTACATTCATACTGTGTACCGAGCCATTAATCTCTATATTACATCAAGAAACAAATGGCTTTCATATGAGAAGTTTTGAAATCTAATACTTGGTGTTTAAATGATATTATGACCTTGATCTTCTTGCACTAAAATATTACAAGTTTGATCAAGATTGGTTGCCTACAAGGTTATGAAGACATATTAATTATGAAGTTGATGGTTATATGATGGAAGAATGATATGAGATTTGCATGAGACTTAGCTTGATCTCTCATTAATCAGACCAGTAGTTTACTTTATTTTTTTGGATTAAATCAAGTTGTTTTATGATTTATGGTACTCGGATTCTCCAAGCTTAAAGAAATTGTTTGCGGGACTTTGACAAGCTCAAAGAGCAATTGGTTTTGGTGATTTATGAATTTTGGAAATTACTAATTTCTTCTCCAACCCTTTAAGACTTATGAGCAATTTCATTCCGAAAGGATTTTTCTAAATGAGTAAATAAAAGGTGTCTTTTTAAATGATAAATATGACACCTATCATAAAAAAAAGTTAAGCCAAGCTTCACTGAAGAACCAGCCACGATTTCTTGAGTTTTTGAAGGAAAATAAATATTTGAATTGATATTTAATGAATAATTGATCTACTCCACTTAAGGCATAATGTTTTGTTTATTTGAAGCCTAATTTAGTGGCTAATATAGTGGATAAGAATTTATCTTTATCTGAAAGTAGCAGTATATGAAAGAAGGTTATTCAAATTTGATTAAGAGGACTATTTTAAAATTTGAAATATGGAATATTTTGGCAAACATGAGCCTCCCAAGATTGAGGTCTTAGTTTGAAATACAAATTAGAATTTTTTTTAACCCTTTAAGGTCCTTCTTGGGTTAAAATTTAGATTGGGAGGAAAATTCCCTAAGTCAGGTTACCTATCTTTTTGGACAACATATCATTGCTTTAAGTGTTTCTCAAGCTTTACAAAGTGACCTTACCTCAGTTTCAATCAGCTTTTAAATACTAGATTATAGCAACTACGCAATCTTAATTGGAATTTTAGTTTGATTGGATCTCAATTGGAATTATAGATCTTATTTTTTGTGCTTTGCTAAACATTTATTAAATTAAGATGTTGAAGGAAATACAAATAGTAAGAGTGGCATTCTAAAAATTACTATCATTTCTTTAAGAGGATTATCCAATTATCTTAGTTGGTCTCAATCAGTTCAAATGTTTCTTATAACTCGATACCTTCTCGGTCACTTAACCAAGCCTTCACCATTGATTGATGAAGAAAGTCAATCCTATCTAAATTGGGTTCAGGATGACAATTTGGTAATTAGTTGGCTTATTAATGGTATGGAAGAGCATGTAGCCAACAATGTTGTTCACTTAGAATCAACCAAACAAATTTGGGACACTTGTACTAAGTTATACTCTAGTATGGTGACTTTACAAAAGTTATTTGATGTATTACAAAACATGCACAATACTAAGCAAGAAGACAATATTCATGAATATTTGGCTCGGTTTTGAGGTTTACTTCAAAAGTGGAAGATCACTCAACAATACACCACCGATATTTTGGTTCAAAAAAGGCAAATTAAAACTTTAGCAACAACAATTTGTTTGACAAAAAATTTATACTTTCTTCCACTTTTTCCTCTTCATCTTGGATAATAGACTTGGGCCTTTGAACATCTCTTGGGTAACAAACATAAGCTAATTTTTTTATCTCCATGTATTCCCGATAAGTTTGTTACTCTAGCTAATGACACCCAAACCAAAGTACTTGGCAAGGGATCATCTTCTATTACATCCTCTATCCCACTTCGAGATGTCCTATTTTTTCTTCAATTCCCTTTAAACTTCCTCTAAGTAAGCTCACAAAACATCTAAATTGCTTCGTCGCCTTCTCACTCTTTCTTATGTATTTCAGGATCTAACAACAAAGCGGGTGATTGGTAGAGGTCATGAAAAAGGGGGTTTGTATTACTTGAACCTACCTCAGTTAGTTGTACTTTCATCCTCTCCATCCTAGGTGAAACTTTGGCACAACTGGCTTGGCCATCCTTCTACATCTTCTCTTCGACATTTATTTCCTTCTTTAAAGTCTTTGTCTACTTTAAATTTTGAGGTTTGTCAATTAAGCAAACACCAAAGGGATACATATTCTCCTCGCGCTACCAATAAAAGTGTTGCTCCATTTTCTCTAGTATACTCTAATGTATGGGGACCTTTGAGTGTCTCAAATATTTCTCAAGTTAAATTTTTTGTTAGTTTTGTTGATGATTTTACCTAGGTTACTTGATTATCTCTATTTAAAAAAAGATCTCAAATATTTACTATTTTTAAGGCCTTTCATGCTAAGGTATTAACCCAGTTTGGCAAGAAAACTCAAGTACTTAGATTTGATAATGTTATATACTTGTCTAGAGAGTTTCAGTCCTTCTGCCAAGATAATGGCCTTATCCATAAGAAATCATGTGCCTACACACCTCAACAAAATGGTGTAGCCAAAAAAAAGAACCACCATCTTCTTGAGGTTACCTAGGGCATCCTCTTCTCCATGAAGGTACCCTACTTTTATTGACATCATGCCATACTTACGACCTATTTTCTAATCAGTAGGTTACCTTCATCTGTAATTGGTCATAAGACTCCATATTCTATATTATTTTCCTATTGAAGACCCATTTTTAGTCGGGGAGACATTTCCTGTGCGTAGAATGTCTCTGACAGTTAAACTAAGATAGATAACCTTAATTTGAGCAGAGTAATGGTAGAGTAATGTTGGGCAGTAACAGAACCAATAGGGCAATCGACAGCTTCATAGACAATGAGACTCAAGGCAGGATGATTTAATCAAAATAAGAAAGCAAAACAATGCACGAGACTAAGAAATAAAAGAAGAGAAAAAAATTTCTAACCCTACATGAAGGAGAATGAAACCAGAAAAACCATAGTCAGAATCTTGAAAATCAAAGCTCTGATACCATGTTGATTTTCAAGACTCCATGAATTTATCTCATGGAGAAAAAGAGAAAGAAACCCATTTGGAGAAAAGTAGAGGAAGAAGGGTTCTGGAATTGATTCTTCCTTACCCTCCCCCGAAAGTTTTATTGATAGATTTATGAAACTACTGTATTACAATAATGCCCTTGGAACTTTAACATAATTACATCAATGCCATCTAGAGATGACCCATTATTTACCATCCCGCCATCAATGTATGCGGGCCTATGGGCTTTCTCCTTGATCTGTGGGCCTTGAGCCTATCTTCTATATCTCTTGGCTCTTGGTTCCATGGGTCTTCCTTGGTCTTATGGGCTTGGGCCCATCTTCTTATACACTTTGATATGTGGGCCTTCTTTGGTCATGTGGGCTTGGCCCTTGTCTTCCAACACTCCCCCTCAAGCTGGGGGTGAGAGAACAACATGAACTCCCAGCTTGCTGCAAATAATGTATAAAATATTTTTTTGTATAATATGCCTTCATCTTCCAACACTCCCCCTTACGCTGGTGCTCTCATTCATGAGGCCCAGTTGGTATAATATCAATGAGAGAGAAAATCACTCCTAGCCGCTAAGACATTGCTCTAAAGTGTCCACCTCGACCACCGTGTCCCTCCACAGGACAACGACTCTCAAGTGGTAGAGTAATATATGATATTAATAGGGGAAAGTAACATAAATATAACAATAAGTTCCTCCATCATGGACTTCCAACACAAAAATGTGATATTTTTTACAGGGATGAAGTTCATCCGTCATGGACTCCCAACCACAGATAAATTTGATACTTTTTTACGGGGATGAAGGTCCTCCGTCATGGACTCCCAACCACAACTAAATTTGATATTTTTTATGGGGATAAAGTTCCGCCGTCATGGACTCCCAACCAAAAATAAATTTGATATTTTTTTACAGGGATGAAATTCCACTGTCATGGGCTCCCAACCACAAATAAATTTGATATTTTTGACGGGGATGAAGTTCCTCCGTCACGGATTCCCAACCAAAATTTTTTTTGATATTTTTGACGGGGTTGACAATAAATAATGGTATGAGGCTACCTCTTCTTCAATAACAATGTCTCATCAACAGAGACACAATAGCAGCATCTGAAATGGGCTTGGCTTGGGCCCATTTAACATGACCCAAAATAATCCTTGTAAAATGACCCATGAAATAATCCAATGCACATATCTAGACCAAATAATATGATGACCAAGGAATAATCTGTCAATTCTTCAAAGATAATAATCCAGCTAGAAAAAAAATTTATCGACACCAAAATTTTGGGCACGTATCCTGAGGCAAAAATTAAGGGGCACGAGTTAGGTTGACCCGGACCTGAGTTGACACAGATAGAGTTGGTTCGAGTTGACTCGGTCTGGAATAGAAGAGTGGTTGTCTGGGTTAACTCGGCGCTAGCTTGACTCGGGTGTGCTGAGTTGACTCGGGCGAGTCAAGATTTGCGCTCAATTAACCTTTCCAAACTTAAGCATTGAAATAATATTTCTCAACTTAGAAAATATCTAATCATCTTCTTCCTCCTACGAACGGCTCGAAACAAGGAAACTTTCCTTTCCGAATAGCAGTAGCATTAGGATGGAGGATCCTGCAGAGAAATCTCGACAACGAAATCGAAACGGAACCTTTCCAAATGAGAGACATCACGGGTACTTAAGCCAAACATCGACAACGGCAACTTCCAAAAACAGCAACGCATAGCTGGCGCTCGGAAAGCTCGGCAGCAACAGAGCTCGGCTCAGGAGGAAAATTTCAGACAGTAATTCCGGACAGAGAGGACTTTTCGAAAAGAAACTTCACTCCAGAATAGACCTTCTAGAAATATCATCTTCCCCGTTGTGCGCTCTCGAACAGCACGGGATCACAGTGACAACAGAGACGGCTTGGAAAATCCAATAGAGACTATTCTGCCGTAACGTTTTCGAATGGCAGACTCAGACAACGAATCGGGGGGACAGAATAACAGCAACGCTAACAGCGAGTTCTCGCCGAGGGAGCAGGACAAGTTCCTTCTGATTGCTAACGTGAGTCAGATCATGAAGAAGGAGCTGCCGGTGAACACAAAGATATCCAAGGACGCCAAGGAGACGGTGCAGGAGTGAGTCTCATATATCCCCCAACATTTCTTCTAATAGTACTTCGACGCCAAAGTCTTTGGCCGAAAGCAGAAGCAAAGCAAACACGCAGATGAAAATGGCCGAAGGAGAAGAAAAAGAAGACGCCGGACGACCTCAACTTCAGTGACGACTTTCCCCCAACATTTCTTCTAATAGTACGTCGACGCCAAAGTCTTTGGCCGAAAGCAGAAGCAAAGCAAACACGCAGATGAAAATGGCCGAAGGAGAAGAAAAAGAAGACGCTGGACGACCTCAACTTCAGTGACGACTTCTTCCGAGATATCGTTACTAGGCCATTCGAGAAATTTATGAGAGTGACAATGATCCTGCCTCTCACCGATCAATAGTACTCCTAAAAAGTCACAGAGAATTGTGTTGCGTACTGGAAAGCCACGAGCATCTACACCAAGGCGGAAGTCATGGCCGTAGAGCAATTCAAACAAGTTTTCAAGGACGGAAGACATAAATAATAATGAGCCGGAAGGAAAAAAAATATTAAGGAACTAGCACTTGTTCACAGAGAGAATAGCAGCAAAAAAAGAAAAAAAAATCAAACATAAAAAACAAATATCAACTAAAAAAAGAAACACAACGAAGAATGAACCTAAGAAACCATAGTCGGAATCCTGAAAATCAAAGCTTTGATACCATGTTGATTTTCAAGACTATGAATTTAGCTCATGGAGAAAAAGGGAAAGTAACCCACTGGGAGAAAATTGGAGGAAGAAGGGTTATGGAATTGATTCTTCCTTACCCTCCCCCTGAATCTCAATTTATGGATTTATAAAACTACTGTATTATAATAATACCCCTGAACTTAGGGTTTAGGATTTTAACCCTAGAACTTTAACATAATTACATCAATGCCATTTCTATGAGATGACCCTTTATTTACCATCCTGCCATCAATGTATGTGGGTCTGGGCTTTCTCCTTGATCTATGGGCCTTGAGCCCATCTGCTATATCTCTAGGTTCCATGGGTCTTCCTTGGTCTTATGGGCTTGGGCCCATCTTCTTATACACTTTGATATGTGGGTCTTCCTTGGTCATGTGGGCTTGGGCCCTGTCTTCCAACACTTATCAGTAGGTTACCTTCATCTATAATTAGTCATAAGACTCCATATTCTATATTATTTCCTAGTGAAGACCCATTTTCTCTTCTAGTAAGGTCTTTGGGTGTGCTTGTTTTGTCCATCTCACATCTCCTCAAAAAAGTAATCTTGCTTCTCGTTCTATAGTGTGTATTTTCTTGGGTTACTCTCGCACCCAAAAATGTCACGTTTGTTATAATCCTACCCTTTGGTGGTTACTTGTGTCTAAGGATGTGACTTTTTTTACGACACCTTATTATATTCCTCTATTGATGCTCCTCCAAGTCTTTCATTCCCTCCAACCACCCTTCATCCATTTGTGCCCTTTAATGTCGATGTCACTTTGCCCCTCGAAGCATCGACCAACGCTACACTGTGGAGTTTTCATATTCTACCGAGGTAAGTCTTTCTTACCCTATTCCATTTGATCCACAATTTGATACTCGGCCCATTGCTCTAAGAAAAGAACCTTGTACTTGCACTACTTTTCATCCTATCTCAAACTTTATTTCTCACCATCAGTTGTCTTTCGCATATTATCAGTTCCTTTCATCTCTTTCTTTCATCTCTATTCCACAGTCCTATCAGGAGGGCCTAAAACATCCAAGATAGTTGTGGCTATGGATGTGGAAATGCAAGCCTTATTTGAAAATCAGACATAGAACTTAACACCACTTCCGATAGGTAAGAAACTGGTGGGTTGTAAATGGGTTTTTACCATCAAACACAATCTAGATGGGTCTGTTTCTCGCCATAAGGCCCTACTATGTTGAATTTATGAAAAAGAGAAAAACTTCATTGACTATATGTAATCAGAGTACATGAACCCCTATTTATAATAGAGGAAAGTAGTAGAGTCCAATTAAAATTAAACTACCCCTGTCCCAATTACAGTCAAACTCTAACACTTAAAAATACTCCTAGCATAATTAAATAACTCAACATAAAAAGAAGACTAACATAACTAAAACACCTTTAAACTGAGACTCTTGTAAGACTCCACCTTATTAATTCTAGCTCTGTGAGACTGCTTACTGTGAGAGTCATGTAAGAGGCTTTCTTATTTTTTCTTCAACACTCCCCCTCAAGCCGGAGTTTATAACTTCAGCTTGCAATGAAAAGGATTTTTGGTCTTCAATTTTATTTGTTGCAAAAATTTCTTCTTAGATGAAAAAACTTCATCTTTTGTGCTCCCCCTTTCTTCAATATTTTTGTCACATTAAAATCATGACAACATATGGAATAAAATACTTCTTTCTTGTACTTCTTCTTCAACTTCTCTCCCTCAAGCAGGGAGGTAATGGCAGTGATCCCAACTTGAACCAAATAATAGAGATGTAGTAATAAGCTCCTCCATCACGATGTCCCAAGTATAAGTACGACACCAGGTACAAACTTTCAGATGGTAGAAATGGGTGATAAAACATAAGTCGAAACCAAACTCAAAGGATTTTGAACAAATATAGAGACATTAATCACTAAAGTGGGTAGTGCCTGTCATTCACAAGACGGAGATAAAAAGACCCACAAATATATATAAAAAGTCTCAATGGACTTAAAACACCCATATAGATAAAAGGGACCAACCAAAGCAATGCTTTAAAATGGTTGGTCAATAAAGGTAAGTGAGAATCTAATAAAGGATGGTAGGAGAAAGACTGTCAAAGGGTAATGGGTAAAGAGGAAGATAAGACGTTGAGCTCACCATATGATTTATTTTTCTAAGAAATTCAAATTCAGCATTAGACAAACCAATGCCGACAACATTTAGCATATAATGAACCCAAGCAAGTGACCAAGGAGTGCTTCTTCAAAAATAAAGTCTCAATCAAAGAGACACAATAGCAGTAGCCGAAATGGGCCAATGCTCAAATAACATGTACCACATGTGTAGTTGTATAGTAGCGAATAACTGGTAAATAATAGAAGTCCTTAAGAGTAATAACGACACATAAAATAATTTCCAACGAGTCCATCTGGAAGTAAGGAAGTTGCACCAAATAGTATGTTGGAATTGAGTAATAATCAAAGATAATAATCCAGTCGGAGATAGAGAATCGAGTAAGATATTAAACCAATATAGTCGAGTTGCAAGAAAATAGGTATAAACCTTATGACCCGGACCCGTATAACCGAGACAAAAAATAAGTGGGTCAAGTCAGGTTTTCCCAGAACTGGGTTGACCCGGATTAATTCGGTAGAACAGAAGCAAGTGATCCTCAGGTCAGCAAAATCATCGTTGGGTGAACTCGGGTGGGTCCAGTCCAAGACTCGGGCAAAACTAGCGCTGGTTTTATTTTTCCTAACTTAAGAAAAATTAAATCGGCAACAATGCGTCTTCTTCCACATGGTGCCGATGATTGCAGAGACACATCAGGCAAGTATTTTTGGAAGATGTTGACAGTTGGTGAGAGCAAATAACTCGACGAAAACAAAGTTCTCGGTGGAGAAAATAATCCAGTGGGCCGAAACAGAAAATGGACTCAGTCGAGTCGTCTTCTCCGGCAACGGCAACGGGAATCAATTAGCAAATAGAGAGGATTGCCGGTGATCAACCACTGATGGCAGATGAGTCAGAAATAGAACCCGGTAGGATGAACCAGTGTCTTTGTCCTCCCGAAGTGGTTCCTAGTGATTGCTTAGTAGAGTGGGATGAATGGCAGAGAGAGCTCTGTGATTTCCAAAAAATTAGCAGCAATGATAGAAATAAGATCTTATGCAGCGGGTCCAGTGGAGTAATCAACAAGAAAATTACCAGAGGAGACCATAGGAGTTTTGGAAATCAATCGGCAATAGCAAAGGAGAAAAAATATCACGACGTTGGAAATTCGACGAACTAGGATTAATCAACATCTCCTTCTTCCCAGAGATACATGAGCCAGCAGAGATAGTTTCAGATGATCAGAAATGCAGCAACAGATCGACAAAGATTTTTTGTACCGAAGATAGTTGGGTCGGACCGATTCGAACCAGCAAGAGTTTTTGAAACCAGCACCGAAAAATAAATCTAACTATTGTATCTGCTGTCGATGCCAATCCATCATCTTCCTCCCATATTCAGATTCCTTGTGGAAGCCTTGATGCTTGTGGCTTTCAGGGTTTTAATACGGTACGATGACAGCCAGACAGAGTTGATCTCGAATGATCTTTTGAAAATAAACTAACAGTGGTGAAGAGTCGAACCAAGAAAACCACGATAATCGAGAAATATGCTATCGCCTTCCCCATGGCACTGGCTCCCGAATAGCATGGGATCAAAACTAGCTCAGTAAACTTTTATGGTCCCAAGACATGGATCGAGTAACACGGCGTGGAAGTTGTTAATCCAGCACTGGAAGTGAGTTGCTGAACATGGTAAGGAAGAATAAAAATTCTTTCTTGGTACTGATCTCGGATTGGAAGGGGAAAAGTTTTCTAATGAAGCTAATATGTTGTTGGATGGTAAGGGTAGAGATCCCTTACTGTTTTTGTTCGGACAGGAGGAGAAAGACCCCTCTTTTGATCAAGGAAAAGAGGGTTTAGGTCCCTCTTGGTTGTTGCTCGTGATAAGAGGATGGAGAATCCTCTTTTCTTGCTCGGAAAGGAGGGTAGGGACCCTGTCTTGATGTAGTTGATGAAAATGAGTTGAAGCCTCTGTTTGAACTCGAAAAAGGGACAGCAAACTCCCTTCTTCTTCTTTTGTATGGATCAATGGAATAGCAATCAAGGGATGATGAAGAGATATTCAAATTCTAAGGGATTCAAGACTTGCCCTTTTCTCATTCCATTGCCCCTTAAGTAGGCTTGATGTCCCCCCTAGTTTTAGGGTTAAATATTACAATCCTGCCCCTATGGCAATTTAACTTAAAAAATGAATGAAAATCAAATTTAAAACAATATGGAAAGAAGCTATTAACTCCGTAACTCAATGCGCCTCTGTATTATGACTCGGTTAGCTATTGAGTCCACAACATCTGCCTCCCCTTAGAGAAAGAGCTTGTCCTCAAGCTCGTAAGTTGGGTATACCTGTTTGAAGATGTCCAACTGCTCCCATGTAGCTGCTTCAGGTTTTGTAGCTGTTCTCTGGACAAGAATCTCCCACTGGTCATTGACCAAATGGGCGTGTAACACCACAGATGGTGTAAGAATGACGTGTCCATTGTCGATTGGAGGAAGGAATGGAGTGGATGTACGCGTTGACCCCATATATGGTTTCAGGAGGGAGACATGAAACACATCATGCAGCTTGGTCGTGGCTGATAGTTGTAGTTGATAGGCCACCGGCCCCACACGTCGAATAATGGAGAAAGGCCCAAAGTACTAGTGGGAGAGCTTATGGTACGATGATCCTGCCAGGGACTGCTAGCGGTACAGTTGTAGGCGTAACCAAACATAGTCCCCTACCTCATACAAGACATCTCGGTGTCCCTTGTCGTAGACATCTTTCAAGCGAACCTGAGCTCACCATAGGCGTTCTGCAATAGTCTGTAACACCTGGTCGCGATCCATGAGCGCCTGATCAATGGCGTCCACGTGGGTGGACCCTGGAGTATAAGAGAGAAGGCGAGGGGGGTTGTTGGAAGATGGGCTCAAGCCCATGAGCTCAAGTCAAGAAGCCCACACGTCAAAGGAGTGGCATATGTGTAAAATATGGTACTTTCCATAAAGATGACATAGAAGTGTAAATAAGTGTTCCTTTTATGTCTTTTGTTTTATTAAGTTGTAGCCCTAAGGGCATTGTAAAACTATAAATAAAGGTATTGGCTAAGAGGTAGGGCATTGAAGCACTCTCCTCTCTTTCCACAAATTCGTCCAGCCCTCATTTTTCTTTTTGACGCAACCCTCTTCTCCCTTAATCCAAACTCTCTTTTTTCACGTTCTTCTTCTTCTCTTCTCCTTCTCTCTTCTTCTCCTTCTTCTTTCTTGTTGATCTAAAGCTCCTTTCATGAGACCTAAATTCTACATGGTATCAGAGCAAGGAGTTTAGGATCTCTTCATGGAGTTATTATGAAATTTGTTCAAGAAGTTGTAAAAAGAGTTTAGTCATAAAGAGATAAGTTCATGCTCTTCTTATTTACGTTTTTTTTGTTTCTTTTTCTTATTTACATTCTCCTTTTTACTGTTTTTCTTTACTTCTTGAATTTTGAGTCACATCAAGTCAAGATAAATCTTTATATGTTGTAAAGATTTATTTCTATGACTAAATTGATGTTATAATCTTAACTCCTTGTAAATCAATTACAAGAGTGATCAAGATCATTTGTTGTTTGCATCTTATTAAGATTGATGGGTGAAATTAAATTACCTTTATGTAATTTGGATCCATCTCATTTGAGGTAGAATTCCAGCACATGTTGTTGTATCTTCTCCTACTTAAGGTTGCTCATGGGTTTGTGCTATGTTGTCGGATGCCCATTATATGTTTGATGAAATTCCAGCAGTCATTTACCCTTTGTAGTTCCATTTTTTTTTTAACTTCAATAATTGAATCTCTTCCAAGTGTCTTGGTTTGTCGTTAAATCTTCTCTAAATTTTTGTCTATTGCTCGTTTGTGTTAGAGTTTGGATTAAGGCCTAATCGGTTGCATCTACTTTCTTCTCTTTATTCTTATGAATACAAGAGAAGTCGAGTGATGGCTAGATGTTATTATCACTTTCTAAAGGCACAAATTTGTTGATAATTTGGTGCTTGCCCTTGTGAAAGAAATTGGTTCTTGTTCTCTTTTGTTGGTGATTGATTTGGTCTACGGGTTCTTCAAATTACATAGAGTAATTGTTCTTTGAAGAAGGCCTTTTCCCTTGACCTCCATATTTTACTTGCCTCATCATGGAGATTGGATACAATAGTAATAAGAGTGATATACTCCGTATTACTAAAATTCCACTTAGAGGTCTCTCCAATTACAAGAGTTGGTCACAATCGGTTCGGAGGGTTCTTATTACTCGTGATCTCTTGAGCCACGTTGTTAACTTTCCTCCTCTGATTGATGAAGAAGATGCGTCCTACCACAAGTGGGTTAAGGATGATAACATGGTGATAATTTGGCTCATTAATAGCATGGAAGATCAGGTGGCCAACAATGTGATCCACTTGGAAACCGCCAAGAACATATGGGACACTTGTGCCAAGCTTTACTCAAGCACTACTTCATTACAAAAAATATATGATGTCTTACAAAACATGCTGCATACGAAACATGGAGATAATATTCACGAATTTTTGGCACGGTTTTGCGGTCTTCTTCAAGAATGGAAACTAGCTCAGCCATATTCCACTGATATTGCCATTCAAGAACGACAGAGAGAAGCTTTGTAGCAGCCATTTGCTTATCGAATATTAAACCATACCTTGAGGTGGCCAAAACTCAACTTCTAAGTTCTTCTGCTCTTCCATCCTTCGATGATATTAGTGCTACATTACTTCCGATACCGGATCCATCCCCTCCTCCTATTGATGCTCCATCGGTGATGTTCTCTGGCAATTGGGGAACATCTTCCTCATCCCGAGGACAGGGCAGAAATATGAGAGGGGGTCGAACTATGAGAGGGCTGAAAATAGAGGTGGTAGAACGGGTCAGAATTCTTTCCGTACTGAGCCTCAACTTTGCACTTATTATGGCCGTTAGAACCTCCTTGTGGCATCATGCTGGAAACTTCATGGCAAGCCTGATTGGGCCACAGCTAACCCAGTCTCAGTTAACGTTGAGAAATATGAAGATAAGGCTGAATCATCATCCGAAAATGTGACTCTTACGGCTGAGGACTATGCTGCATTTGAGAAAATGAAGTCCTTCATGGAATCATCTATTCCCTCATCATCTACTGCTAACACTACTATTGCCTCAGGTATACTTTCTTCCTCTTCTTCCTCTTCCTCTTGGATCATCGACTCTGGGGCCTCCGAACATCTATCAGGTAACAAACACTTGTTGCGGTCCTTATCTCCTTGTTATCCTCATAAATTCGTTACTATTGTTGATGGTACCCAAACCAAGGTCCTTGGCAAAGGTTCCTCCTCTCTTACTTCATCTATTCCCCTTCAAAATGTTTTTTTTGTTTCTCAATTTCCTTTAAATTTGCTCTCGGTTAGCCAATTGACTAAACAATTAAATTGCTCTATCACCTTCTCACCGTCTTCTTGTGTCTTTCAGGATCTCACTACGAAGCGGGTGATTGGTGGCGGCCATGAAAAGGGGGTTTTGTACTACTTTACTCTTCCACCATTAGCTGCATTATCGTCCACTACATCTGAGGCCCAACTTTGGCACAACCGACTTGGTCATCCGTCTACCCCTTCACTTCGTTCTTTGGTTCCATCTTTAAAAGGACTTTCTAATATCAGTTGAGAAGTTTGTCAATTAAGTAAACATGTCAGGAGTACATATTCTCCTCGTCTTACAACTACAAGTACTGCTCCATTTGAGCTAATACATTCTGATGTATGGGGCCCTTTATGTGTCTCAAATATTTCCCAAGTTAAATATTTTGTCATTTTTGTTGATGATTTTACTCGAGTGACTTGGTTATATCTATTTAACGAGCATTCTGAAAATCTTCCTTTGTTTAAAAATTTTCATGCTATGATCTTGACACAATTTGGGAAGAAAATTCAAACCCTTAGATCTGATAATGCTAAGGAATACATGTCTCATGACTTCAAATCATTTTGTGAGAGTAATGGGTTTATTCATCAAACATCATGTGCCTATACTCCTCAACAAAATGGTGTTGATGAAAGGAAGAATCGTCATCTTCTTGAAGTTGTTCCGGGCCTCCTCTACTCCATGAAGGTACCCTATTTCTATTGGCCTCATGCTATACTTACAGCATGCTTTCTCATTAATAGGTTACCTTCATCAGTCCTTCATCATAAAACTCCTTACTCTGTGTTATTTAATGGTGAAGATCCTTTTTCTTTTCCTTTGAAAGTGTTTGAATGTACGTGTTTTGTTTATGTTATATCTCCACATAAAAATAAACTTGATCCTCGGTCTATGAAGTGCATTTTTTTGGGATACTCTTGCACCCAGAAAGGTTATGTTTGTTACAATCCTACCCTTCGGAGGATGTTTATCTCTAGGGATGTGACTTTCTTTGAGGACACTCCCTTCTACTCCTCTCATGATGCTCCTCCAGGATGGACTTGTCTTTCTACTACTCCTTGTCCACTTGTGTCGTTCAATCTTGAAGTGCATCCATCCCCTGATGCACCGGCCATACCTTCACCTGTGGAGTTGTCGGATCCACCCGAGGTAAGTCCTTCTCCTCCTATGTATGGGCCTAAATTTGATAATTGGCCTGTTGCTTTAAGAAAAGAACGTCCCTCCTGTACTACTTTGCATCCTATCTCCAATTTTATGTCTCACCATCGCTTGTCTTCCGAGTGTTTTCAGTTTCTAGTATCCCTTTCTTCTACTTCCGTTCCGCAGTCATATCAGGAGGCCCTGAGAAATCCAGGATGGAAGGTGGCTATGGATGAAGAAATGCATGCCTTATACGAAAACCAAACCTGGTACTTAATATCACTTTCGAAAGGTAAAAGACCAGTTGGTTGTCGATGGGTTTTTTCGGTGAAACATAATCCAGATGGATCGGTTGCTCGTCTTAAAGCTCGACTGGTTGTTAAGGGCTATACAATGCTAAGGGATATATTAAGAGGAGACCTTCTCTCATGTTGCAAAATTGAATTCAGTACGCATCATCTTATCTATTTCTACTAACTCCTCATGGCCCGTCTATCAGTTGGATGTTAAAAATGCCTTTTTAAATGGTGATATCAATGAGAAAATTTATATGGTTCAACCACCTGGTTATGTGGTGAGGGGGAGTCAGTATGCAGGTTAAAAAAGTCTTTATATGGGCTAAAGCAGTCCCCTCGAGCTTGGTTTGATAAATTTAGTCAAACACTCCTACGGTTTGGTTTTCATTGGTGCTCAGTTGATCATTCCGTATATTATAAAGATACGGTCAAAGGGAAAATATTATTTGTCGTATACGTGGATGATATTATCTTAACCGGTGATGATACTTTGAGCTTACAAGAGGTGAAGCATATGATATGTCAGGAATTCAAGACTAAAGACCATGGTATGCTTAAATATTTTTTGGGTATAGAAGTTCTTCAATCCAAACATGGGATAATATTGTCTCAAAGGAAAAATGTCTTGGATCTCCTTGAAGAAATAGGAATCAAGGGTTGTAGACCAGTTGACACACCTAGGGATACAAATGTAAAATTATGTGCCACAAATGAAGAAGATATTGATGTTGGCAAACATCAAATACTCGTGGGAAAACTGATTTATCTCACGATAACTAGGCCAGACATATCATATATTGTAAGTGTGGTTAGTCAATTCATGCACAAACCACAAGTTACCCACTGGCAGGCTTTAGAGAGAATATTAGGTTATCTAAAAGGAGCTCCAGAAAGAGGATTGTTGTATAAAAAACATGGGCACTTCAACATAGAAGGTTTCTCAGATGCAGATTGGGCAGGATCTCCTGATGATAGAAAATCTACATCAGGATATTGTACTCTGGTTGGGGAAAATTTGGTTACATGGAAAAATAAGAAGCAAAATGTGGTTGCAAGATCTAGCTCCAAGCAGAATACAGAGCTTTGGCCCATACCGTTAGTGAACTTTTATGGATTGTGATAATCAAGCAGCCATTCATATCACTTCAAATCCAGTTTTTTATTAAAAAACTAAACATATTGAGGTGGATTGTCATTTTATACGGGAGAAGTTTCAAGCATGAATAATCTCTCTCAAACATGTGTCATCTCAAGAGTGAGTAGCTAATATTCTCACTAAACCCGTTACATCTAAAATCATATCATTTATATGTGGCAAGCTAGGTATTTATGATATCTTTTCTCCTCCAACTTGAGGGGGAGTGTTGGAAGATGGGCTCAAGCCCACGAGCTCAAGACAAGAAGCCCACACGTCAGAGTGGCATATGTGTAAAATATGGTACTTTCCATAAAGATGGCATAGAAGTGTAAATATGTGTTCCTTTTATGTATTTTGTTTTATCAAGTTGTAGCCCTAAGGGCATTGTACAACTATAAATAAAGGCATTGGCTGAGAGGTAGGGCATTGAAGCACTCTCCTCTCTTTCCAAAAATTCGTCCAGCCCTCATTTTTATTTTTGACGCAACCCTCTTCTCCCTTAATCCAAATTCTCTTCTTCCACGTTCTTCTTCTTCCCTTCTCCTTCTCTCTTCTTCTTCTTTTTCTTTCTTGTTAATCTAAAGTTCCTTTCATGAGATCCTAAATTCTATAGGGGTCTTGGCCATAAAGAACCTGGAAAGGAGTGGATTATAAGGCAGAGTGGAACGAAGTATTGTAACAATATTCAGCCCTATCACTGACAATAGATTCTAGAATACCATGTAATCAGACAATATATTCAAGGAAAGTTTGTGCTACCCATGATGTTGTATATGGATGAACCAGAGGAATAAAATGTGCATACTTGGAGAACCGATCGACCACCACAAATAGTACTGATTTTTCGGTGGACTGTGGAAGACCCTCAACAAAGTCCATCAAAATTTTGGCCTATACCAGTGTAGGGACGGCGAGAGGTTGTAGAAGACCTGTTGGGCTTAAGTGGTCGGTTTTGTTGCGTTGACATACCTGACATGCTGAGACATATGTCGCAATGGAGGTCTTCATGGCTTGCTAATAAAAATATGCTCAAATACGTTGCAAAGTTTTCTGAAAACCTTCACGTGTGCTGCCATGGTATGCAAAGAGGATGTCTGGAATCAACTCGGAAGTGTGGGGAAGATAAATCCGTTGTTTGTAGCAAATAAGTGAATCCTGGATGGACCACTTAGACTCCATTGTCCCCTCTGTAATTTTTCTGTGTAGCTCCTATAGTACCGGAATAGTGGCATGGGCTTCTCTCACCAAGTCTAGGATGAGGAAGCAAGGTTGGCTGATCGCATATATAAGTTGTTGATGTTCAAAACACTGGGACAAGGCGTCTATTGCCTTGTTTAATTTCCCGAAACGGTACTCTACCAAAAAATCAAATCCCATCAACTTACTAATCCAATGCTGTTGTGGCAAAGTCGTGAGACGCTGTTCAAGTAAAAATTTAAGGCTATAGTGATCAGTACGGATGAGAAATGCACGACCCCATAAGTAAGGCTGCAAGTGTTGGACCGCTTTGACCAACCCTATTAATTCCCGTTCATACGCTGCCAATTTGTGATGACGAACTACCAACTGTCGGCTGAAATATGCAATGGGATGTGACTGTTGCAATAAGACGGGCCTAATGCCCCCTTCAGAAGCATCGCACTTGCCCACAAATAAATCATCAAAATTTGGAAGCAGTAAGACAGGGGGTGGAGGCTAGAGCTTTTTTGAGGGCCTCAAAGGACTGCGTGGCCTCCTCATTCCAATGAAAGGAATTCTTCTTAAGGAGACTAGTCAAGGGTGCTGCGAACTGATCGTAATTCTAGATGAATTTGACGTAGTATCCTGCTAGGCCCAAAAATCCTCGCAAAGATGAGCAAGACTGGGGTTGCGGCCAATCATGAATTACCTGAATCTTCTCGGGATCAACAGTGACCCCCGCATGTGATATAATATTGTCGAGATAAGAGACATGTGAAGCCGCAAAAGAGCATTTGGATTTCTTCAAATAGAGCTTATGTGCTCATAATAATTCAAAAACAATTCGTAAATGCGCTAAATGCTCCTCTCCGGACTTGCTATATATGAGTATATCATAAAATAAAATAAAAACAAGTAAGAATTTCCAGAGATAGTTGCTAAATACCTCATTCATCAGTGCATGAAAGGTGGAGGGGGCATTTGATAAGCCAAACGGCATGACCACAAATTCAAAATGGTCGTGATGTGTGCGGAAGGTTGTCTTCTCAATGTCGGAGGGGTGCATACGAAGTTGATGATATCCAGAGCGTAAGTCTAGTTTAGTAAAGACCCACGACCCATGTAATTCATCCAGGAGCTCCTCCACGACCGGGATAGGAAACTTATCCTTCACTGTCTGAACATTCAACTCGTGATAATCAATACAAAATCTCCATGTACCATCATGTTTCTTCACGAGCAATACGGGTGAAGAGAACAGGGACCGACTGCTGCAAATAAGGCCCTATTGTAACATAGCCTGGCACTGTCACTCGATTTCACCGGTCTGCAGGCGTGGATACCGTTATGGTCAAACTACCACGACATCAGAACCTGGTTTTAAATAGATCCTATGATGGCAGTGCCTCAAGGGAGGCAATCCGGAAGGCTCATGGAAGAGGTCAGAGAACTTGTCAATAAGATTTTCAATAATGTTGTCTGAATGGTCCTGTGTGTGCATGGTATGAAGGTGATGGGGTTTGTCCACCTAACTGCCCTATAAGAGCACTCTACCGTGCAAGACAAAGCTCATCGTCAAAGCAAAGAAGTCCCACATGATGGGTCCCAATGTTTGCAACCATTTAATGCCTAACACCATATCAAAGCTGGCCAAAGGTATGACAAAAAATTATGTATGAGATAAAGTAGTACCAATGGAAAAATGTACCGCTTTGTTGATTCCGTAGCTAGGGACTTTCTCCCCATTGGCCACTAAAACCGTGGTTGTAGGATGTGGAAGGATTTGTAACTGAAGATGCCGAGCAGTAGTTAAGGTAAAAAAGTTGTGTACCACAAGTTCCTGGTGAAAACTTGAGCCCTGACTTGCATAGTTTTGGCAGATTTCTGCCCAGTAATAGCATGCAAAGAAATTACTGGTGGTTCCTCCTCAATAATATCATCAGTATCATTTGTATCCTCTATTTCATCCACTTCAAGCCAAAACAACCTTTTACATTGGTGACCTGCCTGGTATATGGTTCATCACAGTTGTAGCACAGATTCTTGGACCTCCGTTCTGCCATCTCATCACTTGTCAATTTTTTTATATACTGAGGTGGAGGATTACTAGAGCGTGTGTCGGCTGCCAGAGTACTACTCGGATTGTTTCTTGAAGGAGGTAATGCTGGATGTGGCACCTGAGGAGAAGTATTTTGTCGCCCTTGCCAAGTGGAGGAAGTGTTTCGTTCCCCTTCGCAAACAGGCCTACGATGCTGCAGCCGTTGCCGTTGTTTCATTGCCCGAGCTAAATTCATTGGCTGAGCCAAATCTGAAGGGGAATGAAGTTCCACCTCTAACCTCAAAGATTCATTGAGGCCTATTGTAAATAACCCTGCTGGTCAACTCGTACCAACCGGCCAGTGCGAGCCAATATTTCTTCGAATTGTTTCTGATACAGTTCAACAGACCCGATCTGTCTCAACATAACCAAATCTCCCAAGGTGTTGTTGTGGGCAGGAGGGCCAAATCTAATTGTACATAATTCTTTAAATTCATCCCAATCCAGCAACAATCTTTCTAGTTCCACCTGGTGAAACCATAGTTGTGCCTCCTCTAACATATGGAAGAAGGCAAGTGCCACCTTATCAAACTCAGCAATCCCTTGATTTAAAAAAAAAAATCTCGCATCTATGCAACCAAATTAAGGGGTCTACTGACCCATTAAAAGTAGGAAAGTCTAATTTGGTGTACCTGGGTATTGTGCCTCCATTCTGCGGTACCTGGACAGTGGTACGCCCAGCCAACTACTCCCCTCCTCGGTTGTGCAATTGAGTCACCCCCCTTGGGTCTGGACTAGATTGTCTCTCTGCCATTAGAACAGAAAACATGCTATTCATTCGATTGAGTTCCGCTTCAAAACCATAACTATCTCTTTTTTGAGGGCCTCAAAGGACTGCGTGGCCTCCTCATTCCAATGAAAGGAATTCTTCTTAAGGAGACTGGTCAAGGGTGTTGCGAACTGATCGTAATTCTAGATGAATTTGACGTAGTATCCTGCTAGGCCCAAAAATCCTCGCAAAGATGAGCAAGACTGGGGTTGCGGCCAATCATGAATTACCTGAATCTTCTCGGGATCAACAGTGACCCCCGCATGTGATATAATATGGCCGAGATAAGAGACATGTGAAGCCACAAAAGAGCATTTGGATTTCTTCAAATAGAGCTTATGTGCTCATAATAATTCAAAAACAATTCGTAAATGCGCTAAATGCTCCTCTCCGGACTTGCTATATATGAGTATATCATAAAATAAAATAAAAACAAGTAAGAATTTCCAGAGATAGTTGCTAAATACCTCATTCATCAGTGCATGAAAGGTGGAGGGGGCATTTGATAAGCCAAACGGCATGACCACAAATTCAAAATGGTCGTGATGTGTGCGGAAGGTTGGCTTCTCAATGTCGGAGGGGTGCATACGAAGTTGATGATATCCAGAGCGTAAGTCTAGTTTAGTAAAGACCCACGACCCATGTAATTCATCCAGGAGCTCCTCCACGACCGGGATAGGAAACTTATCCTTCACTGTCTGAACATTCAACTCGTGATAATCAATACAAAATCTCCATGTACCATCATGTTTCTTCACGAGCAATACGGGTGAAGAGAACAGGGACCGACTGCTGCAAATAAGGCCCTATTGTAACATAGCCTGGCACTGTCACTCGATTTCACTGTTCTGCAGGCGTGGATACCGTTATGGTCAAACTACCACGACATCAGAACCTGGTTTTAAATAGATCCTATGATGGCAGTGCCTCAAGGGAGGCAATCCGGAAGGCTCATGGAAGAGGTCAGAGAACTTGTCAATAAGATTTTCAATAATGTTGTCTGAATGGTCCTGTGTGTGCATGGTATGAAGGTGATGGGGTTTGTCCACCTAACTGCCCTATAAGAGCACTCTACCGCGCAAGACAAAGCTCATCGTCAAAGCAAAGAAGTCCCACATGATGGGTCCCAATGTTTGCAACCATTTAATGCCTAACACCATATCAAAGCTGGCCAAAGGTATGACAAAAAATTATGTATGAGATAAAGTAGTACCAATGGAAAAATGTACCGCTTTGTTGATTCCGTAGCTAGGGACTTTCTCCCCATTGGCCACTAAAACCGTGGTTGTAGGATGTGGAAGGATTTGTAACTGAAGATGCCGAGCAGTAGTTAAGGTAAAAAAGTTGTGTGTACCACAAGTTCCTGGTGAAAACTTGAGCCCTGACTTGCATAGTTTTGGCAGATTTCTGCCCAGTAATAGCATGCAAAGAAATTACTGGTGGTTCCTCCTCAATAATATCATCAGTATCATTTGTATCCTCTATTTCATCCACTTCAAGCCAAAACAACCTTTTACATTGGTGACCTGCCTGGTATATGGTTCATCACAGTTGTAGCACAGATTCTTGGACCTCCGTTCTGCCATCTCATCACTTGTCAATTTTTTTATATACTGAGGTGGAGGATTACTAGAGCGTGTGTCGGCTGCCAGAGTACTACTCGGATTGTTTCTTGAAGGAGGTAATGCTGGATGTGGCACCTGAGGAGAAGTATTTTGTCGCCCTTGCCAAGTGGAGGAAGTGTTTCGTTCCCCTTCACAAACAGGCCTACGATGCTGTAGCCGTTGCCGTTGTTTCATTGCCCGAGCTAAATTCATTGGCCGAGCCAAATCTGAAGGGGAATGAAGTTCCACCTCTAACCTCAAAGATTCATTGAGGCCTATTGTAAATAACCCTATTGGTCAACTCGTACCAACCGGCCAGTGCGAGCCAATTTTTCTTGGAATTGTTTCTGATACAGTTCAACAGACCCGATCTGTCTCAACATAACCAAATCTCCCAAGGTGTTGCTGTGGGCAGGAGGGCCAAATCTAATTGTACATAATTCTTTAAATTCATCCCAATCCAGCAACAATCTTTCTAGTTCCACCTGGTGAAACCATAGTTGTGCCTCCTCTAACATATGGAAGAAGGCAAGTGCCACCTTATCAAACTCAGCAATCCCTTGATTTAAAAAAAAAAAATCTCGCATCTATGCAACCAAATTAAGGGTCTACTGACCCATTAAAAGTAGGAAAGTCTAATTTGGTGTACCTGGGTATTGTGCCTCCATTCTGCGGTACCTGAACAGTGGTACGCCCAGCCAACTACTCCCCTCCTCGGTTGTGCAATTGAGTCACCCCTCTTGGGTCTGGACTAGATTGTCTCTCTGCCATTAGAACAGAAAACATGTTATTCATTCGATTGAGTTCCGCTTCAAAACCATAATTTTATTCCAATTCAGGTTGTAATGCAACCAGGTTATCTTCTATCCTTTTCATCCTGATTTGAAGTTCTTCATTGCTGGATGTATCCACCATGTTACCCTGCTCTGATACCAAGTTGTTATGGTCCTTAGACATTGATCAAAAGTAACACAGTGTGAGAGTTGTGAATCCAGCACTGTAAGTGAGTTGCTAAACTCGGTAAGGAAGAATAAAAGTCATTTCTTGGTACTAATCTCGGATTGGAAGGGGAAAAGCTCTCTGATGAAGCTAATCTAATGTTGGAAGGTAAGGGTAGAGATCCCTTATTGTTGCTGTTCAGACAAGAGGAGAAAGACTCCTCTTTTGATCACGGAAAAGAGGGTTTGGGTCCCTCTTGGTTGTTGCTCGTGATAGGGTTAGAAAGCCTCAATTTTGTATAACTTTTGGATCACGTCTTAGGGCTTCCTTACCTTCTTCTTGCTGGTATTGATGCTTCAATTAATGGCACCAGTGTTGCACGTAATAAGAGAATGGAGAATCCTTTTTTCTTGCTCGGAAAGGAGGGTAGGGACCCTCTCTTGATGTTGTTGATGAAAATGAGGTTGAAGCCTCTATTTGAACTCGGAAAAGGGACATCAAACTCCCTTCTTCTTCTTCTTCTATATGGATCAATGGAATAGCAATCAAGGGATGATGAAGAGATATTCAGATTCTAAGGGAACCTGGACCGAGAGCTCGTAAAGGAGACCTCCAAACCCTAGAGCTCGTCAGGGAGAACTCCAAATCCTGTTTACCTAATTCAAGACTTGCCCTTTTCTCATTCCATTGCCCCCTAAGCAGGCTTGACATCCCCCTTAGTTTTAGGGTTAAATATTACAATTCTACCCCTATGGCAATTTAACTTAAAAAATGAATGAAAATCGAATTTAAAACAATATGGAAAGAAACTATTAAGTTCACAACATAAACCAGCCGAAATATTTTGGCAGTGAGAAGATACGATTCTATCTTCGAAAGATAGCAGAGAACTCGGATTAAAAACAATAACCGAAGCAAAAAAACAGAGACTCTCTTGTTGGAAAATTAAATTCAAGATACATAAGGTTACTAGAAACCAAATCTATAAACCAAAAAGCCGGGGCAAAAAAGATAGAGTGAAAAATATGATAGATTGATCATCATGTTGATCATCCACCAAATAGTCATCCACCGTGCAGGAGTAAACAAAATAGAAAAGAAGATGATTCTCAGAATAAAACTTCGTCAATATATAATATACAATATTATAAGTTCAGTATATAGGTGAAAACGTAAAGGAAACAACGGGTATAGGGACTAAAAAGAAAAAAATGATAGATACAAATCTAAACTACTAGAGATAGTAGATCAGAAAAGGATCACATTAACTCTGTGAGTTGACCAAGTCAACTCACAGAACCTACTCTAATACCATGTTGAATTTATGGAAAAGAGAAAAAACTTCATTGATTTTATGTCATCAGAGTACATAAAGCCCTATTACAATTAAACTACTTTTGTTCCAATTATACCCAAACTCTAACACTTAAAGATAAGTCCTAGCATAATTAAATAAATCAACATAAATAGAAGACTAACATAACTAAAAAACCTTTAAACTGAGACTCTCCTGTGAGACCACCTTTTGTGAGACTCTCGTAAGACTCCACCATATTAATTCTAGCTTTGTGAGACTACTTACTATGAGAGTCATGTAAGAGGCTTTCATATCTTCTCTTTAGCAAACTCGTTGCTAAAGGGTACACTCAATATTATGGAGTGGGTTATGAGGAGACCTCTCTTGTAAACCAAGGAGAAGGCTCACAAGTGGTGGCATGATGGTAAGTAAAGAGTTATCCTATAAAGATGGCATTGATGTAATTAGTTTAAGTTTCAAGGGCATAATTATAATATTTAGTTTTACTCGTCTATGCTTTTGGGGGAGGGTTGGGACACAATTCCATAACCTCTTTCTTCCTTCTGTTTTCTCCCCAACATACCGTTTCTCTTTTTCTCTATGAGCTAATTCATGGAGTCTTAAAAATCAAATACTTATTGAAAAATTAATCTATCTTAATGTAACCCAATCAGGTACCTCCTTTACAATAACTATTGTTAGCCAATTCATGCATCATCTTCATATATCACATTGGTCGGCCTTGGAAAGAATTCTAAGATATCTTAAGAAAAATCTAGGACAATGGTTATTATACAAGAACCATGCACACATCAACATAGAAGGGTTTACCAATGCAGATTGGGATTGATTTCCACATGACAAAAAATCCACTTCCTGGTATCGCACAATGGTTAGTAGCAACTTGGTAACGTGTGAAGCAAAAAACAGGTTAGTGGTAGCTCGAGTTATAGCCCATGTTGTAAGTGAGGTGTAGCCCCTATGATCCTTTAATATATCCCCCACCACGGGATAGCAAAGACCCTTTCCCACCATTCGCAGCTTTCAACCAACTCTCCAAGGCAGAAGCCCTTGCAAACTCACGCCATGATTAGTTGATTCTTGCAAGCCACGAACAAGTAGATGCTCTGTTTCAGATAATGTATTTCAGTGTTTGCATAAATTATACATTTTCTCTTTCTAGGCAGAGTGACCAAATGAAGAGACTCTCTTAGTGATGAGTCTGATATATACAAGTGCAGACATAGTCATGAAGTACTATGTTAGCTAGGCCAATGCGGTTGTTCCAAATGGGTTAAAATTTGCTGATACAAAAAAATGAGGATCTCTGAAATAAAATGCACTATATTGGTGTTGTAGATAGGACCCATTCACCTATGTGACTGGATCCCGTTCACAATAACCCATCAGAATTTAAAGGACTCATTTTTTGGTTGGAGCAAACCTGGTATCGTTTTAAATCTGAGAGGCTATTTTCAAATCAATAGGTAAGACCCGATAGAAATTTTGAATCATTGTATATAAAGCATTTATAAAATCACTGGGACAACTATACCAATTACAACAATGCAGAATCAGATACTTTGTCGTTCTCTACTTTTTTTATGTACGAAAGTTCCGAGGAGCGACACATACTCCACTTGATAGACAGTCAGTTGAACAGCAATTCATCACATTTGTGATTACCTGTACCTGTTGGTGCTTACCAGTTTATTCAGTTTAACTCATGTCCCTCAACACAACAAACATGAATGGCAGGGCAAGTCTCTCAGCCGCTCCAGATTTTGTACTCAGGGAACGTCAACTTTGATTCAGACCTTGATAACAGATTAAATTCCTGTGATCCCCCACTTCCCCTATTATTTCACCAGCAGCAGGGACTTCAAAATATTGGATTTGAATTATTTCTTCCAAATCTGAAGAATAGGGTGATGGAGCGCCAGAATGGAGAAAAGATATTCCCGAGATGCACGCAGAAGCAGTTGAAAGGCCAGTGAGTCCAGACCTAACCAGACTTACAGACAGCTTTTGCACATCTTCAACCTCTAGCCAGATGTATTCTCTTTACCTGTCAAAATTTCTAGTTGATATGCTGGTCTAAGGACACCTAGGAGCTCATGTTCTTCCTTTTTTTCTACCCCAAACTGAGACCTGTTCAAATCTATGTTTGTGTTACTACTGCATTCTTCATCCAACCCTTCTAACTTTGAGTCCATAATGCCATTATCAGTATTACCAGAGCTCTTTGAAGTGGCCTTTGAAGTATCACCATTCCCACGCACTCGTCGTCTAGAAGACCTTGGTATTGAATTGTCATCTGGAAGGACCTTTGTCCCCTTCACCCTCCTTTTTGTGTTGAAGAACCCACTCTCCAGAGCTTCCAGTGCTCGTGTGGTCAACGGTCTGTTTCTAGTGCTGTGTCTCCGAGCATTAGCAGCAGGTTGGTCCTCAGATACCATCCCATTAGATGTTCCAATTGTATCTGATTCCATCGGTTGCTGGCTTATTTCAGATGGCACAGAAGCTTCTTTTGTATTGGAACCATCCTGGCTGTCAATCCCTTCAGATAAAGAGATGCCAGTGTCAAAATCTGGTGGGACATGAGGTAGGTTCAAGTCAATCAGAGTTACTCGCTGAGGCTTCTGACGAGACAAGTCCGTCTCACTCAGACCACTTGCACTACACTCATCCAGACTAACTTTACCCGAAGAGCTGGTGGATAACTTTTGTTGAGACATGTTCTCGTCACCAACCTTGGCATCACTTGATTCGCTCAAGTCTCTTTGGGAGCAATTTTCTTCTTCTATTGACACAAGTCCTGTAGGGAAAGCGTTAGTACTGGAGGGCATTCTGTCAGATTTGCTACAAGCATTTAACCTTCGCCGTTTAGTAACAGGAGCTAAATAGTTTGGCCGACCAGATTTGAGACCCTGACCAACATCCTTCTCAGAGTTATTTTTCTCTGATGTATCAGTTGAACATGATCCACCCCCTGGCATCTGATTAGAAAGAGAATATACAAAATCTACCGCATCACAAGCCACTGACTTATCGAGGGTACACCTGGCAGTAACTACAGCTCCAGAAGACTCAGGTTGATCATTAGAATAATCCTGATCATCTACCTGCTCTTCAGAGCTGGTGTTGTTAGTCTCTCTTGAAACACTTGTTGGGCTCTCAGTTGTAGTGTTATCCACAGGTAAGCTTCTCAATTCTCTCACCTTAAATGCATCTTCTCCTTGAACCATACTAGTATCTACCACAGTAAATTTCATAAGTTCTTGATTGCCATTTGGGGCTCTTGGGCGAAGATAACAATGGCGCTGAGATGAACCCACTTGGTCCAATTTGGCGTCTGGGTCCCAAACATATTCCTCTTTTGCTCCTATGCCTCCATTAACCACTTCAATGTCTAACTCAAGAAGCCTAGGGTCAGATGAAACTTTGCTTAATACATCAGTCACAGAGTCAAAATAATGATTTCCTTTCACAAGCTTCCTCCTTGAGAACTTCTTCACCCCTGGGATGAGGAAAACCAATGAATGTTTTGAATTAACATAACCCTGGTTTTTGGGCTGCTCAGAGTGCCAACCCCTTGCTAGCAAGCGAGGCCAGACAGCCTCCCAGAAGAGGTCATTGGACCGAGCTTTGCTCAATCTGAAGTCTCCAGTTAAAAACTTGATTATGTCAGCAGATGAAAGAGTGGAGCAAGCTTTTCCAACAGGTATTTCAGAACGAGAAGCAATCACTTGATTAATTTTTGTTGGTTCCATCAGAATTCCTGTGAGATCATGCTTCCCCTTACCAATTCCTACAGCTTCAACCAGAGCCTTAAGACCAACAGTAGCCTTCAAAGTAGTGATATATTCTTCAAAAGAAACTTTCCCTTCACTGAATGTCTTAGAGACCTGCCAAAAAATCGAAGCAGCTTCAGAAATAGAATGATAAGTTATCTTGAAAGATGAACAAAAATAAATTCTAAGCATGCAACTCAACACAATGCCCAGATTCATGAACAATATAAGTAGCATATATCACTGCAACTGTCAATAGTGATCATTTTTCTTATCAAATCAAAAGAATCAATTTACTTCCTCCATAACCACTGAAAGCAAAGCACATTATCCTCTTCTTCAAGTGAATATTGAAAACATTTCAGAATTCAAGGTCTCAAGTACTTCAACACATTATAAATCAAGAAAACCTGCTTCGGAAAAGAATTTGAACAAAGAAAAGAAATTCTAAGCATGTACCGAATAAAATGACCCAGATTCATGAGTGTAAGTAGAATATATGACTGCAAGTGTCAATAGATGATGATTTTTCTGATCAATTGAAAAGAGTCAATTTACTTCCTCGATGGCCACTGATAGGAAACCAAATTATCGTCTTCTTCCAGTGAATTTTTATTTTTTTAAGAAAGCTTCTTCAAGAGAAAATATTTTCTTATAGAATCTTATTTCTAAGGGTGGAAGGGAAGCTGCCCGCAGCAGTGGTTGGTTAGAGGCCGTCTCTTAACAGACTTGCTTTGACACCCCCCTACTCCAGTTCGCGGATGACACCAATTGTTTCGGCATCGGCACACTTGACCAGGTCCGCAACATTAAGGCCCTTCTCGGCCTTTTTGAGATCACTTTTGGTCAGAAAATTAATTGGGAAAAGTCAACCATCATGGGATATCACACCAACACTCCTTGCTTCAGATTATTGGCAGAGACTCTAGGATGTCCTGTTGCGATTGCTCCCACATGCTACCTGGGTCTTCCTCTTATTGACAGTAGACCCCGGATGGGTCTCTGAGCTCCTGTGATTGAGCAGCTTGAGCGACTCCTCTCCTCTTGGAAGGGTAGGATGCTCTCCAAGGCTGGTGGATTGATCCTCTTAAAATCATGCCTCGCGGGTATTCCCAACTACTTCCTCTCTTTCCTGGCTTGCCCTGCCTCTATTAGCCGACGCATTGACATGATCAAGAAACTTTTTCTATGGCATGGCATTGGAAATGAGTTTCACTATCACCTTGTCAGTTGGGATGAAGTGCGTAAGCCAAAATCTTTGGGAGGGCTTGGGATCAAGCACACCAAGGAAATGGGACATGCTCTTTTGCTCAAGTGGTTTTGGAAGCTCAACTCTTCCTTGGGGGCTTCATGGAAGCCAATGGTTGCCTTCAAGCTTGGTGGCTTGGTGATAGATGGATCACTGGCAGCAACTGTCATCATCTCTCCCCCATCTGGAAGACCATGTTTCATTCGTTCTCCTCTTTCCTCATTGTCATTCGGTTCTTTGTTAGAGATGGCTCCAGTTTGCGTTTCTGTCATTTTTTCTCCTCTTTTTGCACTGCCATTTGGTTCTTAGTGAGAGATGGCTCCAATTTGTGTTTCTGGATGGATTGGTGGTCAGGTGATGGCTCTCTTGCCTCGTCTTACCCACCACTGCTTCAGTTTACCACCAGCCGTGACTTATCTATCTCTGACGCTTGGCAGAATGGCTCATGGAATCTCTGCCTTAGACGCGGCCTTACTGATGAGAAAGTCATTTCTATTTGTGGCTTGATTGATAATCTTGGTAGTATTATGGTTCGCCCTCAGATGGTTGATCAGATGATTTGACTCCCTGATGACAACGGGCAATTCTCGATCTCCTCGGCCTACTGTCATCTTATAGGATGGACCCGGCCTCCTGCCCCACATCCGGCTGCTCTTGCCTAGTGCCTCTCAGCCCTGCCCAAGGTGAAGTTTTTCCTTTGGAGTGCCTACCACAACAAGATCCTTACTGCAGACAACCTTATTAGGCGTGGCAACACCACTCTCGATCCTCTCTGCCCCTTCTACGAAACGGAACGGTGGCTGAAACTGTATATCACCTCCTCCTCCACTATGACTTCGTCTAGAAGGTCTGAACCTACATGATTGACAACATGGGACTTGACTTCTGCATCCCGCTTGACCTAAGCACCATGTGTCGTTTTTCTTCTGGAACCCGCTGCCCAGCCTGGGCAAGCTTCTGTTGGTTGCTTGCATTGCTTTCGTTCCTTGGTGCCTCTGGAAGGAAAGGAACTCCAGACGGTTTGACTGTACTTTCGCTCTACTGTTGAGGTTTCCTTCACTGCCACTAGGCTCATATCTACTTGGATCCACTCTCGGAAAGAGTTTGCCTGCATCTCTTATGCCCCAGTCCACACCAATTGGAAGATTATCGCTCAGATGTTTGTCCACACTGCCCCTCGCCGAGTTGTTGTTTAGAAGTCTCCTCCCTCTAGATATTATAAGCTAAACTTTGATGGTAGCTCCTTTGGGAACCCAGGTTTGGCTGGGTTTGGTGGGGTGATTTTTTATCCAGGGGGCACTACCATCCTCTCTTATGTTAGGAATTAGACGCCCTAATTCCAAACTAACTAGAGCAATAATAATAAACGCAGAAGAAGGGAAAAACAAACACGAAAAAACACAACAAGATTTATACAAGTTCGCCTCAAGGTGAGACTATGTCCTGTCTTTTGCCACTACAATAATCCACTATGAAGATGAAATACTTTACAAGAGAAAGCGTACACTTACAAGCGTTTCTCTCTAACCTCTCGAGCTACAACTCGAAATGCTCCTCGAATTAAGATGATAAAACCCTAATAGCGGCACCCCTCAATTATAAAGAGAAAATTAGGGCAACCGCGATACAAAAGTAAAATTCCCAAACTGCCCTTAATGAAATAACATTTAATATATCGTGGACCGGGCGGGGGCTCTGCCCCTACACCCCCAGGAGGGGGGCTTCCCGCCTTCCTTCCAACCCCCCACAGTGACCTGACTGCACAGGTTGATCCGCAACCAACTCAGCGTAGGGCTTTAAATAGGCTCCACAACTTAACCTCTTACTTTGGCCCTCTCTGAATTGCTAACTCGACCACTACTGAACTCTCCGGTCTCCTTCACGACTTGCGAATTTTTCAAAACCGCTTCAGTGGTCCCCTTATCATGAAGGGAGACTCCAATATTCTCATCGGATGGTGTTCTACCTCATCTTTCCCCCCATGGCGTCATTGGCATATTTTTCTTGATATTTTGGACATTGTATCCACCATTTCTTTTACTTGGTCTCATGTACTTAGATTAGCCAATTCGACTGCTGATTTGTGCGCTAAATTACCCCCCACCCCACACCCCCTCCTTCAATCTCTTGTTGTTAGGGGAGGTCTCCCTTGATGTATCTTCTCTTTCTTTGAAATAAAATTATCAACATTTCAAAAAACAAAAACAAAAAAGTGTAAGGGAAGCCAAGGCATTAGTGTCTTTTATCATGATTTTATGCTATAAATAGTAAAAAAGAGAACCTTAAAATCCTCTTCTCACAATTCAACGTGAGACAGGGTAGGTTATAACTGTAGACCGAGGCAAGTTTATGCTCCCCAAGTTATTTTTGTTATGGGCTCTATGGAGGAGTTTGTCTGTTGTGGACTCCATGAGGTAAAAGTTTGTATATTGTGTACCCCATTAGAGAGTTTGTGCCTATGTCTAATGCCCATTATGTGTCAGCCTAGACATGAGGTGGACAGTTGAGTGGGTAAAAGTGCCACATTGTAAAAAAGAAGAAAAGTTAATAGGTTATAAGATTAAGTAATGAGCTTCCTAAGTGTCTAGTTATTTTAGAATGGAACCAGGCTCAACCCAACGCTCGATAGTCGTATCAAAGCAGCTATGGTCCTAAGATGGAAGAAGAAGAGCTCCTACATCCGTTTTTCCTTAGAGTTAGCACCATCATACCGGAATTTTCATATTACAAAATATATGTTGGTGGAAAGGTCTTGAAAAAAGAATTTTGTCAATCATAGTTTTCTACAAAGAGAAATCAACATCTGAAGGAGCAAAGGTTAGATGGCAAGAAGGTTTTGAGCGGCAATAGAAAACCTCAATTTGCGGGATGAATGACATCAAGAAAGAGATTTTATATAGATAATTATATGTCAAAAGAAAGATCTGCAAGTCTATTTCAAACCTATCAAATTGTTTCTTAATTTGAATTTTCTAGAGGGAGATATTAATATCAGAAGAGTCAATAATCATGTTGGAATTGTCCTTTTCCTCGCCTAAGAAGAAAGAGTATTCAGTTTGGTCGGATTACAGAATCCGTAATTTATCCAATTATTGCTCTCAAAAGAAGTGTATTCATGCAAAAAGATTATACTTAAATGACAGATATTCAAGTCTGTTTTCAGAAGGAGTAACTTTTATGTTGTTGGAAGATGGGCTCAAGCCTACAAGCTCAAGGCAAGAAACTCACACATCAAAGGAATTGAACATGTGTGAAATATGATACTTCACTTAAAGATGGCATAGAGGTATAAATATGTGTTCTTTTTATGTCTTTTATTTCATCAAGTTGTAGCCCTAAGGGCATTGTAAAGACTATAAATAAAGGCATTGGCTAAGAGGTAGAGCATTGAAGCACTCTCCTCTCTTTCCAAAAATTTGTCCAGCCCTCACTTTCATTTTGACGCAAACCTCTTCTCCCTTAATCCAAACTCTCTCCTTCCACGTCCTACTTCTTCTCCTCTCCTTCTCTCTACTTCTTCTTCTTCCTCGTTGATCTAAAGTTTCTTTCATGAGATCCTAAATTCTACATGGTATCAGATCAAGGAGTTTAGGATCCCCCTTGATGAAGTTATTAAGGAATCTGTTCAAGAAGTTGTAAAAGGACTTCAGTCATGAAGAGATAAGTTCATTCTCTTCTTATTTACATTTTGTTTCCTTTCCTTATTTACATACTCCTCTTTACTGTTTTTCTACTTCTTGAACTTTGAATCACATCAAACCAAGATAAATCTTTATATATTGTGAAGATTTATTTTTATGACTAAATTGATGTTATAATCTTAATCTTCTTGTAAATCAATTACAAGCGTGATCAAGATCATTTGCTGTTTACGTCTTATTAAGATTGATAAGTGAGATTCAATTACCTTTATGTAACTTAGATCAATCTCATTTGAGGTAGAATTCCAGTACATGTTGCTGTAACTTCTCCAACTTAATATTACTCATGGGTTTGTATTATGTTGTTGGATGCCCATTATATGTTTGGTAAAATTTCAGCAGTCATTTGCCCTTTGTAGTTTCTTTTGAACTTCAACAATTGAATTTTTTTTACGTTGAAGTTTCCCATGAGCTGAAGATAAAAATTTTCCAAGTATCTTGATTTGCCTTTAAATCTTCTCTAAATATTTTTTTCTATCTCTCGGTTTGTGTTGGAGTTTGGATTAAGGCCTAATCGGTTGCATCTACCTTCTTCTCTTTGTTTTTAAGAATACAAGAGGAGTTGAGTGATGGCTGGATTTTATTCTCACTTGCTAAAGGCACAAATTTGTTGATAATTTGGTGTTTGTCTTGTGAAAGAAATTGGTTCTTGTTCTCCTTTTTGGTGACTGATTTGGTCCACGGGTTCTTCAAATTACATTGAGTAATTGTTATTTGAAGAAGGCCCCTTCCCTTGACCTCCACATTTGACTTGCCTCATCATGGAGAATGGGCACAACAATAATAAGAGTGATATACTCCGTATTATTACGATTCCACTAAGAGGTCTCTCCAATTACATGAACTGGTCACAATCGGTCCAGAGGGTTTTTATTACTCGTGACCTCTTAAGCCACGTTATTAAATTTCCTCCTCCGATTGATGAAGAAGATGAGACCTACCATAAGTGGGTTAAAAATGATAACATGGTGATAAGTTGGCTCATCAATAGCATGGAAGAGCATGTAGCCAATAATGTGGTCCACTTGGAAACCGCCAAGGACATATGGGACACTTGTGCTAAGTTTTACTCCAGTACTGCCTCATTACAAAAATTATATGATGTCTTACAAAATATGTTGCATACGAAACATGGATATAATGGCCCGATTTCGAGGCCTTCTCCAAGAATGGAAAATAGCTCAGTCATACTCCACTGATATTGCCATTCAAGAACGACAACGAGAAGCTTTGGCAGCAGCCATTTGCTTATCGAATATTAAACCTTACCTTGAGGTTGCAAACACTCAGTTTCTAAGTTCTTCCGCTCTTCCATCCTTCGATGACATTAGTGCTACATTACTTCAGATACCTGATCCATCCCCTCCTATTGATAGCCCATCGGCGATGTTCTCTGGCAATCGGGGTACATCTTCATCATACCGAGGACGGAGCAAAAATATGAGAGGGGTCGAACTATGAGAGGGGCTGAAAATAGAGGTGGTCGAACGGGTCCGAATAATTCCCGTACTGAGCCTCGACTTTGCAATTACTATGGTGGTCAGAACCACCTTGTGGCTACATGCTGGAAACTTCATGGCAAGCCAGATTGGGCCACAGCTAACCCAATCTCTGTTAGCATTGAGAAACATGAAGATAAGGCTAAATCATCCTCCGAAAATGTGACTCTTTTTGCTGAAGACTATGTTGCATTTCAGAAAATGAAGTCCTTTATGGAATCCTCTATGCCTTCATCATCTACTGCTGCTACTACTAGTGCCTTAGGTATGCTTTCTTCATCTTCTTCCTCTTACTCTTGGATCATCGACTCCAGGGCCTCCGAACATCTATTAGGTAACAAACACTTGTTGTAGTCCTTATCTTCTTATTATCCTCATAAATTCGTTACTATTGCTAATGGTACCCAAACCAAGGTCCTTGGCAAAGGTTCCTCCTCTCTTACCTCATCTATTCCCCTTCAAGATGTTTTGCTTGTCCCTCAATTTCCTTTAAATTTTCTCTCGGTTAGTCAATTAACCAAACAATTAAATTGCTCTATCACCTTCTCACCGTCTTCTTGTGTATTTCAGGATCTCACTACAAAGCAGGTGATTGGTGGCGGCCATGAAAAGGGGGGTTTGTACTACTTCACTCTTCCACCATGAGTTGCATTATAATCCACTACATCTGAGGCCCAACTTTGGCACAACCGACTTGGTCATCCGTCTACCCCTTCACTTCGTTCTTTGCTTCCGTCCTTAAAAGAACTTTCTAATTTCAGTTGTGAGGTTTGTCAATTAAGTAAACATATTAGGAGTACATATTCTCCTCGTCTTACAACTACAAGTACTTCTCGTTTTGAGCTAATACATTCTGATGTATGGGTACCTTTATGTGTCTCAAATATTTCCCAAGTTAAATATTTTGTCATATTTGTTGATGATTTTACCCGAGTGACTTGGTTATATTTATTTAAAGAGCATTCAGAAATTCTTTCTTCGTTTAAAAATTTTTATGCTATGGTCTTGACACAATTTGGGAAAAAAATTCAAATCCTTAGATCTGATAATGCTAAGGAATACATGTCTAATGAATTCAAATCATTTTGTAAGAGTAATGGGCTTATTCATCAAATATTATGTGCCTATACTCCTCAAAAAAATGGTGTTGCTGAAAGGAAGAAAAGTCATCTTCTTGAAGTTGTTCGGGGCCTCCTCTAATCCATGAAGGTACCCTATTTCTATTGGCCTCATGCTATACTTACAACATGTTTTCTTATTAATAGGTTACCTTCATCAGGTCGTCATCATAAAACTCCTTACTCTGTGTAATTTAATGGTGAAGATCCTTTTTCTCTTCATTTCAAAGTGTTTGGATGTATGTGTTTTGTTCATGTTACATCCCCACATAAAAATATAAACTTGATCCTCGGTCTATGAGGTACATTTTTTTTGGAGTACTCTCGCACCCAGAAAGGTTATGTCTATTACAATTCTACCCTTCAGAGGATGCTTATCTCTAGGGATGTGACTTTCTTTGAGGACAACTCCTTCTACTCCTCCCATGATGCTCCTCCAGGATGGACTTGTCCTTCTACCACTCCTTGTCCACTTGTGCCTTTCAATCTTGAAGTTAACCCAACCCATGATGCATCGGCAATACCTTCACCAGTGGAGTTGTCGGATCCACCAGAGGTAAGTCCTTCTCCTCCTATGTATGGGCCTGAATTTGATACTTGGCCTATTGCTTTAAGAAAGGAACGTCGTTCTTGTACTACTTCATATCCTATCTCAAATTTTATGTCTCACCATCACTTGTCTTCCGAGTGTTTTCAGTTCCTTACGTCTCTTTCTTCTACTTTCATTCCACAGTCGTATCAAGAGGCTCCGAGGCATCCAGGATGGAAGGCGGCTATGGATAAAGAAATGCACGCCTTATACAAAAATCAAACCTGGTCCTTAACATCAGTCCCAAAAGGTAAAAGACCGGTTAGTTGTAGACGGGTTTTTTTGGTAAAACATAATCCGGATGGATCGGTTGCTCGTCTTAAAGCTCGACTCGTTGCTAAGGGCTATACGCAGTGCTATGGGATAGATTATAAGGAGGCCTTCTCTCCTGTTGCAAAATTGAATTCGGTACGCATCATCTTATCTATTGATGCTAACTCATCATGGCCCGTCTAGCAATTGGATGTTAAAAATGTTTTTTTAAATGGTGATATAAATGAGGAAATTTATATGGTTCAACCACCTGGTTATGTGGTTGAGGGGGAGTCAGTATGACGGTTAAAAAAATCTTTATATAGGCTTGGCTTAAGCAGTCCCCTCGGGCTTGGTTTGATAAATTTAGTCAAACACTTCTACGGTTTGGTTTTCATTGGTGCTCGGTTGATCATTTCGTATATTATAAAGATACTGTCAAAGGGAAAATATTATTGGCCGTATATGTGGATGATATTATCTTAACCGATGATGATGCTCTTAGCATACAAGAGGTGAAAAAGATGATATGTCAGGAATTCAAGACTAAAGATCTTGGTATGCATAAATATTTTTTGGGTATAGAAGTTCTTCAATCCAAACATGGGATAATATTGTCTCAAAGGAAATATGTCTTGGATCTCCTTGAAGAAACAGGAATGAAGGGATGTAGACCAATCGACACACCTATAGATACAAATGTAAAATTATGTGCCACAAATGAAGAAGATATTGATATTGGCAAATATCCAAGACTCGTGGGAAAACCGATTTATCTCATGTTAATTAGGCCAGACATATCATATGTTGTAAGTATAGTGAGTCAATTCATGCACAAACCACAAATTACCCACTGGCAGGCTTTAGAGAGAATATTATGTTACCTAAAAGGAGCTCGAGGAGGAGGATTGATGTATAAAAAACATGGGCACTTCAACATAAAAGGCTTCTCAGATGCACATTGGGTTGGATCACCTGATGATAGAAAATCTACATCAGGATATTGTACTCTGGTTGGAGGAAACTTGGTTACATGGAAAAGTAAGAAACAAAATGTGGTTGAAAGATCTATCGCCGAAGCAGAATACAGAGCTATGGCCCATACCGTTAGTGAACTTTTATGGGTTAGGACCCTTCTTACCGAATTAGGTTTTTATAAAAAAGGGTCCATGTGTCTGCATTGTGATAATCAAGCAGCCATTCATATTACTTCAAATCCAATTTTGCATGAAAGAACTAAACATATTGAGGTGGATTGTCATTTTATACGGGAGAAGTTTCAAGCAGGAATAATCTCTCTCAAACATGTGTCATCTCAAGAGCAAATAGCTGATATTCTCACTAAACCCGTTACATCTAAAATCCTATCGTTTATATGTGTCAAGCTAGGTATTTATGATGTCTTTTCTCCTCCAACTTGAGGGGGAGTGTTGGAATATGGGCTCAAGCCCCACAAGCTCAAGGCAAGAAACTCACACATCAAAGGAGTTGCACATGTGTGAAATATGATACTTCACCTAAAGATGGCATAGAGGTGTAAATATGTGTTTTTTTTATGTCTTTTATTTCATCAAGTTGTAGCCCTAAGGGCATTGTAAAGACTATAAATAAAGGCATTGGCTAAGAGGTAGAGCATTGAAGCACTCTCCACTCTTTCCACAAATTCGTCCAGCCCTCACTTTCACTTTGACGCAAACCTCTTCTCCCTTAATCCAAACTTTCTCCTTCCACATCCTTCTTCTTCTCCTCTTCTTCTCTCTTCTTCTTCTTCCTCATTGATCTAAAGTTCCTTTCATGAGATCCTAAATTCTACATACGTCATTCTGACTAAGGAGATATTCTCATTGGAGTCGGCAAGGGTCATGCTACAAAATGAACCAAATCAAGCGGTCATGAAAGATTCAAGGACATAGTTTTTTATATCAAATTGGGTATCAAATTAAAGCTCTTTGAATCTAGTTTCTTGATTAACAAACCATTTGTGATTCTAAGCTATATTTTGGGAGATATATCTATATCTAAAGTAGCAAAAATCAGTTATGTTAAAAATCTCTCATTTTCCTATTTTCTCTCTTATTATTTCTCCATACATTGACGTGAATTGAGTTTCCTTTTCTCCTAGAATTTTAGTTTTTTAGGAAATATTCACTTCTAATCAAAGAGTTTTGGTCAGACTTAATCACACCATGTTGACATCTTTTATCCTCTATTTTCTCCCCATACACATTAATTTCTTTAAGTCTTCGTGTCCATGTGAACTTCTTATTTTAGAAAGTTTCGAGTTTCTTATTGTAATGAGAATTTCAGATTTTCTTCCTCTTGACTTACCAATGCGTCTTGTTGTCTAGTGCTAGTGTGTTGTTGTGTTTTGTTCTCCTAGTTTTGGAGTTCTTGAAAAACTCACAAAATTGAGAGACTAGTGTTCAATCAGTTAACCTATTGCTGTCCTGTTATGATGTGTGCACTTCCTTCTCTCCTTGATATCAAAATTAGTCACCTTGTTAGGATTTGTCACATAGAAGAGCAGTATCCGAGTTTCTATTCAATAGTAGGTTGTGAAACCTTTAGTAATACTTCCTCGATTAGTTTTTTTTTTTTTATCACTTTGGAGCAATGGCCACGCACTCATTACTCATGGCAACCTTTTGTGACATGCCTTTTCTAAAGAATTGAAGGATGTACACGTGTTTTTGCTGCTTAGGAGTACATCTAACCAGAGTCGATGAGCATGACCTTCTTCCTTAGCTTTTGTTTTTGTCACTACCAGAGGTTGTGGCTGAGTTAAGAAATCAGCAAGGAATTTTGTTCTTGTGTCAGTGCTTGGTAGATGTGATCCCCTTGTTTCTTGGAGTGGGATTTGTTGTCTGACTTGGAATGATGTTTTTTCTATCATATATGTTATTGACAAGTTGGGTCTCATGGATCCCCAGCTTGAGGGGGAAAAGTAGGAGTATAGAGAAATGAGCTATTTGGAAGAGCTTGCTATGAAATGTTCCAAGAAATGGTAATTTTTTATGAAAGTTGGTGATTACCATCTAGTTTTCTCAAGGTATCTGAGTAGAATAGAAAATACGGATTTTGAGAACTAGCCAAGTGCAAGCTGAAAATTTGAGAGCTCATTGCTTCATTGAAGACATTGAAGACCCCAATATAGAAAATTTTGTAATTTCCCTTTTATTTTTATATTGATATGCTATGTAACAACCTAAAGTTTTAAACTCCAGCTTGAGGAGTGTTAGATGATGTAATTTGTGTTTACTTAGATTTCTAGGAAGATATTTTCTTATAATCTAATTTCCAATGGTGTAAGAGGAGCAGGGCCATTAGTGTCTTTTATCATTGTTTTATGTTATAAATAGTAGAGAAGAGGGAATCCTAAATCCTCTTCCCACAATTCAACGTGAGACTCGTCTCCAACTCTTCTCCTCGAATGTTCTCTCTCCAATGCTCATGAAATTTCACAAAAACATTTCAGAAATTCATGGTTTGGAAATACTTCAACACATCATCAATAAAGAAAACCCACTTGGGACAAGAACTAGAACACCAATAGGAAAAGAAAAAAAAAGAAACTGACTGAAAAAAAGGAAGGGATAGTAGCAAAGAAAATTCCAGACAATTGACGTAGAGACCCACTGGATTATTGAGCTAAGGACTAAGAAGGATGCTCATAATGGAAGCATGCATGGCATTAACAATCACCAGAGTGACTCATCATGGATATGATTTAACACAAATTGATTAAACATGTAAAATCATAAAATGTTTGGTTCAGAAAATATAAATCAGACTTCATAAATGTTCACTACGAAAGTGCTTTGATACTTGAGGCATAGTATGGTTCAAATCAGGTCTTAAACTTCATTTGCTTTCTATTTCTAATCCGGGTATGGGCTTAGGGCCTTGGTCTCAACTGAGATCCCAGATTCCATCAACAGAAAAGAGAAGTCGAAAATTTCCTTCATGAGTTACAGAACATCCCACTGATCCAAAAAAAAATGCAAACACACTAGCAGCCTAATGGACCAATAGAAGCAGATAAACCCTTCGCTAGGTCTATAGAGGATGATCTGAATTGGACATGAAGTAGCAACAGGCAGTCTATAGACGGATATTCCATTTGATGTTTCATGCAAAATATAAGGTATCATATATACCAAGAAATAGCTTTAGAATTGATTGGAACAGTACTTAACCTAATTGTTCATTAGATCAAGAAACACCATATTGAATTCTGTCAGGGTAGAATTCTGGTTAGGGAGGAGTTCATTCAACAGCCTTCCTCATGTTTATTAGGTAAAATGTAAACCAAGCAATATTATTTTTTTACTCATTTGGTTTAAGCTTTATCAGATATTCAAATTACAATCACTACAAAATAAAAAATAAACATTTTAAAAAAAAATTAAAAAATATTAAAATGATTGCTTGATTAGGTGAGTCCACCCCCTTGCCTCAGCTACTCACCACCCCTACTTCAAGATATAGTGTACAATAAACCTAATGAACAAACCAATCCAACAACAATAGATCCCTCAAACCCTCATATCCAGGAGCTCGCTCCTCTCTAAGATAGTATGGATTGGAAAACAAAATTTCATCTACAAATGCAACGGTTTACTTAATTTTACCACGGTCACAAGTGTTATGTGGTATATTTAGAGACTTTTGGCCCCTCATGTTACAAAGAGGGTTTATAACCTGCTAAAAACGTGCTCGATAAAGCCTTCTTAAAGCATGGAAATTAATGACCAAATCAACCTAAAAATTACTTAACCACTCATAATGGCATCCTAATTCAAGAGTGACAATGCAAGTGATTTTGGCGGCCAGCTCATACATAAAGTTGCCCAGCTGGCATGTTAGTGATGAATCATGAAGACCACGGTTTCTCACCAACTAAACTCCCGCAAAGAAATCCTCTACAAGTTGTTTCATCAGTAGGGGTAGGGTTTATAAGAGAGAAGAGAGGGAAAACAGGCATATGTATACTACATACAGATCCAGCTGTATCTTAGGCACTTCTAGAAGGCCATGGTTTTATTTACACAGAGAAACATCATTAATGAAATGATCCAAATTGCTCAAATTTAAACTACGTTGTTGTTTTTTTTCTTTTGAAAAGGATGAAATTTATTGCAACGCAACAATACAAATCAAGGGATCACTCCCTTTACAACAAGGGATTGGAGAGAGGCCCCCCAGTTAGAAAGCATGTCAGCAAGAGAGTATGCTGGTCTAGGAACATAAGACCAGCTACAAGTAATAAGAGACTATGTTCATAATCTCATAAATACATCCCAATGGCACCAAGAGGGTGCAAAATAGGAGGAGCACCAACCGATCATCACTTTTAAGTCTCCTTCAACAAGAAGGGGACCACTGAGATGGTCCCTGTAGAGGATGAGGCCTTGAAGAAATGCATAGAGCTCAGCTGATGTGGAATCAGAAATTTCCAATAAGCTGAGTAGGTGATAAAAGGGGTGTCATTTGAATCATGAAATACTCCACCAAACACAGCTTTACTCGGATTTCCAAGGGAACTACCATCAAAATTGAGTTTAAGTATTCTCGGCTGAGGCGGTCGCCTTTCATGCAATGTAAGGAGCTTAGAGGGGATGGTCATGTGTGCAACAACGAGCGAGTTGGTGTAGAGAGAAACATCTCTTAAGCAATCAAATTCCTTTCTTGAATGAAACCAAGAAGATACTTGCCTGATAAAGCAACTAGTAACCTCCTCCACACTCCCAAATGTGCAATTAAATCGCCTACTATTCCTTTCTTTCCAAAAGCACCAAGGATATGAACAATATTAGCTGAAAGGAGCATCCTTCCCAGCTTAGGATATTAGTCTCTAACACCATCCAGTTAGTAACAATGAGATTCATAGGCAAGCATGGCTGAAAACCGATATGACTAAATAGGGAGGCCCATACCCGCCAAGCAAAAGCGCAATGGAGGAGGTGATTAACCGTTTCCTCCTGGGTACTACAAAGGGGGTAAAACGGATGCTTGCGCTTTGGATACCACACCTCCAAGTTGTAAGGATCTTATTGAGGTAGGTACACCAAAGGAAGAACTTGATTTTTATAAGGAGCACCAAGTTGCAAAGCAATAGCAACCGCATGTTCCACACTATTAGCAATCTATTCATTAATAAGATTATACGCCGAGGAGGCCGAGAACTTACCATCACTTTTGAGCATCCAAATCATCTTGCCCTAATTTTAAACTGCATTGTTCATCCAAAGAAGCAGGATTCCCCATCAATGGACAATTGAAGTTATGTCAACATGACTGAAATTTTGCTTTCCCTATTATATATTTTTGCTTTCCCTGTGTTAATTGTTAATGTTCATGTTAGACTTTCTTATATTTTTTATTTGAATGATCAAGATAGTGTTATAATTTTTTTTTTTTTGAAATTAGAGAGTGTTATAATTAACACTGTAATAGAGAAAGCAGTAGATATGATAACGTTTTAGAGAGAGAAAAGGGTATGAGAAACCAACCTTCTAGAGCCTCCCAAAATCCATGAATTGCATGGTTGCACGCAAACTAAATTTAAGCTTCAAGAGAACATTTGATAGCATCCACACAAAAAACCACATCATAGGAAAATCACAAAATTATATTTTTGAATCCTTGACCTCTTAAAAATACTATATGGTGTGTCTACTCTACTGCTTTCAAACATATAGCACTTTTACAACCCAAGGACAGTCCAAAAGTTTCTTCAGCCAGTTGGTAGAAATTGGACAACAAGGTGAGAAGGACTCGGCCAGCACTACTACCAAGATAATCGAACTCCTTATCAAACAACAAACTGAACACACACAAGTTTTCATATATAGAGCAATTACCAATGAACTTCTAACTTAACACCAAGCGCCCTCCAATGTGCTATTCTTTCTTAGGGACATGAACAGACAACTCAATATCTTTAACCCAAAGGTGGTTGCCAGCCATATAAATGTGTTGAAGAGCAAGTAAGAAAGAAACTTACATGACTCTTACAACAATAAGTCTTACAGAGCCATAATTAATAAGGTGGAGTCAAAGAGGAGTCTCATAGATGGAGATATCACAAAAGAGTCTCAGTTAAAAGTTTTTTAGTTATATTAGTCTTCTATTTATGTTCAGCTATTTAATTATATTATGAGTTACTTTTTAAGTGTTTGGTGGGGACGTTAGTATACCCATTGGGCCCCAGTGGAGCCACTAATTATGGTTTAAAATTATTTTTATTTTATCTTTCCTGATTTTGCTGGATTTGATCAGATAGTGATCCTATTGAAATTTTTATTTTTATTTTTATTTTAATTTATCTTTCCTGATTTTATTGGATTTGGTCAGATAGTGATCTTATCTATTTTAAAATTTAAATTTAAATTTTATTTAAAAGGAAGTTGAATTCAGCTTCTTCTTTTTTTGAGAGAAATGTGTGAATGTATTACGAAAGTAGACAAGTTACAAACCTTGCTAGCTAGAAAGACATTTCCTCCACAACAAGATGTTGGAGGGAAATGCCCTTTTTTGCTTGAGCATCGGCTAAATGACATTGTAGAGCAGAAATTAACTTACAGACTTTATCAAATAACTCCCAGTGACGCCAAGGAGGTTTGGATGGCTTCGTGCACCAGTTGATTATGACTTGAGAATCTCCCTCCACTAAGAGAACACCCTCCCTTTTTTGCTTGAAAAGTTTCAGTCTGTTGTACAGCCCATGTAACTCTGCACTAGTAGAGTCAGAAGTACCAATTGGGCCCGCATATGTGAAGAGAAGATTTGCATTTTCATCGTGAATTACTCCTCCATATCCAGTCGGACCCGGACAACCAAGAGCACTTCCATCAAAATTTAATTTAAAGTGCCCAGAAGGGGGTTTAGACCATTCAACCATTTCTGGAGCTTTTGCCGGAGACAACATTCCTGCAATAATTCGCCAGTTTCCACGCATGTTTGTCCCTTTTAAATTGCAAAATTCCTTGCGAAGGAGAACCCAAGAGGACACTTGACCAATGATTTGGTCACATAAAATTTTCCGAGGGAGAGATTTAATATTGAATTTTCTGTTATTCCTTTCTTTCCATAAATTCCATGCTATGTGCCCAACACAACAAGAAATTAAAATTTCCCCCATCTTAGGGAGACGAGTGCTGACCAAAGTGAGGATTGTGTTATGTAATTCTTGTGATGGGCAATATAAAATTCCGATTTTTTCCATCAATTCGGTCCAAATCCAATGAGCATATTCATAGTGCAAAAGGGTGTGATCAGCGGTTTCAGGAGACGTATTACAGAACGGGCAGAGAGGATTTGGAACATTAGTGTTTCGTCTTTGTAACGCATCTGAGGTTAAAATTCAGCTTCGAAACGCAAAAGGGTGTTGAATTCAACTTTGATAATGAATTTTTGAAATCTCCCTGTTTAGGATCTCTCCCTCCCCTTTCTCCTTCTTCTAAATTATTCTTCTCAATTCTCCTATTTCTCATTCCCAATTCTTCTTCTTTCTCTCTATTATCTTCCTTTCCCTTTCTAACTCCAGCAATTAACCAATATTCGATACGACAATTAAAATTCTCACCTTGTTACATATTTTTCCCGCTTCAGTTTGGTATCAAAGCGAAGATCCATCAACCAGCGTTCTTTTGCATTGGCCACTGAAAATCACAATCTTCTAGCTCGTCTCATCAAATCTAACCCAATTTCAATCTTCCTCTTCTATTCTTCTCTTGCTTCTCTTTCCCCCTCTACCTGGAATTTTCTCCTCCTCATCCGAGACAAACACCCATTCGCCGTTGACGCACTCCAACTCAGATTGAACCAGAGCAGCCTCCAAACCACCTTCAAGCCATCATCACCAGCTCACAACCGACCGCACAAAGAGACAAAAAAAGGACTTCCCGCAAGAAATCAACGCCTGTTTGTCTTCCCGCGCCAATTTTGCACACCGTCCAATGTTCCCCGCAATCACCTCCAACCCCAACAACCATCATCATCGTCAACTACTTCACGGACAAGATCTCCGACAATTGGGGATGGCGTCTCGATCTCAACAGTGTCATAGTAGCCCTGATCATCACTATCGGATCCCTCTTCCTCCCCGACACTCCCAACTCCCTCATCGATCGTGGCGATGCCATTAAAGCCAGGGCGATGCTCGTAAAGATCCATGGCACCCAAGAGGAATACAACAACTTGGTTGCAGCCAGTGAGGCCTCGAAGCTTGTGAAACACCCATGGAAGAACTTCAGACAGAGGAAATACAAACCCCAATTGATCATGTCCTTCATGATCTCCATGTTCCAGCAGACAACAGGAATCAATGTCAACATGTTCTATGCCCCAGTGCTTTTCAAGACTATTGGTTTCGTGGTCGACGTTTCCTTGATGTCTGCCATCATTACTAGATGCGTCAACGTCGACGCTACCTTCATTTCCATTATCAATGCCGACAAGTTTGGAAGAAGGGTGCTCTTCCTTGAGGGTGGCATCCAAATGCTTGTCTGCTAGAGTATCATCACATATCTGATCAATCACAAATTAGGCTGGAGCGGAGTGTCAACCAACCTGAGCAAGAGCTACACCAACATCGTGGTAACTGTGATTTGCATCTACGTCTCCAGATTCGCCTGGTCATGGGGTCCCCTCGGATGGCTTGTTCCCAGTGAGATCTTCCCACTCAAGATCAATTCTGTTGGCCAATCCATGAACATCTCTGTCAACATGCTCTTCACCTTCATCGTCGCCCAGATCTTCCTCACCATGCTCTACCACTTGATGTATATCTTTTTCCTCTTCTTCAATTCCGGGTGGCTGCCATGACCATCTTCATCTTCTTCTAGGTGCCTGATCACCTCACTCCTTCCAATCGTTGTTGCAACAAAACTTAATGGGATCTTCGTAGCAACTTTCACCGTCGACCTTCACCTTTGCCACCGTCGCCGAAGACCATCACCTCCATCGTCGTTGCCATCGTCGAAGACTAGAGCCAGCCAATCGTGCTCCCCCCATGTCAAGCTCTCATTAATCAAGTTGATTAATCGAAGGCCTAAAGGGGAATTGGGCACACATGCGACTATTGCAAGTGTGACCTAAGTTACTCATACGTGTGAAAAAAAAAAATTTAATCCTTCCCCACTTACGAATTTTGGTTTGAATTCGAATAAATCTGGGACCCCATTTATTGAGGTACTATCCAAATCCCAAGAGTTAAACTCAACGGGGTCAAGTCCTCCAATAGCGAGAGAATTGGTGGGGACACCAATATACCCATTGGGCTCCACTAGACCAACCAATTATAGTTAAAATTATTTTTATTTTATCTTTCCTGATTTTACTAGATTTAATTAGATAGTGATCTTATCTATTTTGAATTTTAAATTTTAATTTTAATTTTAGTTTATCTTTCCTGATTTTTTTGGATTTGATTAGATAGTGATCTTATCTATTTTTAATTTTTTATTTCAGTTAACAGGATGTTGAATTCAGCTTTGATAATGAATTTTGGAAATCTCTTTGTTTGGGGTCTCTCACTCTCCCCCTCCCCCTCCCCCTCCCCTTTCTCCTTCTTTTCCCCTTCTTCTTTCTTCTCTATTCTCCTTCTTTTAAATTATTCTTCTCAATTCTCCTATTTCTCGTTCCCAATTCCTCTTCTTTCTCTCTATTTTCTTCCTTTCTCTTTCTAATTCTAGCAATTAACCAATATCTGATACAACAATTAAAATTCACGCCTCGTCACATATTCGTCCCGCTTCAATATTAGACATTGGGTGTAACTGGTACAAGAGTACTTTAATTGTAATCAGATTCTACCTGTTTCCTCTATTTAAATAGAGGCACATTGTACTCAATTACAACAAATCAATAAAATATTTCCTTTTTCAAGAAATTTAACATGGTACCAAAGCGGGTTATGTGAGTTGACTCAATTCAACCCATAGAAATAATGTGATTCTTTTATGATTTATCATCTCTAGTAGTTTAGGTTTGTATTCTACATTTTTCTTCCTTTCTTGTCCCAGTACCCATTGTTTCTTTGGCGTTGACACCTCCATTCTGAACTTTTCTTATTACAAATTATATATTGATGGAAAATACAGGATTTTGGCAATTGTAGTTTTCTACATAGAAAAATTGATATTTAAAACAGTAAAGGTCAAATAGAAAGAAAGGTTCGAACAGTAGTAAAAAATTTCAATTTTTTAGGCCTTTGATACCTTCAAGAATGAAATTTTATATGGAGAATTATATGTCAAAAGAAATATATATAAGTCTATTTTCTAACCGATCAAACCAATTCTCAATTTAAGTTTTCTAGAGGGAGATATCAATCTAGGAAAAGTCAATAGCTAAAGAAAAAAAGTACTCAGTTCAGCCAGATTCTAGAATCTAAAATCTATCAGACTCTCTCTCAAAAGAAGTATACTTCATGACGAAAATTATACTTGAATGAAAGATATCAAAGTCTAATTTCAGAAGGAGTAACTTTTATGTCAATCTAATCTATATGCAAGGAGATATCCTCATTGGAGTTAGCAAGGGTCATATTTTAGAACGAAGCAAAACAAACAATCATAATAGCTTTAAGCCGAAGCTTTTTATGTCAAATTGGGTACCACATAAAGCATTTTGAGTATGTATTGAGCAACAAATTGTTAGTGATTCTGAGTTACATTTTGGGAACTATCAATATCAGAAGTACCAAAAGGTCAGTTGTGCCCAAAAATCTTTCCTTTTCCTATTTTGTCTCCTATTACTTCTCTATGCATTGATGTGAATTTAGTTTCTTTTTCTCCTAGAGTCCTAAATTTTTAGGCAAATTTCTCTTCTAATCAGAAAGCTTTGGTCAAACTCAATCACTCCATGATGTGCTCGTTCAAGGAATGTGATATTCTGTTCAATTTTTGTCTTTTTGTTATTTGGTTGTGCATCTTTCGCATCATCATCTCCAAAAATTATGCTCACCCCCCAAAAATTTTCTTTGAGATCATACTTGTACTTCTCTATGCATTGACGTGAATTTAGTTTCCTTTTCTCCTAGAGTCCTAGATTTTTAGGCAAATTTCTCTTCTAATCAGAGAGTTTTGGTCAAACTTAATCACGCCATGGTGTACTCGTTCAAGGAATGTGATACCCTGTTTAGATATTGTTTTCAATTTTTGTCTTTTTGTTATTTGGTCATGCATCTTTTGCATCGACTTATCCAAAAATTATACTCATCCCCAGAAAATTTCTTTGAGGTCATACTTGGTCAAATTGGTTTGTTAAGTTATTTTTATAGTTCTACCATCATAGTCTCCCCCATTTTTTCTCAAAAAAAAAAAAAATATTTCATTTTAGATTCGTTTCGAAGTATGAGTGTTGCAAATCGTCTCATTCTGGTTAAAGTTGTTTTTCTCTGGTACTTCAATTTATCATCTTTTGTTTCCATCACTTTAGAGTATTGCCTAGATCCACTACCTAAAAAGCATAGGAGTGTACCCAACATCCAACTTGAGTCGAGTCTTTTATTCTTCACTCAAGAGGTGATTTGTATTTGAGCTGCCCTTAAAAAGTGAGTAGTCTCTTTGTTGTGCCCTAAAATTGGGTCGTTTTTTCACCATTGAAATTGAGCAGAGTGTATTTTAGACTATAGCCATTTTGAATAGTGTATGGAGAGTTGTCCTACGGCTTAGAGTGATTTTTTTCTCCCATATTATGTTTTGTCCAAGTTGGATTTTTATGGTTTTTTTATGCCTAGCTTGAGGGGGAGAAGTAGCAAAAAAAATACAAGAAAGAGGTATTTTATTCTACATGTTGTGGTAATTTTTATATGACTAAAATATTCAAGAAGGGGAGAAACCAAAAGATGAAAATTTTACATCTATGAAGACTCCTTTCAACAAAAGAAAATTGAATACCAAGAATATTTTTCTTTGCAAGCTGAAGTTAAAAATTCCAACTTGAGGGGAAGTATTGAAGAGCAAGTACAGGAGAGTCTTACATGACTCTCACAACAATAAATCTCATAGAGCCAAAATTAATATGGTGGAGTCTAAGAAGAGACTCATGGATGGAGGTCTCACAGAAAAGTTTCAGTTAAAGGTGTTTTAGTTATATTAGTCTTTTGTTTTTGTTCATTTTAAGTGTTAGACTTTGGGTGTAACTTGGACAATGGTTAGTTTAATTATAATATGATTCTACTTGTTTCCTCTATTATAAATAAAAACTCATTGTACTCAAACTACAACAAGTCAGTGAAGTATTCTTCTTTTCCAAAAGTTCAACAATATGAACTTCATTCTTATAGGACGGTTGCCACCAAAAACATAAAACCATTTGGTAGAAAAAGAATTGACCACTGCTCCACCCCTCCCTTTAACTCTCTCACTCTCCCCCTTTAGTATGTTTTTTATTCACAGGTCAGGTTGAAAATGTGCTTTGCAGTTTGCCATGCATCTTGAGACACTCATTTGATTACTCTTTGACATAGCTCAAATCAAACATGACATGAACATGGCATTATATCCAGGCTTGAATCTTGGGGTATTGCCAAATATGGCTGCAGGTTGACAGACTGAAATTGAAGGCCAGGCAGACAAAACCTGAATAAATTGATGGAATTCAATCCAGTCCAAACCTTCATTTTGGATTTTGCTTTGTAGGACTCCACATATTCACAATATACCTAGGTTTTAAAACCCAATGTAGTCACTAACCTTGATATTTAAAATTTACCTAGGTTTTAAAACTCAATGTCGTCACTAACCTTCATATTCACAATTTACCTAGGTTTTAAAACCCAATGTAGTCACTAACCTGGACAAGGTAGCTGAACTGTTTCAACTTGTTGACCCACCACCGGTTCAACCAGTGTGATACAGTAAATTGACATAATATGTATAAATATAGAAGAAATATAAATGGAAAAATATGTCAAATATAACCAGTCTCAAAAATTAATCATCAAGAATAAATTTAGCAAAAAGAACTCTATAACAAGTATTTAACTTTAGTTTCTTTTTTGATAAAGTATAACTTTAGTTTCTTTTTTAATAAAGTATGACTTTAGTTTCTCAAAAAAACAACAAGTATAAACTTAAAATTTTGAATATATTAATTACATAACTCACATAACAATGTAAGTAATCAATCTAACTTGAATAAAATGCAAGATTGGGTATTTCTTCATTTCATATTTCCTTCACACATGTTGCAGGATAAAAAGTATACATAATCATGCAACATCATCAATAAATAGGTATAATGTGTTATAAATTGCACAAATAGATTTATTTAATAAATAATTGATTTCTCATTGACAAGAGGGTGTGAACGGCTATCTAGATACTGTTCTTACTAATTAAATTCTCAATCAAAGTAAAAATTCAACCCAAAATCCCAACAATAGGTGATTTCAAGAGTAGACAAGGGGGAACTAGCTCTTCATAGAGAAATAGAGAACTGAGTCAGAGATTGAAGAGTAAAGACTTAGAATGGAACTATAAGAAGCTACAGGCATGCGCACAAGCAGGTATGAGATTGTGCCCTCCCTTTAAGAGGGCCAGAACTGGACCGGACCATCCAGTCAAGTTCACTAAAAAATTTAGAAACAGATCATCCAGCACTTAATAACGTGGTCTGCCTTCCATGTCCCAGTTGAAATGGTTCAACTGGCTGGACTGGATCAGGTTTCAAAACACGGCAATTTACTAACCCAATGCAGTACATCAATGTGATGCTACTCGTGGTATAAGACACAGACCGTCTCAACATGGACATTATATGGACCATACAAAAAAATTCACCTACTGAAAATCAGGTTGCCCTTCTTATGATCAAAACTTGTTGTGATCACACACAGAGGCTTTGCAAGACCAGTTTTTCTCTTGTTATAGTGGAAGGTGATTCACTTAATGTCATTGAGTAGGGTCATACACCCTTGAAGGCTTCATGAGAGTTTGAAGAGTTCATCATATATTCCATGATCATCTTGCTGGCCCCCTCATCATTGAAGGCAACTCTAACGTAGTTGTTCGCTGGTGCTCTTCTCCTTTCGATGAACCTCCTTGGCACCATCGGGCTACTTTTCGTGACATCAAAGATATTTCATCCACGGTTTCTTGTTTTTGGTCCCATGTTCCTAGGTCACCCAATTCTGTGGCTGATAGTCTTGCAAAAAATTGAGCCTCCTTGCATTCTCTTGTTGTAACCGGATTGCTCCTTTAATTTTTGTTTGTTCTTCTGTTCCTTAATAAACACGCACCACTTTCAAAAAAAGATTTCATCATATCCACTACCTTCCTTTCCATCTCTTGGATACAAACCTCTCATATCAGTGACCTCTCTCTGGACCTTTTGGCCCAAGATAGTTTCAATAATCATCTTCTTGCTGTACAGGCTAAATTTCTATTGTATTTGACTATTCCAATCATGTTTCCTACATTGAATAGTTGTATATAGCTCCTTCTTCTAGTCAAATACTCACCAGCTTAGAAAAGAACCATACCACTGCCCACAGAGATTCATAGTATAATGAATACATACACCATCTTCCATAGTACCGAACTCAGTTATTCATTAACTGAGGCAATATTCAGATGATGTCTTCTTACACAGTGAACATAACATAATAAATTAATCATGCATCAAATAAATTGACTCAAAATATAACACATAAATATGCTCTTTCAAGCTTGAATTGGCACAGTGGAGGGAAACTCAAATTTAGATATATCACAAAGAAGAATAAATCAATGGCAAAA